>NW_006159691.1:220020-243033 GCF_000334495.1 Tupaia belangeri chinensis
TTCTGTCTCTCTGTCGAGTGCACATACCCTATAGCAAAAACCTCTCCAAAAAGAAAAAAACAAAATATGAATGAATCCCACATGCAGTTTAAGTCCTAAACCTGGTGACTTGAGAAATATGCTAAGCACATGTGTATGCCAAAATCCAAAGAGGAGAGCAGAGAAGGGACTATGGCATGGCTATCCACTCTGAGGGGTCCTTTCTCCTTCTCTCCTCCTGTCTCTCTCTCTGGCAAGCATACACACCCTACAGCAAAATGTCTTCAGCATTTAGCTTCTAACTGCCACTTGTTGATTTTCCTTTCTTCAGTTACCCAGACTAAGCCTGCTAGCTACTGGGTCTGACAGCACGAAGGCCTACACCTTCTGCGAGTCATGCAGTCTGCCTGTCATTGAGTTTCACTGACTCACAGAATTCAGAAGTCAAGCCCAAGTGTATATAGACTGTGGTTAGATTAGACATGGCGTTAGTGAGGAGAAACTTTAGAAGGAGAACCACTATCATGAGTGGTCAGTTCAATTTTCACATGATGATTTTTTTCTTCCCTACTTACATTGCAATTCTGATGACCTCAGGGCTTAGAAGCAACCGAAGGAGGATGAAACTTTCGCCATTGGCACTGCAGGCAAGATGGGCCCTGCCTGTGTGGGGGACCCTCTCACCCCTCCTGGCCCATGTTGGGAAGGGATTTTCTCCCCCCACCCCCCACAGGCAGCTGGAGACCTGCTCCTGATATCCTTCTTTCTAGTCCTGGATCAGTGCTTCCTCCCTAGGACAGAGCCAGGGGGAGGTTCCTACCTTCTGGGCTTCCTCGTGCTTCTCAAAGTTGACAAAGCCAAAGCCCCGGGAGTGGCCGCTGCTGTCCCTCATCACCTTCACACTCAGCATCTTTCCTAGGAAAGACCAACCTGGCTCAAAGGGAGACCAGGAAGGCCCAAGATATCCCCTCCCTTACCACAAATCCTTGGGAAGCCCTAGGAGAGTCCCTCCTCCCTGCCAGACCTGGGAGTAGAAGAGGAGCAACAGTGAGCCCCCTCCTCCCTTGGGGAACACGCCCACCAAACTGGGAGAAGAGGTCCTGCAGGCCTCGCTCATCCACATCCACCTGGAGGTTCTTCACGTAGATGTTGGTGAACTCCATGACTCGAGCCCCCAGCTCTGCCTCTCGCTCCCGCCGAGACTTGAAGTGGCCAACAAAGCTGTGGATTTTCCAACAGGTAGGCAGCTGC
Source organism: Tupaia belangeri chinensis (assembly GCF_000334495.1). Taxonomy (NCBI): domain Eukaryota; kingdom Metazoa; phylum Chordata; class Mammalia; order Scandentia; family Tupaiidae; genus Tupaia; species Tupaia belangeri. Next base: position 221,251 of record NW_006159691.1, read on the forward strand.
CAGCCACCCCCTCCCAACCCCAGCCCACCCGCAACTCCAGGCCATTGAGCCAGTTGCTACCCTTTTCTAGATCACCAAATCCCCCCTCAGGGGACTGGGCAAGGTAGTACTCCTTAGACAACTATTCCCAACTGCTAAGATGCCACGTAATAGAGCTTGTCCCTAGCAGATTAAGAAGACTTCATTCTGTGACAACCACTCTCAGAGCTACCACTGTGCACCAGGAAGCTAAGAGTACAGGCGGTAAGGACATAAACCTGGGAGTCACACAGACATGACTTGACTCTTCACTCCACAGGTGCCTAGCTGTATGACCTTGGGTGAGTTACTTAACCCGAGGTTCAGCGTTCACACCTATAAAACTGGAGTTCAAAGTCCACATCAGTCGGGCTCTGCTTATTCAGAAACAAGGAGAAATTTCAATGGTGTCTAAAGCACATTAAGCACAAACCGGTAGTAGCAGGCACTAAAAATTTTAAAAAATAAATAAAAATAGGGCCAGCAGATGGCTTAATAGTTATGTTGCGGGACTCACACATAGTTGACTGTCATTCAAGACCCAAACCTGGGGGCTTAAACTCAAGCCGGGCGTATGTGTGTGTTTGCCCAAAATCCTGAGAGGAGAATGGAAGAGAAGGTATTATGACCTGGCCATCCCTCCTGGGGGGTGATTTCTCACTTTATCTGTCTCTCTCTCTCTGTCTTACTGGCAAGCATGTGCACCCTATAGCAAAAGACAAACAAACAAACAAACAAACAAAACAACTCTCTTAAATTTTTGAAAAAAACCTGAGTGGCGAGGAACCAGCAGTTAGCGTAATGGCTATGTCACTGGACTCCCATGTAGTCGACCGCGGTTCGTGTCCTGGACCCGGTGGCTTAAAACTCACGCCGGGCACGTGTGCGTGCGTGCGTGCCCAAGATCCCGAGAGGAGAATGGAGAAGGGATTGTGGCGTGACCTTCCCCCTTGGGGGGGATTTCTTGCTTTCTGTCTCTATGTCTCTCTCTGTCTGGCGAGCGCACACGCCCTATAGCGAAAACCTCAAAAAAAAAAACCAAAAAAAAAAAAAAAAAAAAAAAAAACAAAAAAACACACCTGAGTGGCAAAGGTAAACACGAGTAAGTTGTAACTAATAAAGACAGTGTTCTCCTAAGAACTGGGAAGAGACCACCATGATTCAGTCTGCCAGGTGAACAGGACCTTCCCCTAAGCAGCCCTGGCCGAAATGACTTCCGGTGCATCTCTCAGCTCAAAGCTGCCTTCGCTCCATGGCACTGACCATGGGGCTGGGCCACCAGATGGGCAGAACCAAAACCAGTGAGGGGAAAGCACTCTCCAGTCTCTGCGTCTCACTTTTTCCATCTGCACAGTGGGGATGACACCGGACTCGACAGTACGAAGATGACAGGCTTCACATACTCCCCCTTTCTTTCCTCCCTCCAATCCCATGAAACAATGCAAACTTTTTAAGAAAAAAGAAACCACAGCCTGAGACCAGCAGATGGCGTAGTAGTTATGCCGCTGGACGCCCACATGGCCGACCACTTTTGAGTCTGAGACCTGGTGGCTTTACAAACGCTGGGCATGTGTGCTTGCATGCCTGAGATCCCAGGGGGGAAATGGAGAAAGGATTGTGGCATGTCTATCGCCCTTGAGGGGTGATTTCTTGCTTTCTGTATCTCTGCCTCTTCAGCAAGTACAAGCGCCCTATAGCCAAACCTCTCTCGGGACCAGCAGTTAGTGTAATGGCTGTGTTGCTGAACTCCCATGTAGTCAACCGTGGTTCGTCTCCCAGACCTGGTGGCTTAAACTCACGCCGGGCGCGTGTGTGTGTGTGCGTGCGTGCCCAAGATCCCGAGAGGAGAACGGAGGAGAAGGGATTGCGGCGTGGCCAAATCCCCTGGGGGGCAATTTCTCACTTTCTCTCTCTCTGTCTTTCTGGCGAGCGCACGCGCCTTATAGCAACAAACCTCTCAAAAAAAAAAAAAAAAAAAGAAAAAAAAAAAAAAAAAAAAAAAAAAAAGAAAAGAAAAATCACAGCCTTACCAAGAAAATTGAAAACAAGAAATCACTGAGTCCTCTGACAATCTGGCCATTAGTACACCCTCCAGAATTCCAAAATCATCTCTTTGTCTCCTACTCAGAATAATCCCCTAGCATAAATCATCAGCTTCATTTTCATGAGGCCCTGAGAGATCGAGCAACTTGTCCAAGGTCACACTCAAGGGAGAAGGCTATATGCTGCTCCATGCCCATTAGACGGTGGGAGACAGCACCAATGCCCAGCTGGTGCAGGCAGGGTCCTGTCCCTGCGGGCCCGCCCCGCCCCATGGCCCAGCACTCACACTTTGCGGTCGTTCAGCAGCATCCCATTCATGGTGCTGATAGCTCGCTGCGCGGCATCATGGGTCTCGAAGTGGACAAAGCCGAAGCCCCGGGAGCCATGCTCGTCACACACCACCTGGGCCACGGGGGGAGCAGCCAACAAGGGGTTTAGGGGGCAAAGACTGACAAGGTGCTGGTGACCAGCAACTGAGTGCTGACCCTAGTCCTTATGTTATGTGACAGCCCCACTGTAGAGAGGCAAGGCAGACTGAGAACTCCACCCACTTGCTTAAGGTAACCAATGAAAGAGAACACCCTCAAAACAGAGACAGGCGGGACCAGCAGTTAGAGTAATTGCTATGTCGCTGGACTCCCATGTAGTCGACCCTGGTTCGTGTCCCGGATCCAGTGGCTTAAAACTCACGCCTGGTGTGTGTGCGTGAGTGTCCAAGATCCCGAGAGGAGAATGGAGGAGAAGGGATTGCGGTGTGGTCATCCCCCCTGGGGGGTGATTTCTCACTTCCTGTCTCTCTGTCTCTGTCTTTCTGGTGAGCGCAAGCACCCCATAGTGAAAACCTCTCCAAAGGGAAATAAAAAACAGAGACAGGCTTCCTCCACACCACAGGTCAGCTGTCGTTGTCTTTCTGGGGCAATGGGCAGAATCAGCACCCCCCCAATCCTTGTTTCTAACAGCAGACTAGAAGAGCCCGAGTATCCGTTGAAAGGAGATGGCTTTAATAAATCACAGTGCTTTCCCTTGTCTACTGAGTGCACATGCATGGCTGAAGAGCATGCGACTGGCAGTGTTCTTATAAGGGGTGTTAAGTGGGAAAACCTATTTGCGTTAAAGTGGGCATTACATGGGACCAGCAGTTGGCATAATGGCTACGTCACTGGACTCCCATGTAGTCGACCGCGGTTCAAGTTCCAGACCCGGTGGTTTAAACTCACACTGGGCATGTTTGTGTGTGTGTGCCCAAGATCCCGAGAGGAGAGGAGAGAAGAAACTGCAGCGTGGCCATCCCCCCTGGGAGGTGCTTTCTCACTTTCTGTCTTTCTGCCTCTCTCTGTCTTTCTGGTGAGCACCTGCATCCTATAGCAAAAATCCTCTCCAAAAAAAAAATAATAATAATAATAAAAATAAATAAATAAAGTGGGCATTACGCATGGGAAATTTTGAAACAGATACTCACAAAACCATTAATACTGACTGTTTTCTAGGGACCAGGGCTGAAAGAAATAGAGCCTTCCTTTTCACTCTCTTCCCATCCACATCATTTAGACTTTACTATTTCATGGATTCTTTCTTTCTTTTATTTAAAAAAATGTTTTTTAATTATTTATTTGTTTACTTATTTTAATTTGACCAGAGAGGGACAGAGTGAGAGCAAGAGAGAGAGAGGGAAAGTGAGAAAGCAAGCCACCAGATCCAGGACTTGAACCATGGTAGCCATGTGGGAGACCAGCGCCCTTAACCACCATGCCACCTGTCAGCCCTTCATGGATTTCAACAACAAATTCATTTCTATTTTTAAAGAATATGCACAAACAGCCTACTCCCATCCTGTAGCCCTCCTGACTCAAGCAAGGACAGATCTTGAGAACAGAGAAGACTTTCTGGTTCATGCACTCCTGTCCCTCCTGGTGAACTTGCAGTTGACCACTATCCCATCTTCCATATGACATACAAAATATGTGCTAATCAACTACTGATGTTATCGGTACGGCTACCAGTCAATAGGAGACTACAATTAAGTTTTAGGGGATTTTCAACTTCAAGGAGTAGGGGAGGTCAGTGTCCCTAACCTCTCCATAGATCAAGAGTCAACTATGCACCTATGTGCTAAACAAATATTGAGTACCTCACATGTGTCATGTCTTATTCTAGGTACTGGGATAAACTGGTGACCGAGAAGAATCGCTACTTTCATGGAATTTATGTCCTAGTATAGAACATAAATTTTTTTTGAGAGAGAGATTTTTGCTATAGGGCACATGTGCTCACCAGAGAGAGAGAAACAAAGAGGCAAGAAAGCAAGAAATCACCCCTCGAGGAGATGGTTACATTGCAACCCCTTCTCCTCCATTCTTTTCTCGTAATTTTGGCCATGCATGCACATGTGCCCAGCGTGAGTGTTAAGGGTCTGGGACTTGAACCAGAGTTGAGTATGTGGGAGTCCAATGACACAACCATTACACCATCCACTCATTCCGAGAAATCTTAACAGGATGAGGTCTATCAGTTGTATAATGGCCCCATTAGTGGTTTCCTGCAACCACAGCCTTCATTCTATAATTTCTTCGGTTTTGTGACCTGTGGTGATAAATACAAAGCAGTGGAAGTGATGGGGTGTCAGTTCTGAGTTCAGGTCTCAGAAGGCCTGACGAGCTTCCAGTTCTGTCTCCTGGGACCTTGCCACTGCCATGGGAATAGCCTGAGCTAGCCTGTGGATGATGGAAGGCCTCAGAGAGGAAAGCCGCAATGTTCTAGCAAATAGTCAGCCACTACTATCTAGGAGGGAAACCAGCCAAGACCAGAAGAATTGCCCAGCTGAACTCAGCCCACACTGTCAAATGCAGAATTATGAGCTAAATAAATGGTGGTTGTTACAGCCACTACATTTTAGAGTAGTTACACAGTGAGAGCCGACAGGTACACAGGTAAACTCTGATAGTTCTATGGAGTTAAAATGGAAAGAACAGCTATCGTTTATGTCCTTGCTCTACCTGGAGTTTTACTGAAAGGGCCTTGTAAGCTGTAAAGTACGGCATTGCATGGCACCCCTCTACCACAGAGGTACCTGACACAGCTCCCTGCAAAAAGTCACACCCACCTTGCAAGAAAGGATGTTTCCAAAGGTAGAAAATGTGTCATACAAGGCCTTGTTGTCAATGGAGTCTTCAAGGTTCTTGATGAAGATGTTGCCCACACCTGACTTGCGAAGTCCTGGGTCCCGCTGGGACCACATGATGCGGATGGGCTGGCCTTTGATCACCTCAAAGTTCATTGTGTCCAGTGCCCGTTCCGCTGGACAGGAGGAGGGGAGAAAGGAGCAAGTTGGAGAAATTTACCCTGAACCCTCAAAGTGCTTAACTGGGATCCCATACAAAAAAAGGTCATTGTCTAGGTCTCACCTGAAACGAGAGCCTGAAGCTTCAGGAGAGGAAAATTTAGATTGAACGTATACAACTTCCACCATGATCTCCTTCAACCCCTCACTGTAGCCACGTAAGCATAGATCTCTATCCTGCTCTACAGATTAGGAAAACTGAGGCTCAGAAAGGTCAAAGGTAGGTGACAAGGCTGGATCTATTCTAGTCTATACTGCATAGATAAGAATGTAAAGGAGGGCTCCATATGACAAGGGGTGGTGACAGCTTGAAGAAATTAAAGCTCAGAGGTGCTGAATAGCAGAGCTGATTAGAGCCTAAGGAACCTGGCTTTGGGGGAAGTGATCATCACCTCTCGGAGCCAGTTTCCTTACCTGTGAGGTGGGGAAGATGATAACATTACCTGTTGTCCCACCTAACAAAGAGAATACCATGACCTCCAGGTTGCTGGACAGACTGGAAATTAAGCCAGGTATGCAAGGGGCCCTGCTTGAACTTTGGGCCTGACACATACTAGGTGTCTGGAGAACAGGCGTGTGTTTACCAAGAGCAGCCTGCGCCCATCCTCCTGCCACTATTAGGGCCTGTCCCATCTCCCAGGTGGTACACTGTCCCCTGAATTAGGGGCTCCTCTAGTTTCAGAGGCTTGGAGGGGGGTGTGGGGAATAGAGTGGAGCAAGTCCTGAGTGCTCCATCTAGTCTTACTAGAAACACACAGGGGTGGGGGCCAGCAGGTGGTATGGTGGTTAAGGTGCTAGACTCCACATGGCTAACTGAACAGTTCAAGTCCCAGATCTGCTTTCTTAAAAATCACACTGTGAGGGGGACCAGCAGGTGGCATGGTGGTTAAGGCACTGAACACTCCCACATGGCCGACCATGGTTTGACTCCCAGACCTGGCGGTTTGCTTTCTCACTTTCTCACTTTCTGTGTCTCTCTATAAAGAATACATTGTCGGGACCAGCAGTTAGCGTAATGGCTATGTTGCTGGACTCCCATGTAGTCGACCGTGGTTCGGGTCCCGGACCTGGTGGCTTAAAACTCACGCCGGGCGCGTGTGCGTGCATGCCCAAGATCCTGAGAGGAGAACGGAGGAAAAGGGATTGCGGCGTGGCCATCCCCCCTGGGGGGTGATTTCTCGCTTTCTGTCTCTTTGTCTCTCTGTCTTTCTGGTGAGCGCATGCGCCTTATAGTAAAAACCTCTCCAAAAAAATATACATTGTCAAAAATGATTATTATTAAAAATAAAAATTCACACTGAGAGGACCAGCAGATGGTGTAATGGTTACGTCACTGGACTCCCACATAGTTGACTGTGGTTTGAGCCCTAGACCCAGTAGCTTAAAACTCAAACTGGGCCTGTGTATGTGTGTACCCAAAATCCTGAGAGGAGAATGGAGAAGGGACTGTGGCATAGCCATCCCCTCTGGGGGCTGACTTGTTTTCTGTCTCTCTCTCTCTGGCAAGCACATGCACCTTATAACAAAAATCTCTCTTAAAAAAAAAAAATCACTGGGACCAGCAGTTAGCGTAATGGCTATGTCGCTAGACTCCCATGTAGTCGATCGCAGTTTGCGTCCCGGACCCGGTGGCTTAAAACTCACGCCGGGCGCGTGTGCGTGTGTGCGTGTGTGCCCAAGATCCTGAGAGGAGAACGGAGAAGGGAGTGTGGCGTGGCCATCTCCCCATAACGGTAAGGTCTCTGGACTCCCACATGACCAACTGCAGTTCGAGTCCCAGACCTGGAGGCTTGAAACTCACACTGGGTATGTGTGTGCATGCCCAAAATCCCAAGAGGAAAATGGAGGAAAAGGGATTGTGGTGTGGCCATCCCACTGGGGCATGATTTCTCACTTTCCCTCTCACTGACTCGTGCTCTCTCTCTCTCTCTCTCTCTAACCAGTGCACACACCCTATGGTAAAAACCTTAAAAGAAGAAAAAGAAACATCCAGGGGCAAAATCCTTTCTGAAACTGAGCTCCAGAGAGCTATGAATTGGGGCAAAGAGGTCAGACCCTGCTCACTCAAGGGGCTTGGAGGGAGATGGGAAGAGGCAAGAGGTGAGGAAGGCAACCTGGAATCCAGCTCAGTCATGTGCTACAGTGGGAAACCAGCCCTGAAGAACCAGCCCTCACCCTGCAAACCCCCAACTCCAGGAATCTCTCCATGCACGGGGAATGTAGCTGCACCTCAGAGTAGGCTCCACCTGGCTGTTTCTGACTACACTTCTGGAGTCCCACACCAGGACCACACGCCTCCTGTTACTCTGTTAGGTCATCACTTGAGAGCACTTAAAACATCAATACAGGAGATACTGCGCCAACACTAGCTCTCCGTTCTTTATGCTACTAGAGAATAAGGCTTCGCCCAATTTTACAGATGGAAAGGTGTCAGACCCATGCCCTAGGGGCAGAGCTCCAGCAAAAGCCAGCACCCTTCTCATTATCCTCCCCACTCTCAACTTCAGCACAGGCCAATTGATCTGAAGCTCTTGTCAAGCCTCTCAGTGGCCATGGAGCCAGGAGGAGGTGACTCAGCGAGGGAAGGTGAAGGCACAGGTGTGGATCTCAGCTTGCTGCCCTGAGAGGCCAGAGCCAAGGCCCAGCTCCCTTGGTGGCCTCCTCACCAGGTGCTTTGAATCTCATCCACACAACCACCCCACAAGGAAGGCAGGACCCCATTTTCCAGGCAGGACACTGAAGCTCATAATGGTTGGGTAAGGCGGCCAAAGTCACGCAGCTGCGGGTCTGTGTCCTAGGTCCGCCTGACCCCAACGCCCTTAGGTGTTTCCACTCAGCCTTAACCTCTCTCCTTTGTGAAGTGGCGCAGTATCAGGAAATCACAGGAATCGCCAAAGCCGTCTCAGGAACCAGCTCCTTCGAACGCCCTGTATCTCTGGGCCTCAGTTTCCCTGGACCATGGACGACGAAAGCGAGGGCGGCCCGTTCCCGGACGTGTCCCCTGGCTCACCGTCGGCCGGCTGCTGGAAGTTGATGTAGGCATAGCAGAGCGAGCGCCGCGTGGCCACGTCGCGGCACACGCGGATGGACAGGATAGGGCCGGCGGGCGAGAACTTCTCGTACAGCATGGCCTCGGTCACGTCCGGGTGCAGGTCGCCCACGTAGAGCGAGGCAAGAGGGAAGCCACGGCCCACGGGAGCCCAGCGGGTAGCCCGGGCCGCTGGCGTTCATGGCAGCGGCCAAACGAGGAGCGGGTCACCGAGCGGCCCCGCGCTCACCCGGGCGGGAGCTGGGACGCGGCGGGCGCGCAGGGCGGCGCGGGGGCCTCTCCCTCCCTCCGGAGACCCCGCCCGCCCCTTCCCTTTACCGTCCCCCGGGTGCTGGGCGCCAATCGTCGGCGCGCTCGGGAACCCCGCCCCGGGAGCCTCCGGGCACGCACCCCACCTGGGACCTCTTAGCTGCCTGGAAGCCGCAGGTGGAGGCAGTTCTGGCCCCACCCCGCCCCGAGAGGAGAGGACAGCCGGGTGCGACCTGGTAAGGCTGCGGGCAGGGTGGAGCGCGGGCTCCCAGAAGTGAGGGGGACTGGGCCCTTAGATTAGGTTCTAACCGAACAGGTCAGTACCTTTTCTGGACCCGTCCCCTTTCTCTGTAAGTTGAGGACTTCTTGAAGAGGATTAAGCGAGTCCGTGCCTTCTGGGCGTTTCGCTTACCCACTGGAGAATCCCGAACCAGACACCCATTTCAGGAGTGCGTAGAGAACTGTATCCCGCCTCCCGAATCAGGGCTTTTCCTCACAACAGCCTGGCCCAGTCCCACCCTTCTGCACGGAGGGCGGAATCGGCTTAGTGACTTGGATTTGCTCCCTGCGGACCTTCGAGACCACTAGGACTTCCCTGACAGCGACTGCACTGCGAGACCTTCCCCTTCCCCTCCCGGGTTGAGTAAGCCATTCCACCTGCATTCCCCCTGAGGGCCAGGGAGTTGTGATGGAGCACGCATGCTCTGGAGGGCCTAACCGCAGCAAGGCCAGCCCTTGGAGGCGGCTGCACGCTGAGCGGCAAGCCTGCTGGTTGAGACCAGCTTGTGGCCACGGCGTCGGCCTAACCATGGTATAGGCCCGTGTTTTAAAATAATAACCCACTGTGGACTGACCTCACCTCAGAGACTGTTTCCCTGCTACAAAACAGGTAGGTTCCCACCCACCGTCGGTGGGGTGTGTTTTTTTTTTTTTTTTTTAAGGGTTTGGCATAGGGGGGCGTTTTGCTATAGGGCGCGTGCGCTCGCCAGACAGATACACAGAAAGCGAGAAATCACCCCCCAGGGGGGATGGTCACGCCGCAATCCCTTCTCCTCCATTCTCCTCTCGGGATCTTGGGCACGCACGCACGCGCGCCCGACGGTGAGTTTTAAGCCACCGGGTCCGGGACACGAACCGCGGTCGACTACATGGGAGTCCAGCGACATAGCCATTACGCTAACTGCTGGTGGTGGGGTGGGGTGCTGGTGGTGTGGCTTTGACAGGTGAAACAGCTGCCAAAGGCTGCCCTCCAGAAGGACCTGGTCTAGCTGTCCAGCCTCAAAACAGCAAGGAAGCAACAACTGATTCTATTCTTGGACTTAAAATGCCCCCCCCCTTTCATTTTCTTTTCTGTGGGCGTCCAAGTGCTCCTAGAATGAGGAGAATCCCATGAGGAAACCAGGCTGCAGCTAACATAAATAGTATTAGGGCAGATGAGAGACCCACAGACCTTGGAATGACCAAGCCTTATGCAATTTCACTGCTTATATTGTACCACAGGTCAAAGAGAGGTGGGGCGGTGGGCGGGGGTGCTTGAATACAAAGCAAAGTCACTGTCCTAGCCATGTCTTAGAAGCCCCAGAAGGTGCCCCAAGACCGGACACCTGGAGTTTGTTGTGGATAGTGAAGGGGCAACAAGTAATGGGTGGGAAAGGACTGCTCAGCTAAGGGTAAGTAACTCCTTCCCCTTTACCTCCCTTTGACGAGGGCACCGAAGTATTAACGAAAGCCTAGTTTTAAGGAAAAGAGCCAAAAATAAGTGTAATCTGAATAGTTAACTAGTTCTGGCAATGACAAAGATGGCGGTGACACATCAATTCACAGACAAGTAACTGATAAAATTTTTTATTTCACTTTTGAATTTTTACACTTTTCCTGATTATTCCATGTAAGGTGAAACTAGAACTGTTTAAAAGACATACACAAATCTAGTACATCAATAACCGGGGATTTTTCTTTTTTGCTATACTATTTTCACAACCACGGTGTGCTTGCTAGGCAATATAACCATCACAGAAGCAAACGTTAGGCAGAATACTGGTAGGGAAAAACAAAGCAAGAAAGAGCTACCAGATATACAGACAGGCTTGGTTCCACATTCACTACTGCATTTTCAAGCGCCAAGTATTAACTGCACACTTTTGTTCAGCTAGAAAGAGGAGAGGGATTTTTTTTTTCTTTTTTTGGTTTGTTTTAAATCAGTGCATGATTTTTTTTTTCCTTATTTCAGCAGATGGACAAACAGATGGACTCTACAGCTACATGGAATGTCAAAGGTGGGGAGTGATTCTGTGAGACTGATAGGCCTGGCTATTCCTGATTCTCTCCGAGGCAGTGTCCAGGCAATGTCCCTGCATTACAGGTCTTACTGAAACACGTCCGACTGAGCTGGATGAGTACACTTGAGAGATCTGGAGACAGGTACACACGAGCGTTACCAGGGCTGGCTGCAATACAGGGAGAAATCAGGGATGCTTAAAATACTTTTTTGATTCAGATCTTGGTGCGAGTGAAGAGTAACCACCATACTGAGAACTGGAGGAAGACACAGCTCTGGTGGTGCTGGAAGCTCTTCTCAACTCTCTGAAGCAAGGCTTACTCAACACCATCTCTCACCCCTTTACATAGGGTATGAAAAAGTGACAAGACAGATAAAGATAGAATTCTGAAAGAAACAAATGTAAGAAAGCAGGATAGAAATTTAAAGAGAGAAAACCAGTCAACAGTCAAAATAGGACAATAGGAAAGAATGTTTAGATTTCAAATTTTAAAAGCCTCAAGCTAGGAAGCACCCAAAGACTGAGTACCCCTCAAGTGAAAGGCAATCTCTGCAGAACTTTATTCTTAAAGGTATTACCCAGGAAACGGATAAGGCCATTCCACAGACACTCGGCCTTTTTTCTCTTTAGCTCAGTGGTTACAAGGAAAACAGATTCCACTACTGAAGCACAAGGTGAAGTCGGTAACATATTGCTGTAGGAGAGGGGGGTTAAGTCACATGTGTTTTATGAGCACTGGACCTTTTCGTGGTGTCGTAACCCAGTATCTGCCACAAAGAATTTCAATTTCAGGCTTCGAGTTTCCCCAGAGAAAAGACACTGTGGGCATTGCGGTCATGAACTTTTGAGTGGCAACAGCCCAGACTGGTCAAGTGTCTGTAAGCCCTGAAGAGTAGGCAGAATTACTGTGAATTCCCATTAAATTCAAAGGCCAAATGACTGGTGTCTCATTCCAAGTCCCAGCATCACAATATAATCTCTATAACTTTCTGTACAACTTTACAATGGAACTGTATTTCACTGACTATTTTGTTATCAGATTAGACTTTCCAAAAGTTACACGTAATTCAGATCTATTTTTTTCTACCAGTAAGAGTTCTGCTAAGTTACAAAACCCCATAATCACAGTGTTCAGTTTTTAAAAAATTAACACACAGTAATCCTGTTGATGTGAATCAAAATTGTAACTTCAGAATGCCGCAGCATTTATGTGACCAATCTGAGTTTTCGCTGTTTATCCCGTGGACCATTTTTGCTAGGCTGAGGCTGTGAAAAATCGAAAGTCGACTTTTTTTTTTTTTTTTTTTTTTTTTATCGCACAAAGGGATATATGTGGAGGGTACAGAGTGACACTGAACAGATCACAAAGCGTAACAGACATTAGTTCTCGCCTTCCCCGGCGTCTCCTTCATCTCCCTGGTTTTCTGACGTCCACAGCTGTAAGAGAAAAACAACACTACAATCAAGGCAGGGTTACTAAAACTTAATCAGGAAGGTGTTCCAGTCCATATAATCTCTCTCACTCAACTGGTTTACAATTCTTCCTCTTGCAGACGGTGACTGCAAGGGTCAAAACTTTATGAATTGATCATTTATAACCAATTCAATTCTAACTATAATTAATGGGGTATAATAACCCTCCTGAATCTTGGATAATAGTGAATTACTAAGTAGGTGAATAGGAATGAGATTGTAAACCTCCAGAAGTAGTACTCACAGTGAGATTATCCCTAAGTAACTGCATGATCAGAGTGCTATCTTTGTATGACTCTTCATTCAGCGTATCCAATTCGGCAATTGCTTCGTCAAATGCCTAAAACAAAAAGCCTTTAGAAAATCACAAGTTCTCTGGAGCTAGTTTAGCCTGTTTTCCACTAATAAATGGATATAATATTTTACTTTTTAAAAAAGAGCTATTTTTATTTAACTTTATTTATTTATTTATTTAAATCTGACCAGAGAGAGACATAGAGAAAGAGGGAAAGTGAGAAAGCAAGCTGTGAGGTTCAGGACTTGAACTGCGGTTGGCCATGTCTGAGTCCAGGGCTCTCAACCACCATGCCACCTGCTGGCCCCAATTTTTAACTTTTTTTTTTAAGTTTTATTTTTATTTATTTATTTCAAGTATGGGGAAAGGAAGAAAGATGGAAAGAAGGAAAGCACAGAGAGAGAGAAGGAAGGAGAGAGGGTGGTACCCAGTGGGGACTCACCACTCCAGGAACCACCCCCAGCCTTCCACTCTACAGGATCACCGGAATGTACAGGTGTGCCTGGCATGTTCAGGTCGACCTGGGATCTGAACTCGGGCTTCTTCCATATGGCTCCAGCATTATGCAGCAGTGCCCCACACCTGCATCACTGCACTAGGCCTGTGACTCCTCCTCTTATAAGGTTCTTTGAGGGAGCCTAGGCTATTCTTACCTTGTTAGTTATTGCAGCACATATATGTGTTTATAACGTACCAACCAACAATGACAAAAATTCTTAGATAAGAACTCTGCCGTACTAAGAAAGGAGTATTACTATTAACCCTAGCCATTCATTCTAGACCAATTCACGTGTTTTAATTACCAAAGATATTTCTTGTAATCCCTTTAGAAAATTATTTCAACCTAAAATGTAAGAGATTAGAATACATGACATAAAGGGAAAACAGGAACGCTCATGTCACCACATCTGATTTAATTAAGTGATATCATTGGAGAATTTCAGAAACCTTTTCTTAAAAAAAAAAAAAATATGTGTGTGTATATATATATATATACACACACACACATACATACATACATACATACTGGGGGCTGGTAGATGGTGTGGCGGTTATGTTGCTGGACTCCTACATGGGCAACCACGGTTCGAGTCTCGGGCCCACTGGCTTGAAACGCTGGGGCATGTGTGTGTGCGCATGCCCAAGATCCCAGGAGGAGTATGGAGGAAAGGGGAATGTAGTAAGGCTATCCCCGACTCCCCAGGGGATGATTTCTCACTTTCCCTCTCACTGTCACTGTCTCTCTCCAGTGAGCACACATGATATCAGGCAAAAACCTCTATTAAAAATTTTTTTTTTTAAATAACTGCTTGCTGAAAGACTACAAAAATATGTAGAAAGACAAGAGAAGATAGGAGGTAATCCAGCACACAAAGAGACCATGGTCTGATTTGTTTCATTCACACACCATAACCTCCAATCTCCCAACAAGAGTGACACTATGTAATAACCAGGGCAACAACAAGCTACTGTCACCTGAAATCCACAAGGACCCTGAACAAAGAGTAACCAAACTAGACAAAAATCAGAAGGGGATGAGAAGGACTCAAAAAGTAACAGATCTATATTTGTTTAATAAAAATATACTCCTACCCCAAGGAAGTCTTTTACAAAGTCCAAGACTCTTTGTAATGAAGGTTATCAGAAAGCACAAGCACCACTTTACTGTGATCAGAAACCAGTGGGTCTTTCTCACCGTTTTTGCCAGGCTGCAGGCCTTTTCCGGAGAGTTTAGGATCTCATAGTAAAAGACTGAGAAATTAAGTGCCAAGCCAAGTCGAATTGGGTGTGTAGGCTGCATTTCTTTCTTACTAATTTCAAATGCCTCCTGGTAAGCCTGCTGGGAGTTCGACACAGTGGCTATAAGAAAGATGAAAAATATTAGAGGCTGGGTTCTTTCACAAGCTGCATCTTATGCTGGATCCATTCACATTATTTCACCAAACTAGGCCAGAGCAAATGACCTTTATCACATGAGGTTTCAGTGTCTCCACCATCCAATCAAACATTGGGCTAAGTGTTTATTCTAAACCAAGGACAGTATTATATTCTATGCTCTGGGAGGAAAAAAGACAATTTTGATAAAGTTTAAAAAAGCTCTTAAGAAATGCAAACTCAGGGACCAGTAGAGATAGTGTAATGGCTATGTCGCTGGACTCCCATGTAGTCGACTGTGGTCTGAGTCTGGGACTCACACCAGGCACATGTGTGCCCAAGATCCCAAAAGAATGGAGAAGGGACTGGAGCGTAGCCACACCCCCTGGGAGGTGATTTCTCATTTTCTCTGTGCGTCTTTCTGGCGAGTGCACGTGCTCTATAGCAAACACACACACACACGTACACACACATGCAAACTCAACCTTTACCAAGATTAGACTGGAAAACAAAAAATTCCTCAAGCTTTAGTAAAAAAAAATCATGAACTTCAGAGTCAACAGACCCAACCTGGATCCCTAACCCTTATTTATTAGGTATTTCATGGCTTGGAACAAGTAAAAACCTCAATGAGGGCCAGCCAATAACATGGCAGTTAAGGCAGCTGGCTTCTACAGATCAACTCCTCAGACCCATGGCTCGAAAAACATGCTGTCTGCTAGCCAGTGGTATGATGGTTAAGGCACCTGAATCCCACATGGCCAAATGTGCAGTTCGAGTCCTGGACTCTGGCTTGAGAAACATGCTAGGCATGTGTGCATGTGTGCCCAAAATGCCAAGAGGAGAGTAGAGGACAAGGGCTTGGGGCATAGTCACCCCCTTGAGGGGTGATTTCTCACTTTCCTCTCTCTCTCCCCCAACCAAAAAAAAAGAAAGAAAGAAAAAATGAAAAATACGAAAACCCTCGATGAGTCAGTGAGTTTTGGTTTCCTTAGAAAAATGGTCAGACTCCCATCAGAACACCTAAGGACAAGGAATAAGTGAGACTACAGTATCCAGCACATCATAAAGTGATCGCCACCACAGGAACACACATGGTAAAAGAAACGCATCACTATGGTGGTTTCATATCATCAAGTATTTTAAGGTTTTACCTCTTAAAAAAAGAGAGCTACTAAAAATCCTCACCACCTCTTTAAGAGCACTCCATACCAGACTGTGAATAGCCTCCACATTTGCCCCTTAGAAATACTGATTTGTTGGCCTCCATGATGCGCTCATCACAATGCTGTAGTCTTTCAGATCCTGTGTACTGTGATGTTAGTGTTTGGGGTGAACAGACAAAGAAGCCCTGGAAATACTGTAGCCGAGAGTAACTTCTCTCTTCAGAGGCATCATGACTTGAAGTTAGCTGCAGTCCCTAGCACTCCCTGGTGTCTCTCAGACAAGAAAGCTACAGTTTATGGGCCGGCAGGTGGCGCGGAGGTTAAGGCGCTGGATCCCACATGGACAACCGCAATTTCAGTCTTGGATCTGGTGGCTTGAAAATCACGCTGGGCCTGTGTGCGTGCCCAAAAATCCCAGGAGGAAAATGGAGGAGAAGGGGAATGTAGTAAGGCTATCCCCGACTCCCCAGGGGATGATTTCTCACTTTCCCTCTCACTGTCACTGTCTCTCTCCAGTGAGCACACATGATATCAGGCAAAAACCTCTATTAAAAATTTTTTTTTTTAAATAACTGCTTGCTGAAAGACTACAAAAATATGTAGAAAGACAAGAGAAGATAGGAGGTAATCCAGCACACAAAGAGACCATGGTCTGATTTGTTTCATTCACACACCATAACCTCCAATCTCCCAACAAGAGTGACACTATGTAATAACCAGGGCAACAACAAGCTACTGTCACCTGAAATCCACAAGGACCCTGAACAAAGAGTAACCAAACTAGACAAAAATCAGAAGGGGATGAGAAGGACTCAAAAAGTAACAGATCTATATTTGTTTAATAAAAATATACTCCTACCCCAAGGAAGTCTTTTACAAAGTCCAAGACTCTTTGTAATGAAGGTTATCAGAAAGCACAAGCACCACTTTACTGTGATCAGAAACCAGTGGGTCTTTCTCACCGTTTTTGCCAGGCTGCAGGCCTTTTCCGGAGAGTTTAGGATCTCATAGTAAAAGACTGAGAAATTAAGTGCCAAGCCAAGTCGAATTGGGTGTGTAGGCTGCATTTCTTTCTTACTAATTTCAAATGCCTCCTGGTAAGCCTGCTGGGAGTTCGACACAGTGGCTATAAGAAAGATGAAAAATATTAGAGGCTGGGTTCTTTCACAAGCTGCATCTTATGCTGGATCCATTCACATTATTTCACCAAACTAGGCCAGAGCAAA
Source organism: Tupaia belangeri chinensis (assembly GCF_000334495.1). NCBI lineage: Eukaryota > Metazoa > Chordata > Mammalia > Scandentia > Tupaiidae > Tupaia > Tupaia belangeri. The sequence continues at coordinate 238,261 of NW_006159691.1, forward strand.
TGACCTTTATCACATGAGGTTTCAGTGTCTCCACCATCCAATCAAACATTGGGCTAAGTGTTTATTCTAAACCAAGGACAGTATTATATTCTATGCTCTGGGAGGAAAAAAGACAATTTTGATAAAGTTTAAAAAAGCTCTTAAGAAATGCAAACTCAGGGACCAGTAGAGATAGTGTAATGGCTATGTCGCTGGACTCCCATGTAGTCGACTGTGGTCTGAGTCTGGGACTCACACCAGGCACATGTGTGCCCAAGATCCCAAAAGAATGGAGAAGGGACTGGAGCGTAGCCACACCCCCTGGGAGGTGATTTCTCATTTTCTCTGTGCGTCTTTCTGGCGAGTGCACGTGCTCTATAGCAAACACACACACACACGTACACACACATGCAAACTCAACCTTTACCAAGATTAGACTGGAAAACAAAAAATTCCTCAAGCTTTAGTAAAAAAAAATCATGAACTTCAGAGTCAACAGACCCAACCTGGATCCCTAACCCTTATTTATTAGGTATTTCATGGCTTGGAACAAGTAAAAACCTCAATGAGGGCCAGCCAATAACATGGCAGTTAAGGCAGCTGGCTTCTACAGATCAACTCCTCAGACCCATGGCTCGAAAAACATGCTGTCTGCTAGCCAGTGGTATGATGGTTAAGGCACCTGAATCCCACATGGCCAAATGTGCAGTTCGAGTCCTGGACTCTGGCTTGAGAAACATGCTAGGCATGTGTGCATGTGTGCCCAAAATGCCAAGAGGAGAGTAGAGGACAAGGGCTTGGGGCATAGTCACCCCCTTGAGGGGTGATTTCTCACTTTCCTCTCTCTCTCCCCCAACCAAAAAAAAAGAAAGAAAGAAAAAATGAAAAATACGAAAACCCTCGATGAGTCAGTGAGTTTTGGTTTCCTTAGAAAAATGGTCAGACTCCCATCAGAACACCTAAGGACAAGGAATAAGTGAGACTACAGTATCCAGCACATCATAAAGTGATCGCCACCACAGGAACACACATGGTAAAAGAAACGCATCACTATGGTGGTTTCATATCATCAAGTATTTTAAGGTTTTACCTCTTAAAAAAAGAGAGCTACTAAAAATCCTCACCACCTCTTTAAGAGCACTCCATACCAGACTGTGAATAGCCTCCACATTTGCCCCTTAGAAATACTGATTTGTTGGCCTCCATGATGCGCTCATCACAATGCTGTAGTCTTTCAGATCCTGTGTACTGTGATGTTAGTGTTTGGGGTGAACAGACAAAGCAAAGCCCACTAAAATCACAAGGAAAGAAGACTGCTTCCAGTACTGGCCAAATTTATTTTTTTAAATGTTACTTACTTTGCTTATTGTCTCCAGATGCCACCTCAGAAAGATACCTAAAGTAATCTCCCTTCATTTTCAGGTAGAACACCTTACTTTCTGGTTGTGTAGCATTGGGAATAAGGTACTTGTCCAACAGCTCCTAAAAAGGGATTCACATTGTTAAGAATTTAGAATTATTTATAAGATGTTAAAACTGCTTGAGATATAAGATTCACACTTCTACCACTTCTAAACAATTGTTTTGAAGATTAAAAAAAAAAAATTCACCCAAGCTTCTAAATGTTGTTTAGCCCAAATCATACAGCAGATGCCTATATTCTTCTGTTAAAAATCATTCTGACCACCTATAAGGGAATGAATGCTACATAGGCCTTAGCAGTGATGATGCAGAACTAAACTGCTAACAAGGAAAGGGTCTCAAAAGACATGTGAATGAAAAAAAGCTAATTCCGAATACTGTAAGAATCTTATTTTAATAGTAAAATAATGTGTACATGCACATAAGGGAAAAAGTCTGAAAGGGTTATGTTAATAGTCTTCTGGGTAATAGGATTGGGAGAAACATTTTATTTTTTTATGTATACTCTTCTTCCCTGTCCTTTAAAAAAAATAAAACATCAACTTGCATTACCTCTGTAATCAGGAAAAAAAAAAAAAATTTCCATTCTGGGCGGGGGAGGCGGTAATAGAGCAAAACTGCCAAGAACGAAGTTTCGAATTACCTGAACGGAGTGGAAATCGCTCTTCTGACACCTATGATCCCTACCTGTATGACCCTAGACAAATGACCTAGCCACCCTGTGCACAGGCTTCCTCTGTTCTACAGTGGGGGACCATCATAGCCACCCTCTAGGGTCGTTTGAGGATAACTGAGCTAATGTACATAAAGCGCTTAACATGTTGCCTAGCATGTAGTAAGCACTCAAAAGAGTAGCTATTATCATTATCAATAATAAATTCCTTTAAACATGTATGCTTACAACAAAAGTGGTTCTGAAGGAGTCCAAGCTTCGTATACAGAGCAATATTTTCGAAGAGTTGTTTTAGAATGTGGCATCCTGAAAAACTGGTTAAGAGGCAGTAAGTACCATGCTCTTCTTCACATTCTTTCAGAGGCTCTTAAAAGCTGGTCTACATTTCAGGAATTATGGAACTTTCTTGCCCTTGGAATGCATTGCCATACTTCATCTGAATACCAGATGTACCTAACATTCAGGAATTAGTGCACCATTAACAAACCCCAAATTACCAACAGGCAACAAATTTAGCCATGACACTCTCACACGAGGAGTCTAACAAAAAGGGACGCTCAATGGAAAGCTTAGTTATAAGGGGATTTAATCAGTCATGGTGAGAAGATGCAAGGGGTGGCAGTGGTTTTAATATTCTCTGCAGACAGACAGGGTGTAACTGTTTGTGGGTTAGGGATGCGGAGTACTGCCTGATGCTGACAGCTGTGCACTGCTTTTCAAAAGAAAGGTGTCATGGGCAGGAACTGGGACAGGCAGCCAGCAGGGGAGGGGGAGGGTCCACAAGTGTGAATTCCTCTTCCCTTCAAAGCAGCCCTCACAGTTCAATTTTTACCTGATTTCACCTGGAAGAAAAGAAAAGTTCCCAGTGGGCTCAGGATGTGAGGGAAGGACAATATGGTCACAATTTTCTCTAGGATCTGAACCCTTCCCATCCAACCCCAAACTGGCCAGAGGAGATCAATAACCTGACTAAAGCTTATGTAAGACACATGAGAGGAGAACCCCCAAACCGCTTCGATTTGGCTTTGCAGTGCACACCGAACCTGACGGACGTGCCTGAATTTCCTCAACACTGCGATGCCTGACTCAGCTCTGAGAGGCTGAAAGGCAGCTTAGTGTTTTAAGCTGGACTCCCTGACTGAAGATGACATCACTATTGAGACTGACATATAGAGAACCTTTCTATGGCTAGAATCTGTCTAAAAGCCTAGCTGGCCTCAATTCTAAAGAAAAGATGAAGAGATGTTGAATAAATGTTCCTGTTGTTCACAGATCTTTCTGATAGGAGAGGAAAATACCGCTGAAGCCATGAACGTCTGATCAAGCAAAACGTGAGAAAAAATACATTGTGTGCTTAAAAATTAGTTGCAAATGGTTTGCAGCTTTCCAGTATATCCAGACTCCTCACACTGAGCTGTTTGAGTTTACATTTATACTTGATACTACTTGTTAAAACAGCAAGGCTGGCCTCTTACCAGAACGTCATTGCAGATGTCCTGCAGCTCCGCCTCGATCTTCTCACGGTACTCTTTGCCCATCTGCTGCTTCTTCTCATTCCTTTCTGTTTTCTGTTCGATGCTGGAGATGACACGCCAGGAAGAACGGCGCGCACCTACCACGTTCTTGTAGGCGACAGAGAGCAGATTCCTCTCTTCGTTGGAGAGTTCATGCCCCTGTTCTGTGACCGCCTTCATGGCTGCAGCCATGTCATCATAGCGCTCGGCCTGCTCAGCGAGTTTGGCTTTCTGTACCAGCTCACTTTTATCCATGGTCATTCCCTAGAAAAAGACCAAGAGGAAAAGAGCAAATGTCAGGCTTTAGAGCCCAGGAAGCATGTTCCAAACCATCTGGAAAGACGCATATCAAGTGTGAAACAACTTAGACATGTCACCAACAGTGCTGGTCTGTATTTGAGCACCTACAGGGTTAGGTACTTCAGTCTTTTTCCGTTTGCCTAGATTAACTTTCCCAACAGTCCCACAGGGTAGGTATATTCATGACAACTCTCCCTATCTCTATCAGAGATGAAGGATGGAAGTTCAGAGAAGGCAAGCGGTGTGCCCAGAACAACATAGTAAGCAGAAGGTAGAGAGCTAGACCCCAAACTCAAGTCTCTTTGGCTCAAGAGACTTCCACTATCCTAATCTTCCTAATCTACCTCCCCAGCACTTAAGAGATTGCTTAGTGACTATTCCTTCAGAAATTTATGCTAAATATATGGCCTTTACTTCTTTTAATAATTGTTTGATTTGTTAAAGTTTCTTTCTTTCAAGAGATAGAATCACAGAAAGGATGATGAGCACCCCCAACAAGGTCTCACACTGTGACCCCAGTCCTGAGTCTTCCCAGTCAGTCCCAACCGTGGGCATGTGTGTGCCGATACACAGTTCAACTAGAGAACCACACCATGGTCTTCCACATGACCTCTGGCATGTGTGCATGTGTGTCCAAGATCCCAAGAGGAGAATAGAGAAGGGATTGCTGTGTGACCATTCCCCCTGGGGGGTGATTTCTTGCTTTCTGTCTCTCTGGCAAGTGCACCCTATAGCAAAAAATAAAATTAAAAAAAAAAAAAAAAAAAAAACCACCTCTCCCGCCTCCAAAAAAAATCTTAGTCCAACTCCTTCCTGTAAACATAGGAAGCCCCGTCTTCATTGTCCTATATTACCTTGTTTTGTCCACATCTGTTTTTTTCCCTA
>NW_006159691.1:243478-334424 GCF_000334495.1 Tupaia belangeri chinensis
CCTACAGTACAGAGAAAAATACTTTTCAATAGGATGATTGCGCATATCAACCTTAGAGCAAAAATGAGTTTAAATGATCTATTTATACAAGCAGCCCATCGAGCTGCTTGTGTAAGTGGTATGACCTCGGTGGAATCGCTTAGTATGACAGCTTCAGTTCTCTTGCTGGAAGATAAGAACACTACCAATTCTCTTAATGAGGCTACTGTGAGGGATAAATGACCTGCTATATACAAAGGCACCTTGGAAAGTTTAAAGCATTATATATGGATACTGAATTTTGTATATGGTACAGGCTGTAAGAGACAGGAGTATGTAACAAGATGCACAGCAACAGAAATTCAGTCCACAACAATTCATTTGAACCATAACTGTGTTCATTTAAAAGTGTCTCTGAAACAGACCAAAAAAAGTCTTAGTGATCTCAGTCTCATTTTATCAAACCCTTTATACAAATCCATCAATGAATGTTTCTTAAATTATTTACCTCACCTTAGTCAATTCCTCACTACAATAATCACCATTTATAAATGTTGGATATGTGCTAAAATTTATTCAATAAACAATAGGTCAATGTTATGTATTACTGGCTTAAATTTCAACATATCCATGCCAGAAGACGACATAGTGGTCATGTAGCTGGACTCCCACATGGCCAACTACGGTTCAAGTGTGCATGTGTGTCCAAGGCCCAGGGAGGAGAACAAATAGTCATGTGGCCATCCCCCCTGGGGGGGTGATTTCTCACTTTTCCCTCTCTCTGGTGAGTGCTCATTTTGCCCTAAGGCAAAAATGTCTTAAAAAAATTTTTTTTTAACATACCCATTTGTGACACATGGTATAAAAATAGGCCAATATCTTGAGATATAAAAAGATGAACTCCTACTTAAAACAATGGTGGAAGACCAGCAGATAATGATTACATCATTGGACTCCCATGTAGTCAACCATGGTTCGAGTCCCAGACCCAGCGACTTGAAACATGCTGGGCTTGAGTGCATGTGTGCCCAAAATCCTGAAAGGAGAATGGAGGAGAAGGGGTTGTGGCATGGCCATCCCCCTGGGGAGTGATTTTTTGTTTTCTGTATCTCATCTCTCTGGCAAGCATACGTGCTTATAGCAAAAGTCTTTCTTTAAAAAAAAAAAAAAAAGTAACAATGTCAGTATTTTTAAGGCAAAGGCATTACTATTAATATGTATACACTCTACTACAATTTATGACTCTGAAAATGCTAATTTAAAAATAGCAAGAAAGTATAACCTCTGCTCACAATATGACTTTGCTTCAAACTGTATTTTTAAGAAAGAAATTCTGTACCTAGGGCCCTAACACATAAAAATGTTGTATTAGATAGAGCATAATGATTAAGATACACCTCAGTCTAGACAACTCAAAAAGACGTGATTCTGAAGTTCAGAACTATGCTGTTTCTTCCTACAGCTTATTACCTACAGCATATTCAGACCCAGGATTTGAACTGCAGTTGGCCGTGTGGAAGTCCAGTGCCTTAACCACCACGCCACCTGCTGACCACCCTAATTTATTAATAGAAGTACATGTAAAACACTCTACCAGGACCAGCAGATGGCATAATGGTTACATCGCTGGACTGCCACGTAGTCGACTGTGGTTCAAGTCCCAGACCCATCGACTTAAAACTCACACCAGGCGCATGTGTGTGCATGCCCAAGATAATGAGGAGAATGGAGAAGGGATTACAGCGTGGCCATCCCCTAGGGGGTGATTTCTTGCTTTCTGTCTCTGTTTCTCTCTCTCTCTCCAGGATTGCAAACACCCTATGGCAAAAATCTCTATGGGGAAAAAAATACTCTATTACGTTAAAATGATATTCTCAGCATATCTAACTTTCCATAAAGTCCTTGAGGTCAAGAATATCTCCATCATTAAATAACCCACTTCACTGTTTCTTTTTTTCTTTCTTTCTTTCTTTTTTTTTCTTTTTCTCTCTCTCTTTTTTTTTTTCCGAGAGATTTTTGTTATAGGGCACATGCACTCACCACAAACAGAGAGACGGCATGGCCACGCCGCAATCCCTTCTCCTCCATTCTCCTCTCGGGATCTTGGGCACGCACGCAAACGTGCCCAGCGTGAGTTTTAAGCCACCGGGTCCGGGACTCGAACCGCAGTCAACTACGTAGGAGCCCAGGGACATAGCCATTACACTAACTGCTGGTCCCACCCACTTTACTGTTTCTAAAAAGGTGCCGGGCATAGCAGAGAGGCTAACTTCATGAGTCCATGAACTGTAGACAATTTCCAGTATGTAGACTAATTAAAAATCAGAAGTCACTTAGAAGCCCACTTCAAAGTTCATAAAACAGAATCTGTGCAACTCTGCTTATGAAAGAGTCCAAATAACAAAAGTGCTGGCCAAAGCCAATTCAGAGCTAAGCCATCCCATGCAGTATTTTAACAAAGTAATAAAAAAACAAGGGGCTGGGACCAGCAGATGGCATAATGGTTATGTCACTGGACTCCCACATAGTTGCCCGCAGGTCTGAGTCCCAGACCCTGCGTCTTAAACTCACATTGGGTGCATATGTGTGGGTGCCCAAAATCCAGAGAGGAGAATGGAGAAGGGATTGCAACATAGCTACCCCCTGGGGGGTGATTTCTTGCTTTCTGGTGAACTCAGTGCGCTACAGCAAAAATCTCTAAAAACAAAACAAAACAATGGACCAGCAGGTGGTGTGGTGACTAAGGCGCTGGATACTCCCACATGGCCGGCTACGGTTCAAATCCCAGACCTGTTGGCTTGCTTTCTCACTAATAATAATAATAAATAAATAAATATAATAAAAAATAATTAAAAACAAACAAAAAAACCCCCAAAGGATTGACATTACTAAAGGATGCACACTGTACAATTGTACTAGGCCCCCAAATTAAGTAGCCCCCTTTCTTTCTCTCCTAAGCATTAAGAAAGTTAAATCAGGGCCAGCAGCTGGCATGGTGGTTGAGTGTTGGACTCCCACATGGCCGACCAGTGATTTCTCACTTTCTCTCTGTATCTGACTGTCTCCCCTCCAAGCACAAGTGCCCTATGACCACAAATAAGTTAAATCAGGGTGCCAAGCAAGTGATATGGTAGTTAAGGCAAAGGATCCTACCTGGTCAACTCTGTGGTTCAAGTCCTGGACATGAATGCTTGAGAATCACGCTGGGCGCATGTGTTTGTATGTGTCCAAAATCCCCAGAGGAGAATGGAGAAGAGACTGTGGCATAATCATCCCTCCTGGGGAGTGATTTCTCACTTTTCCTTTCTCTTTCTGTCTCTCTCCTGTAAGTACACACGCCCTGTGGCAAAAGAATCTAAAAAGTTAAATAATACTTTTCTGTTTTCTTGAAAACAAAACATAGCTGAAAAGTAATATTTTTATTTCCTTTACTGATTAGCAACAGTCACGTTTTTGTCTTTATCTTCGGATGTCTGCTGTGGCTATTGGGTAATGCCACCTCCATATTATGACCCTGAGTAGAAAATGTCTCTTAGACAAAAAACTGAGATAGAGGGGTAGGTTGGTTCATAGGTAATTCTTGTCTCACCATTTACTCTTTGGAACTCCCCAAATGCCCATGTCCTACTTCCCAAAATAAAATGTGACCTTTCTGGTTTGAAGCCAACTGTTTCAAGCTTTTTTGGGATCATGGCAAAAGTTCTTAGGAACTGAGATCATTATGATAAGGTAAGACTGAGTGCATGCCTTTAAAAAAACTATATCCATTTATCTGTATGTTCCAAAATTTTAAATTACATATATACAGAAACAATTACAGCAAACAAAATCCACAGCTAAATGTCCTGACGCCTACTGCTTACATAACTTTTGACTTATATAATGTGGATTTTGAAGCAGCTAGACCAATTTCAACAGGAAATGGGTTACACAATACAGCAGTTTGGAGGAAGGCAGCAGACAAGACAGAAATGAAATTGTTCCTATTTCTACACCTACAACATAACGCCTGTCCACAACCTTTCCCTAGTCCCACTGCTTTAAGTCTCTCCTTAGCTCTAGCTCCCCTGGCATCTTTGCTTTTAGACTCACCTTCTTAAAGCTCTGATGAACTCACTTCCTGCTCAAAATTCCTTAAAGTTCCCTGTGGCAACAGTGGAGTCACATGCCCTTCCCTTTCACTGAGAGCTTGCCCACCTATCTTCCTGTACTCTCCCACCACATGCTGTCCACATAGTATGTGCTTCTGCCAAAATGGTTTTCTTACCTGCAAAGTGTTCTTTTTTCCTTCCTTGCTCACTAAGCCACTCCCACCACCTGGAATGGCCTTTCCCATTTACTCTGCTTCCAAGTTCTTCTGAGCATGACTCACATGCCACCCCTCCCTGAAGCCTCTGAGCTGCTAAGCCTGAGCTGCGTAATACCAGAGCCTACAGCCACATGTGGCTATTCACTCAAAATGTGGCTAGTGCATATTCTGGATATAATGGGTTAAAATTTTAAAATTACCAAAATTCATTCCTTTTTTAAACTTTTTAATTAAAATGAAAAATCTCTAATAGCCAACAAAATGCAAAATGATATGTGACTTGCATTCTATTTCTAATGAATAGTGGTGCTCTAAGATGAAATATCCTCACAAAGCATTTAATCTATACCTGTCTTAATTTCTTATCACATTTCTTCTGTACTAAAACTATTTGCATTTATCTCTTAAGCCCCTTCCTACAAGATAAGCTCCTTTAGGGCCTATCTCTCACAGCATCCTGCACATAACTGGTATGAGCGAGAATCTGCTAAATGAACCCATCTTGAAATGAAAAAGTAATAAAACTGCAGATCTGGTAGTTTTTTTCTTTTGTCAAACAATGCAAAGCACACAGCCCTGACATGCACATTAAATCCTCATAACCTCTGTATCCCATTCCTTGTACTTTTGCACCGACTTCAAAACTGCTCTTTCTGAATTCACAGCTTTGCCCCTACTCATTAACTTTCAATGACTCCCACTGGGCTACTCCATCAAGTCTAAACTCTACCTGGCTTTCAAAGTCCTTTCCATCTTGGCTGTTCCTGAACTGTTAGGCTTTTTCATCCACTGTTCTCTCAAGGTAGACGTTATTGTGTACCCCATAAATGCCATGTTCAAACATGCCTGAAACTGTTTTAGGGAGTTCCCTTCATTTAGAACCCTCTTCCTACTGACTGCTTCCTATCTGCAAACCTTACCCATCTGCCCATCTAAGGCTAAAAAAGCCTTCTTTGACTGCCCCAGCCCACACTGATTTACCCTGTCTTTGGCTCCAAATACAGTATAGCCTATTACACAGTCCAGGGCTCCTTTATGTCATTCTGCGGAACAGAGGGTGAATCCTGTACCATTTACAAACAGTCCACATGTCTGCACCCCTCAAAGGAAAGCGTCACATCTGTCTCACATGGAATGCCTAAAACTGTGCAAAGCACAAAACTCATACTCAAATAAACATGTTAATTTTTCTAATAAAGTCATTACAAAGAACACAAGCTACTTATATGTGGTATACCAGAAAGAAAACAGGTCTAGATGTCAGAACAGTCAGCCACTAACATAGCCAGGTGAGCTGGTTAAACCTTGGTCTTCCAATATATGTAAAACGAAGATAACGGTGTCAATCTCAAAAGAGCTGCCTGCTGTCAAGATAAGAGGCAAGAAATTAAATGTGGAGATCTTTCTCAAACATGCATAGTGGGGACCAGCAGTTGGCGTAATGGCTATGTCGCTGGACTCCCACGTAGTCGACCGCAGTTCGAGTTCTGGACCCGGTGGCTTAAACTCACGCCGGGCGCGTGTGCGTGCTTGCCCAAGATCCCAAGAGGAGAATGGAGGAGAAGGGATTGCGGCGTGGCCATCCCCCCTGGGGGGTGATTTCCTGCTTTCTGTCTCTCTGTCTATTTCTGTCTGTCTGGCGAGTGCACGCGCCCTATAGCAAAAACCTCTCAAAAAACAAACAAAACAAAACATGCATAGTGCAAAACAAATATGAAGTACTACTCTCCCTCTCACAGTGCTTGCATTTTCTGAAATATACAATCCCATGAGAAGAAGAGTCTGGATTAATCCTGTACAGGAAGTGAGTATGTTATATTGTAAATATTTCTAGATAAGACTCCCCTCTCAATGTCCTCAATGTTCACAAATGTTAACTGTAGCTGATATAAGGACCTACTCTTCTGAGGCTTTTTTAAAAAGTTTATTTATTTCTTCTATGAGAGAGAGAAAAAGACAGAGATATTCCTCAACAGGGTCTTTCTTTTCTAAGAACTATTTATTTGGGACCAGCATTTAGCATAATGGCTATGTCACTGGACTCCTACGTAGTTGACCATGGTTCAAGTTCTGGACCCAGAGGCTTAAACTCATGTTGGGCACATGTGTCCAAGATCCCAAGAGGAGAATGAAGAAGGGACTGCAGCATGGCCATCTCCTGGGGGGTAATTTCTTATTTTCTGTTTCTGTTTTTCTGACGAGCACACGCACCCTACAGCAAAAACCTCTCCAAAAAAAGGGAGAACTATTTATTTAATTTTAAAAATTTATTATTATTTTTTAAATTTGCTATAGGGCATGCAAGCTCACCAGAAACAGAAAGGAAGAAAGCAAGCAAGCAAGGAGCTAGATCTGGGACTTGGACCATGGTTGGCCATGTGGAAGTCCAGCACCTTAATCACCATACCACCTTCCCCACTCCCACCAGAGTCTTTATTCCTCAATCCATCTTTAGTCTTAACAAGATTCAAATCATAAGGACGCACATGCCCAATGTACTCAGGGAAGTCTCTAGACATGAACCTAGAAACTTCCCATGTGGCCAGCTTTTGCAGAGTTGTTTTACTACTGTATCACCGTTCAGGCACCCTCACAAGGCTTCGAATAAAGTTTCCACCAAGAGAAATATCAGTAAGAGAGCCTTTATGTGCCTCTTATGAAGCTTTTAAAACACTACAGCTCATCATCAGGCCTGGCACCAAAACAGCAATCAAGATATCAAAGCATGGGCTAAATGGTGGCACTCCTGGACCCACATGGAAAGGTCCTGGGGTCACATCATGAGGCCTCCCTGTATACCCCAGGACCATATACATGCCTGATTCAGGAGGGTTGGGGGTAGATCATGACATGGGGACCCTGCTGGGGTTACCTGTCTCTCTCATAGAAGTAAACAAACAAACAAATCAAAAAATAGGGGCCAGCAGGTGGCACGGTGGTTAAGGTGTTGGATTCCCACATGGCTGACTGCAGTTCAAATCCTGAATGGGGCAGCCTGAAAATCACACAGGATGGGTGTGCATGCATGCCCAAGATCCCACTAGGAGAATGGAGAAGGAATTGTGACATGGCCAAGCACCCCCACCCCGGGGAGGGGGTGATCTTTCCCTTTCTCTGTCTCCTTCAGGCAAGCGCACAGGTCCTATGGGGGGGGGGAAGGCAGATAAACTCATTAGAAGCTATGTGGGGAGGTGCTAACACAGTGAGGAGAGGTTTTCCTTGTGCTGGGCATATTTCGGGAAGGACACCTGTTCTCAAGCACACCCACATGTGATGATGGGTGTCAATCTGTTTTAAGTCAATGGATGCAGCAAGTGGAGGGCTGGAAAGCGTTTAGTGATAAAAGCCCCAATTGCTATGAAAAACTAGAAACAATCTAAATATCCAATAATAGGGGAATAATTATAAAAAGAGGTAAGTGGTTCAAGATTACATGGTCATCAAAAGAAGGGATCTAAGGTCGTGGAAAGATCTATTGAAGAGCTATGGGTGATGGGGGAATAAAGTTACAAAACAGTATTTCATTTTCGTACAATATCCCCTAAAGACTATGCGCATGAACAGAAAGGTTAACCAAACGGTTAACGGTGGTTCTCTCCACTGTATCTCTGGGCACACCACAATAAGTCCTGTTTTCTTATCTTTTAAAAGATGTCCTACCCTGGGACCAGCAGTTAGCATAATTAATGGCTATGTCGTTGGATTCCCACATAGTCGACCGCAGTTAGCGTCCCAGACCCGGTGGCTTAGAACTCACGCTGGGCGCGTGTGCGTGCGAGCCCAAGATCCCGAGAGGAGAATGGAGGAGAAGGGATTGCGGTGTGACCATCCCCCTGGGGGGTGATTTCTCGCTTTCTGTCTCTCTCTCTCTCTGTCTGGCGAGTGCACACACCCTATAGTGGAAAAAAAAAACAAGATGTCCTACCCTGTTTTTTATTGCCAGAGGGCTCACATGCTGTCAGAAGACCCCCAACAGGGCCTGGTCATGCTGCCATCCTTTTTCCTCTATTTTTCCATCCCATCAGGATTTTAAGCTGCACACATGCGGTGTGTTTTTCAAGCTGCCAGGGCCAGGATTCCAATGCAGTCCGCCACGTGGGATCCGGCTCCCTATGCACAGCACCTAATGACCTCCATTGCATTCTAACAAAAATTTTTTTAAGAACAGTTTTTAAGGGAAAAGGCACCAGAGCAGATAAACAGTTATGAGAAGTAACTCTAAATGTACCGTATAATAATAGAATTTCTTTCGAATAGATGAATTTCTTTCAAATGATGAAACAAGAATATCTATGGACCAACCTATCCATTTACATCAGTTCCTTGTTTAAGGGCAATTTCCTAGTCAAGGACAAAATACTGAGAAGTCATTTCCCAGTGGCCACAGCAGACATCCAAGGATAAGGACAAAAAAGTGACTACTGCTAATCAATAAAGTAAAAAAATAAGAGCATTAGCTTTCGGCTATGTTTTGTTTTCCAGGAAGAGAATATGTCCAATTCTAAAATATTAAGCTGTATTAACTGAGTTTAATAACTTTTTAGAAATTTTAAATGAGATTCTACTATCTATCATATGTCAGGAATAACCCAAGTTCCATATAAAACATACGGTGGGATTTGTTTTTAGAAAAATCCTACCTAACAACCTGGGCTTCTAAAGAGAAAGTGATTTCTTCACATTACCATATTGTAACTTCTCTGAATCTGTTTTCTCAATGTTAAAGGAAACATTAATAGCTATCAAATAAGATAATGTACATAAGATGCCTATATAGCAGCAGTTAGAGTAAGGCCCATAGGCAAACGTCTATAACTCTTCAGCTACTTCACAAGGGACCAACAGTTAGCATAATGGCTATGCCGCTGGACTCCCATGTAGTCGACCGCAGTTCGAGACCCGAACCGTTGACTTAAACTCATGCTGGGCGTGTGTGCGTGCGTGCCCAAGATCCCGAGAGGAGAATGGAGGAGAAGGGATTGTGGCATGGCCATCCCCCCTGGGGAGTGATTTCTCGCTTTCTGTCTCTCTGTCTCTGTCTGGTGAGTACACGCGCCCTTTTGCAAAAACCTCTCCAAAAAAAAAAAAAAAAAAGCAAGGTGCATCATTCAGTATCCTCAAGAGATTGGTTCCAGGATCTCTACAGATACCGAAAATCTATGATTACTCAAGTCCTTTATATCAAATGGTATAGGTTTCACATGTAACCTACACACATCTACCCATACTCTTAAAATCATCTCTAGAATAGTTTTAATACCTACGGTACATGTAAATGCTATGCAAATACCAGCTGGGTACCAACATGATAACCTAAGTGGATAATGCCACACCTGACCTCATGGGATAGGTAACTGCAATACAAAAATACCAAAAAATTACCTATAGGCTATGTATATAAGGTATTTGATACATCAGTGAATTCTGTTTTTAGACTTGGATCCCATCCCCAAGATTTTTGCTAGGTATATGCAAATATTCCAAAACCTGAAAAAAAGTTGAAACCCATAAACAGTTCTGGTCTCTCGCATTTTGAATTTAAGTGATACTTAACCTGTAGTTGTTACACTGTACTGTCAAGGGAATAATGACAAGAAATCCAAGGTGTCTTGAAATAACTGCAAAACAGGGGTCAGCAGGTGGCGTGGTGGTTAAGGGCACTGGACTCTCACATGGCCAACCTCGGTTCAAGTCTTGGACGTGGTGGCTTGCCTTCTCACTCCCCTGACACCTTGCCTTGACCCTCTCAGGTCAAACTGAAATAAATGAAGTTAAATAAAATAATTCCTAAAATTAAAAAAATAAAAAAGAAATAACTGCAAAAAATCAAAACAAAACAAAACAAAAAACAAACTATAAGGGTTCCCACAAACTTTTTTTTTTAATTTACTTATTTATATTTTTAGAGCTTTTACTATAAGACAAGTATACACACTGGAGAGAAGAGAGACAGAAAGCCAGAAATCATCCCCCAGAGAGGATGGCCTCATTGTAATCCCTTTTCCTCCACTCTCCTCTCAGAATCTTGGGCACACACATGTGCTCACACACACACCCTGTGTGAGTTTTAAGTCGCCGGGTCTGGGACTCAAACCAAGGTCAACTACGTGGGAGTCCGGCGATGTAACCATTACGCCAGCTGCTGGTCCCCTCAAAACCTCTTTGGATTATTCACCGAGAGTAGTTCAAATGTAATACAGCAGTGTGATCCTCCCCATAGAGATCTTAAACAGACAGCACACAGGTAAAGGGTTACTGTATTTTTCATCCGAAAATCACCCAGGAAGATTAGAGGGAGGAAATTTAAAGGGGCTGAGCTCTGATTCACTTTATGGGATGACAGGGCTCATCATAGGAAAGAAAAGTGTGACAGAAAAAAAAAAAAAAAGATGCATGAACAAAGTGCTTGTATGTTTTTATTTATGAAACAGAAATCGATGGGTCAGCCAGTGGCACGGTGGTCAACGCAGGTAGATACCACATAGATACCTGCACAGTTTAAGTCCCAGACCCAGAGGCTTAGAAAACACACCAGGCATGTGCACGTGCATAACCAAAATCTCCAAAGGAGAGCGAACTGGAGGAGAAAGGACTGCAATGTGACCATGTCCAATAAGGGGATTTCTTGCTTTCCTTCTGTCTCTAGCTGGTGAGCACCAAGTGCCCTGTGGCAAAGTTAAAAAAGAAATCAAAGGTAGCATGGTGGTTAAGGCACTAGACACTCTCACATAGCTGACCACGATTGAAGTCCTGGTGACTTGCTTTTTCATTGACCCTCCTTCTCTCTCCCCCCCCAAATTAAAATAAGTTAATGAATAAACAAAGTTGAATAAATAATTCTTAAAAAAAAAAAAAAAAGAAAGAAATCAAAGGCCAACCTAGATTTTAAAATGAGAATTATCAATCCAGAGAGAGGAAGCTGACACAAACATCTTAAAAATTGAGGTTCAGGACCAGCAGTTGGTGTAATGGCTATGTTGCTGGGCTCCCATATAGTCAACCGTGGTTTGAATCCTGGACCTGGTGGATTAAACTCACGCGGGTGCATGCGCATACATGTCCAAGCTCCCAAGAGGAGAATGGAGAAGGGATTGAGACATGGCCATGCCCCCTGAGGGGGTGATTTCTCACTTTCTGTCTGTCTCTCTTTCTGGTGAATGCAAACGCCCTACAGCAAAAAACTCAAAAAAAAAAAAAAAAAAAAAAAAAAAAAAAAAAAAAAAAAAAAAAAACCCAAAAAAAAAAAAAAAAAAAAAAAGAGCTTTAAGTTTTCTAGGAGGGACCAGCAGTTAGTGTAATGGTTATGTGGCTGGACTGCCATGTAGGCAACCACGGTTCGAGTCCCGGACCCGGTGGCTTAAACTCACGCCGGGCGTGTGTGTGTGTGTGTGTCCAAGATCCCTAGAGGAGAATGGAGGAGAAGGGACTGTGGAGTGACCATCCTCCCTGGGGGGTAATTTCTCGCTTTCTGTCTCTGTCTCTGTCTTTCTGGCGAGCGCACCCGCCCTATAGCAAAAACCTCTTCAAAAAAAAAAAAAAAGTTTCCATGGGTTGGGCTGGCCCTGAAGCACAGTGATTAAGCGTTGTGCATTGGGAGTAGTATCCCGCATAGCTAACCATGACTTGAATCCTGGTACCGGCAGCTTGAAAAGCACACAAGGCTCACGCATACCACAAATCTTCCTTGCAAACATGCATGCACCCTCTGACAAATTTTTTAAAAAAGATTCAGTGAGTAAGGAAGCCCACAAATTATAAGTAACGTTCCCAGGTAGAGCATCTACAAAACCATAATGTATAATAAGATACAATTCTCATGACTTTTTATAAAGGGTTTGATGAAGGAAAAATAGACACCAACCTACTGCAGGACCGGCTGAAAAAGTCAGTGGGACCAGGTGGTTAGTGGGTGTTATCCAAAAAAAGTTAAGTACTCTGGTTCTCAGAGAAAACTACTCACTGAAAAACACCCACTCCAAAAATGTCTGTGTGCCATTCTACACACAAAACCTAAGAGTCCTATAATAAACTGAATTCCATTCAAACATTTGCAGGTTCTTTGTTAAAAAATGAAACACGACAGATCTGAAATACAAGGTCATTAGCACTCTGTCCCTGAACACTGAGCTGTGGAAGGAAACTGCACCTTTACTTCAAAATCCCTTTCCTTTCACATGGGTTGTTGACTATTCATTGCCAATTATGTCCAATTTGCCAACATTATGCAAAATACAATGAAGGTGTTAAGCAAGATGCCCAAGGTCACACAATGTCAATCAATAGCAGATATGAAAATAAATTGATCTCTGGGCTTCAAGTGATCAATCCAGAAAGACAATAGGCTAATTCTGATCCATAAAGACAGTCCAATCAGTTGACCTTGTGAATAGATTTCAAAAGTTCTGGGCCCACTTAACATAATGAAGCCACCCAGTCCAATTTACCAGTGTCACACACCAACTACATATGTTACGGGACCTCTGGGAGCCTTGGTTTTCTCATCCAAATCTACTTAATAAGAATTCTGGTAAAGAGTACATTTGTTCACAACACAATACATTTAGCAGTCTACGCAGGCTGTAATGCAAAAGTAGACAGGAACCACAGTATGTTCCACACAAAAGTAACAAATGGTCAGCTAGTGAGGGACAAATTTACTATGCACCTCGTTTCCTTTAAATCCAGACTGTTTGCTTTAAAGACTTCAAAAGAAGGCACAATAATCTATCTATGCCTATTCTTGAAATAGCACTCATCAAAGTTTACTGTAAATGTCTTGGTTGGCTCCCAACTTGGACTGTGAGTTTAAGGTAGGAATCGAGAGCTTTCTCTTTGAACATCCTATGTATAGCACAATGCCTACACACACACACAGAGTATGAAACTACTTGATCAATTGATGCATTATTTTTTCATGGTTCGAGTTCCAGTCCTGGCAGCAATTGCTTTCTCACTTCCCCTCCTTCTCTCTCTCTCTAGTGAGCACAAATGTCTAAAATAATAAATAAAATTAAATAAATCAGCTTTTTCTTTTTTAGAGTTTTTTTTTTTTTTTGCTATAGGGCACATGCACTCACCAGAGAGAGACAGAAAGTGAGAAATCACCCTCCCGGTGGGGGGGAGGGGGGGAGGGAATGACCATGCCACAATTCCTTTTCCTCCATTCTCCTCTCTGGATTTTGGGCATACACGCACATGGACCCAGAGTGAGTTTTAAGCCGCCGGGTCCAGGACTCGAACCATGGTTGACTACATGGGAGTCCAGCAATGTAACCATTACACCATCTGCTGGTCCCAATAAATAATACATTTTTAGAAGTCCTGAGAACTAAAAACAAGAAAATAAACAAGCTGATATTTTCTGTGTGAACAGACATGGGGAAACCACATCTGACCTATAAAATAAGACTGTATGTATGGTCCAAATTCACTACCTTTTGAAAAGAGCCAGCTTGGCTCTAATTAGGAAGCAACAGTATACTTTTTTTTGGGAGAGGTTTTTGCTATAGGGTGCATGCGCTCGCCAGAAAGACAGAGGGAGAGACAGAAAGCAAGAAATCACCCCCCAGGGGGGATGGCCACGCCGCAATCCCTTCTCCTCCATTCTCCTCTCGGGATCTTGGGCACGCACGCACACGCACCCGGTGTGAGTTTTAAGCCACCAGGTCCGGGACACGAACCACGGTCGACTACGTGGGAGTCCAGTGACATAGCCATTACGCCAACTGCTGGTCCCAGCAACAGTATACTTTTTGACTAATGTGTTTCAGCTACCAATCTTCATATTTTTAGATTCAAACTTCGTTTCAACAGTCCTTGCAACTTTCTACCTATCTCCTCTGTTCAAAAGTCCAGTTAGCTACACAGTAAGTTTAACCAGCTAACTGGTTTAGTAAATAACAGGAATATCCATCATTTGTGGTCTGCTAAATGTGCAAAACACTTAGGATTTAAATCAACCCTGCCCTCAGGGTCACAGCTACATAGGCAGAGTTGGAATCTAAACCAACATTCATGCTCTTTCCTTGCTGTAGCACTAGCTCCCAGTATCAATTAGAATTCCCAATGTTTACTCCATGAAAAGACAGGATTGTCAGTTTTTTGAAGAATCATGCAAGATTTCTAAGCTGGACTTAAAAAAAGCTAACATATGTAGCTTTAAAAATAAAAGATACAATTAAAGAGCTAAAATGAGATGCTAAAAACTCATTAAACTTTCAAACAAACATTAAGGTAAGACTAATCTGAGGGCCAAGAGCAACACCGGAAAGGGCTCATATCTACTTTATTATAGGCTTCAATCTCTTTGTTCAAGTCAAGGCCGTTCAAAAATAACTTTTGTTGGGATTCAGGGAAAACAAATAAACTAACCAGTACAGAAAAAACTTACATTACAAAGAAATAATCAGAATTAAAAAAAAAAAAAATTCAACTAGCCTACATTCTTCTGGAAATGACTTGTTCTACTGAGGCCATCAGTCATTTTCATCTCAACTGTACATATTAGAAACAAATAACTGGGACCAGCAGTTAGCGTAATGGGTATGTCACTGAACTCCCATGTAGTCGACTGTGGTTCGAGTCCCAGACCCGGTGGCTTAAACTCACACCGGGTTCGTGTGCGTGCGTGCCCAAGATAAGAATGGAGGAGAAGGGACTGTGGCGTGGCCATCCCCCCCAGGGGGGTGATTTCTCGCTTTCTGTCTCTTTGTCTCTCTCTGTCTTTCTGGCAAGCGCACACACCCTATAGCAAAAAACTCTCCAAAAAAAAAAAAAAAAGAAACAAACAAATAACTATGCTATTAGAAGACTTTTCTTAGTAGAGAAAGCAGTACCATGAGTAGTTTTCAATATGTATAAGCATTTTTAGTCTATTTTTTTCCTTCTTAAGAATTCCCCTTAGAGGGACAAGAGATAGTGTAACGGTTATGTTGCTGGACTCCCAGATCCCATGTCTTAAAACCCATGCCAAATGTGTGTGCATGCATGCCCAAAATCCCAGGAGGAGAATGGAGAAGGGACTGCAGTGTGGCCACCCCCCACTTGGGGGGTGATTTCTTGCTTTCTGTATCTCTGTCTCTCCAGTGAGGACAGGCACCCTACGGCAAAAAATACTCTCAAAAAAAGAATTCCCTTTCGAAAAATTTCCTCAAAATCTAGCTCCAAATGTTAGTTTCTCCATCATAACGCACAGATGACTGCTACGCCTATAGCCAAAGAGAGCTTGAGGTGGTTCTAAAGCTTCAAAGTTGCTATTAAATAGGTATAATTGCCTGCTCCCTAATGAGTGTAAATTTGCCTCTCCTTTGAAAAATGTAGGCTCCAAAAACCTTAAAAGTAACCTTACAAGGAATTTTTAATTTATTTTCTAAGTCATCCTCATTTAGAGGAAAACTGCATCGTTTGATGGCATTGAAAGAGCTGGTAGCACACCAGAGTGTGGTGACTTACAATACTCCCTACTCATGTAGATACATTCATCGCCTCCTCCAGCAATATGGGAAATCTCAAAATCTACAGAAAAAAGGGCATGATAAACAAAAATGAATAATGGTCATGATCAAGTTTCCATTAGATAAAGAACGTAGGATTGTGTGCCACAAAGTAACCGACGAACTTTCTCCTTAGTAGGAAGCAAGTACTAGAACAACTAGATTTTGCACAAGCTAGCTTCCTGAAGCACAGCAGCAATATTCTTCTACAGGCCAGAATGAGTGTATGCCCCCATAAGTTACATCTGTCTTGAAAAATAGCTAAATCCCTGTTCAAACACATTTTCTTTAATAGGATGCACATAAACATTTTTTAAAAAATAAAGATTAAATGGAGACCAGCAGTTGGCGTAATGACTATGTCGCTGAACTCCCACGTAGTCGGCCCTGGTTTGAGGCTCGGACCCAGTGGCTTAAACTCACACTGGGCGCGTGTGCATGTGTGCCCAAGATCCCAAGAGGAGAAGTGACTGTGGTGTGGCCAGCCCCCTGGAAGGAGATTTCTTGCCTTCTGTCTCTCTGTCAAGCGCATGCGCCCTATAGCAAAAACCTCTCCCTGCCCCGGCAAAAAAATTAACAATAATAAAGATTAAATGGTATTCACATAAATAATATACATTTGTTGTTCTATAAGTAGAAATCTACCATTCCTTAGAGTCGGACCACCTGGGTTTGAGTCCTAGTTGCAGCACTTACCTTGTCCTATATATGTGGCCTTGGAACAAATTCTTCTCTGGGCCTCAGGCTCCTCATCTGTAAAATGGGACTAACAGTACTTACACACCGCTTACCGGTTGTTGAGAAAGCCGAGTTAACATGTACAAAGTGCTTAGAACAAAGCTTGGCACATAGCACGTGCTGAAAGAGGTAGCTATTGTAACTACAGACTAATTGCCTGATGCTATCTCCCCTGTTGGTGATAAATGTCCACGCTACATAGCTATGTCCAATCTGTGTGTGGACATTCAGGACACGGTAAAAGAAACCATTTATTAAAACCCTGTCTTATCCCAGATGCTTATGTCAATTACTGAATTTGTCAAAACCCATCAAAGGCTGCACTACCATTTACACTATACAGATGAAAAAAATGACTGAAAGAGATTTGCTATGTGCAAAATAAAGTTCTATAATCATGCATCATGTGTACTGCAACATGTGTACTGAAAAAAAGGTTGGTCCCATCCATATGTAACTGGAGGGAAAAAAGGCATTAACAGTGAACTGGCTGATTAAAAAATGAACAAACCCAAAAGCTTATATTTAACTATTTTGTTTGTAAAAAGACTTCATGACAACTCTGGAGATAGGGAAACTGAGAGCCAGAGACTGACTGACATGCTGAAGATCACACAGCTAGAAAATATTGCAGGCAAGAACTAAAGCAAATTTACCTGACTACCAGTCCAGCGTTCTATTTCTGTACCCGCAGCCAAATGGGCAACATGCACTTTTTGCAGTGGCCCAAATCTCTGGAGATTCTGCACAGGGAACTAGCATCATGGGAATTTGCTCAGCCTGGTTTTATGGAGGCTGTCTCCCAGATCTATAAGCTCCAATTCTAAAATGGCTTCAACATAACACCAGCACTGCATGATGGGAAACGAACAGATGATTACAGGGTAGGAGCCATGCTCTACGGGCTGACAGTCCATAAATATTTGCTCCTGATGAATGAGGATATTCAATCTGAAAACTAGGTGTGTGGCCTAGGCCAAATCACCTCATTTCTCATAAAGACCTCATCTGTAAGATGGGTGAATGGATCCTTATCTCATTGAAGGGAGGGAGAGAGGAATAATTCAGCAGTTGCTACTGGATTATTAGCCTTCCATTTTGAAAGCCATGCTCAAAATTGTAACTGAGGTCCAGTACAACAGACAGGTTTTTTAACACTCACTATGCTATGTGCTGCTAAGAACATGGATCCCAAAAAAATGAGGCCTCACA
This sequence comes from Tupaia belangeri chinensis, assembly GCF_000334495.1. Classification (NCBI taxonomy): domain Eukaryota; kingdom Metazoa; phylum Chordata; class Mammalia; order Scandentia; family Tupaiidae; genus Tupaia; species Tupaia belangeri. The sequence goes on from NW_006159691.1 coordinate 261,209, forward strand.
CAACTGAGCTAGTCCTAATAAGTGGGGAGCATTGGACACAGTAAAGAAATTCACTAAAAACCAAGTAATAATGCCTGTACATTTCCGACAATGAAATGCAAAACAGAGTAGCCTGTGTCCAGTTTCATAAACTGCCTATGTGTGTGGTCTCATATGAACAACTGAGACAGTGACAAATGCACACAATTTTCATATTCTTTCAAGTCCTTCACCTTTCTGTTTTGGCTCCTATGGTGGGCTGATTCTAACATCATCTTGCCAAATTCCATCTCCCACACAGAGGGCAAGTAAAACTGGTCTGATGATACCTAGCTTTACCAAAGAGAAATGCAGTGAAGGCAAGGAAGGCCATGAAACATGCGTTTTTACAGGAAGGTTGGCAAATTGTCTTATCGATGCTGCCACCACCTTTGAAAATCCTATTCCATGCGGATTCTCCATTTGCAACAAAGCTGTACGAAGAAAAGGGGTCTAAATCATTCCCACCCCTTCCTCAGTACCACAGACGCCACTAAGGCAGATTTCAAATTAAAAAAACGTGCTAGCACCCAGTATGGGGGAATTTGGGACAAGGAGACAAAAGATCCTAGCATTAAATGACAGTAAATATCGTGGGAAGATGCGCCAATCTTTGGCGTCTGATTTCCCCCCCCCTGGGGATCCGGCCTGACTCAGAAACCGGTTCCAACAAATGCATTTTCTGAATTCAAACCTCAACCCTGTTCTTCCCAGGGAAATCTCGGGTCCTGCCAGGCTCCGTAACTGGTGAACGATGATGAAATGGCTTTACTGCAAAGTGGGAGGGGGTCCTTCCACTCGCTGTCTCCCAAGGTTAAACCCCTTACTCATCCAGGGGACTCGAGAACCTGCACGGGGAGCTCTAGAGCTCGCTCGCGCTAATTTGTAGAAACCGGAAAGCACGAAGCAGGGGTGACAGGGCTGAAGAGGATGGATGGTTCTCGTCTACCAAGCAGCAGGGAGGGGTCGCGCGGAGATCGAGCTAGGTAGTGATCTGGCGTCCATCGCTCGACTGTTCCTTCCGGCACAGCACCGAGGCGCACCCCGCCCGCCGGGCAGGGCTGTAGGCCGGACCGAGGAGGCCGCGCGCCACTACTCCCCGGGGTCCACCCGCAGAGCCGCAGACATCGCCGCCACCAGCGGGGAGCTTCGGCTTGGGCCCCCGGGGGCCCTGGGCGGACCCTGTGCCGCACTCACCGTGGGAGCTCCACTTCCGCTCCGGACACCACTTCCGCTCCTGCCCAAACCCCGCCCCAAGTCCCGCCCCGCCCTGCTCCGTCTCCTCATTGGAGGAGCGGGGCCACGGGGTCGCCCCGGCCTTCCGGGAGGGGCGTTGTAGGTACCGAGGGGGAAGAAGAGCGGAGGGCAGGGATGCAGTCGCCGCAGGCGGGCGTAGGTCTACGGAGGGGAGCGAGGAGGGGGCGGGTGAAATGGAAGCCAGCGAGGTTGGGAAGTGGGAAGAGGAGGTGAGAGGGCGGAGCTGGAGGTGGTGGTCGAGAAATGGGATGTGTGGGGAACTGTACCGGGAGAGAGGTTTGGGGTGGGGGTTGTCTTCTCAGTTCAGGCGGGGAACTCGCCTTGGCCAGGGTCCGAGAATCTGAGGGTCATAGGTTCCCGCCCCGAAAGTACACTCAGTGGATTTGGAGGCTCAGTCAGTCCCCGTTTACTATGTGTTTTGGGAATACTGGTCCCAGGGAAGGATGGAAATTGTTCATCTCTAAATTTTTTACAAATTCTTCCTGCTATCCTTCAGGGTACTTCCTATATCCACCCTTCATAGACTGGCGAGGCCAACTGAAGTGCCAGAAATCTAATGCACTGAGGTCTTTTAAAACCTGTGTGCACGATTTCTTCATTGAGTTACCCCCAGTCCAAGGCAGGGGAAGATGCTTCAGGGAGGGACAGAGACCTCCATGGCTCCCACCCACCCACAAGACAGTTGTTCCCTTGACCAGCATTCTACTCCCTCCAAGTCAGTTGACTTTTATTCCCAGCCCTTCAAAATGCCTCCCCCTCCACTCCCTCTCATTCATTCTTTCAGCGAATAATGAGCAGGCTTTCTGGTTAGCCCGGAAACAGCAATGAACAAAACAGATGGGGCCCTGCTGTCTTGGAGCTTACAATCTGGTAAGAGCAAGAACAAAGGGACTAAGCCTTTGTCATCTTCCCTTTGGCCTTATCAGTTGCTTAATGATATACTTCTAATTCCTCACCCTACCCTCAGTCCTAACCCTATAGGCTGCCAAAGTGATCTTTGAAAAAAATGCCATTTTAATCTCATATTTGCTTAAATTTTTTGGTGCCTCCCTCAGGCCCAGAAGACAATATGTATGTTCCTTAAGTGTGACAAGTAGGGTTCTCCAAAACTACCTTTGCCTACTATTTCTCCTCCATCATAAATACCACAATTTAATTGAGATATTTGAGGATGACTCCTCATCCTCCTAATATGTCATTTCCAGTATGATTTAGTTTTCAGCGTTTTTTTTTTTCTTTGCACTTGCAGGAGGTGGGGGGAAGAGTGAGAAATCATCTAGGAGATGGCCTCACTGCTATTTCTTCTCCATTCTCTTGGGATTTGGGGCGCATGCACACACACCAAGAATACTTTTCAAGCTGCTGGGTCCAGAACTTGAACCACATAGTCAGACATGTGGGATTCAGCTCCATGCCATCTAATAGCCAGCTAACTTTTTTTTTTTTTAATTCAGGAATATCTGTGTAAACAGAATTCTTCATTTCTTAATTCAGTGAGGTGGCGTGGGGCTAAGGTGGATGGATCCCACAGGACTGACTGTGTGGTTTGAGTCCCTTTTCTCATTTATGTTACCAATCATACAGGCATTTATGCCAGTGGTCCCCGTACGACCTGTCACATGTCCTGGACTGTGCATTATACCACTTTTGAACTTAAACAAGATTGACAGTATTGTACACAGTAAACACGGATCTGAGTCAAAACCACTGGATTTGAACCCTGGAGAGAGTTCCAAAGTTTTTCCATGGGAATCCATCTTTGGAATACTAATATCCAGAGACTGCTCAGGGTGATGTAAGTTTTAACATGACATGACCGTGCCTTGTGCCCTTATCCAGAAAATAGCGTAGTGGGTCAGAGAGTTCAATGATTACTGCATAAATGACATCATCAGTGCATCGAAGGAACAGAAGTGCCCTTTGTCAGACATGGGTCAGCCCCTTTCACCAGCTCTGCATACTAGGCCAGGAGTCAGCAAATCACAGCATAGCAAACAGAAATGAAGCGCTATTAAAGTATAATGTGGTAGATGAAACCATATGAACATGCACAGGGTATAATGGGAGCTTGAGAGGAGGGTACATAACCCATTTTAGGAGTGTGGTGAGAAAGTTGGAAAGATCCTGAAAGAGAGAGTATTTGAGTCTTAGATTTCGCAGGTTTTCTTTTTTTTAATTAATAGATTTTATTTTGTATTTCATAAATAATTATTTATTATCTTCATTTTCATTTGGTATAGAACACGTGTACTCACCAGAGATAGAGCACCTTAACCACCATGCTATCTCCTGGCACCTAGATTTTATTTTTTAAAAAGCAGCTGTGGGGCCAGCAGGCATAAAGGTTAAGGCACTGGACTCCCACGTAGTTGATCGTGGTTGGAATCCTGGACCCAGTGGCTTTAAACACGCTGGTATACGTGCATCCCAACAATCTTGAGAGGAGAATGGAAAAGGGATTGTGGCATGACTGTCCCCCTGGGGGACTTTGGGCACGTGCACACACGTGGGGAGATGGTTTCTCACTTTTTGTCTCTCTGTCTCTCTGCTGAGCCCACATGCCCTGTAGCAAAAATCTCTCAAAAAAGAAAAAAAAAAAGTAGTTGTAAGTATACAGAAAAATTGACCAAGTATTACAAAGAATTATATTCCCCTCTTCTTCCAAGCACAACTTTCCCTATTATTAACCTCTTGTATTACTGTGATACATTTGTTACAACTGATGAGCTAATATTAGTATATGATTATTAACTAAAGCCCACAGTTTACATTAAGGTTTTTTCTTTGTGTTGTACAATTCTATGAGTTTTGAAAAATGTGTAATATCATGTTTCTAATGTGAAAACATACAGAAGAATTTCACTGCACTAAAAACTCACCACGCTTCAACTGTTCATTTCCTATTCCTTTCTCTAACCCGTAACCTTGGCAACCTCTGAGTTTGTTTGCTTGTTTGTTTGTTTTAGGTTTTCACCATAGGACATTTGTGTTTGCTGGAGAGAGCCAGGCAGAGAGAGGGAAAGTGAGAAGCCCACCCACCCCCATCCAGGGTAATGACCATGCCACAATCCCATCTTCTCTATTCTCTCAGGATCTTGGGCAGACATACACGCACTCCCGGTGTGATATTCAAGCTGCCAGGTCTGGGACCCTAATTGCAGTTGGCAGTGTGGGAGTTCACCTTAACCACTATGTTACCTGCTGGCCCCATCCACTGAATTTTTTACATTCTATAGATTTGCCTTTTCCAGAATGTCATCTAGTGGTGTAATACATTGTGTAGCCTTTTCTGACTGGATTCTTTTCACTAAGCAATATGACTTGACATTCTTTAATGGCATTTTATGGCTTAGTAGGGCATTTCTTTTTATCACTGAATGTTAGTCCCTAGTTTGTTTATACATTAACCTGTTCAATGGATTGACTTGTATCCTCCAAAAAGATGTGTTGAAGTCCTAACCCTTGGTATCTGTGAATGTGACTTTATTTAGAGATGGGTTCTTGTGTGAGGGTGGCCCTATGGCTTACTGGTTAAGGAGCTGGACCCCAAATGGCCAACTATGTAGTTCAGTCCCAGCGTTATGGGCCTGAAAAACACATTGGGCATATGTGCTCAAAATCCCAACAGGATGGAGAAATGGAAGAGAAGGGATTGTGAAATGACCACACTCCATGGGAGGGGGGGAGTGCTTTCTGCCTTTCCCTCTATCTCTTGGTCTCTCTGCACACCCCTCTGGTAAGTTAAAACAAAAGTGGGGGGAGTCTTTGCAGACATAATGAAGTTAAGATGAGGTCATTAGAGTAGGTGCTAAGATGTCCATACGAAGGAGGAAAATGCCATGTAGTGTCAGAGACACACATGAGAAATGCCATGTGACAATAGGGGCACAGCTGCCAGCCAAGGAGGACCATGGATAGATAGCCACCATTAGAAGCTAGGAAGAGGCACGGAAGGAGTCTTCTCAGAGTCTCAGTGGGAGGATGGCTCCCTGGCACCTTGACTTCAGACTTCTAGCCTCCAGAATTGTGAGAGAATAAATGTCTGTGGTTTAAGCTGCTGGAGTGGCGTGGTGGCTAAGGGTGCTGGACTCCCACATAGCTGCCTGCAGTTCAAGTCCCAGAACTGGCAGCTTGCTTTCTCACTCCCACCCACCACCCTGCTCTCACTCTGTCCCTCTCTGGTCAAATTGAAATGAATGAATGAATAAATAAAGTTAAATTTTAAAAATTCTTAAAAAAAAAACAAAAGGATTTTGTTAGCTTTGTAAGAAACTACCACACTGGGCCAGCTGGGGTCATGGTGGTTAGGTAGCTGGATCCCAGATGGCAAACTATACAAATTCCTGGACCCTGCAGCTTGAAAAACATGCCAGGCCCATGTGTGTGTGACCAAAATCCCGAGAGGAGTGTGGAGGAGAAGGGATTGTGGTGTGGCCACTCCCCTCCCCTGGTACTTTCTCACTTTCCCTTTCTGTCTCCTCTCTCCTGCAAGCACAGTAGTCTATAGCAAATTTTTTTAAAAAAAGAAATGACCGAGCTATCTTCTGAAATGGCTGTACCATTTTGTATTCCTTCTCCAATGAAATAGAGTTCCTATTGCTCCACACTTGAGGCAGCATCTGCTGTAGTCAGGTTTTCATTTTTTTTTTTCCCTGATTTTTGACATGTGATTATATGTGTAATGATATTTCATTATTGTGTTAATTTGTAATTCCCTAATGACATATAATGTGTTGAGCATCTTTTCATATGCTTATTTTTTGTTGTTGTCAGAGGCCATGTGCATGCACTACCTGGGGAGAAAAAGAGAAGATAGAGAGAAAGCATCCCCCAATGGGGCCTGGTCATACCACAATCCTTTTTCCCCCATACCTCTCTCCCATCGGGATTTTGAGAACACAATTCCTGGTGTGTTTTTCAAGCCACCCAGGGTCAGGACTTTTAAGTTACAGTGGGTCATGTGGGCTCCTGCTCCCTAAACCATGAGTGACAGGGCTGGCCCTTCATGTACTTACTTGCCATCTTCTTCCTTAGTGAGTTGTCTGAGTTTTTTGCTCATTTTTTTAACTGGGTTGTTTGCTTTATTATTATTGAGTTTTCATTGTCCTTGTGTTGTCTTTATTTTTTAATTTGCCAGAGGGTATATGTGCTCACCAGAGGGACAGAAAGAAAAGTAAGAAAGCATCTCCCATTGGGCATGGCCTCACGGCAATTCCGTCTCCATTTCTCCCTCCTTTCAGGATTTTGGGCACACATGCACCAGCTGGCCTGTTATTATTGAGTTTTAGTATTTTAAATACCAGTCCTTAATCAGATATGTGATTTGTAAAGATTTCTTGCAGTCTCTAGATTGTCTTTTACTCTCTTAGTAATGGCTTTTTAGAGTAGGAACTTTTAATTTTTTTTTTTTGAGAGGTTTTTGCTATAGGGCGCGTGCGCTCGCCAGACAGACAGAGAGAGACATAGAGACAGCGAGAAATCACCCCCCAGGGGGGATGGTCACACCACAATCCCTTCTCCTCCATTCTCCTCTCGGGATCTTGGGCACGCACGCACACGCGCCTGGTGTGAGTTTTAAGCCACCGGGTCTGGGACGCGAACCGCAGTCAACTACATGGGAGTCCAGTGACATAGCCATTATGCTAACTGCTGGTTCCCAGGAACTTTTAATTTTAATAAAGTCTCACTTACCAATTTTTCTTTTCTTTAGAGAGATTTTTGCTATAGGGCACATGTGTTTGCCAGCAAGACAGAAAGTGAAAAATCACTCCTGGGGGGGGGGATGGCCACACTGCAGTCTCTTTAAGCCACGGGGTCCGGGACGCGAACCACGGTCGACTACGTGGGAGTCCAGTGACATAGCCATTACACTAACTGCTGGTTCCGATGTTCCTTTTCTTTTTAAGACTGGGTCATTTTGTGTAATGATCTTCTGCTTTGGCTCCCCAACTGGGACTACAGGCACACACACTACCATGCCCAGCTCTGCTTTACACAGGATCTTACTCTATTGCTCATAGCCTGAAGCTTGCAATCCTCCTGCCTCTGGGATTCTAGGCACACGCCACCATGTCTGGCAATTAGATTTGGATAAATATAGTCAACTGACCTTCAGTGTTAAAAAGGAGTGATGAGAGGGGTCATGCTTGCCTTTTTCCTAAGGGGAACACATCTAGTTTCTCACCATTGAGTAGGATCTTAGTTGAAAGGTTTGTTGTTGCTGTTGTTGTTGTTACTGTTTGTAAATTGCCAAAGGGTGTATATGCTTGCCAGAAGAAGCCATGAGACAGGAAAAGGAAAGGGGAGAGGGAAAGAAAAAAGGTACTCACCTCTCAATGGGGCTTGATCATGCTGCAATCCCTTCTCCTCCATTTCTCCATCTGATTGGGATTTGCGGCATACACTCATAAATGCCTGGTATGTTTTTCAAGCCACCGAAGCTGGGTTCTTACTACTACCCAGGGAGATGGCCATGCTGCAATCCCTTCTCCTTCACTTTCTTCTCAGGGTTTTGGGCATGCATTTACATGCACCTGGTGTGTTTTTCAAGCCAGTGACCCCTGAATTTGAACCACACAGTCAGTCATGTGGGATCTAGCCATTTAAACCACCATGCCACCTGCCTGGTCCAACTGCAGATCTTTTGTAGATATTCTTTATTGAGTTTAGAAAATTATATTCCTAGTTTGCTGAGAATCTTTATAACAGATAGGTGTTAGATTTTGTCATATGCTTTTTCTGCGTTTGTTGATAAGATCTCATGATTTTTTTCCCTTTAGTTTTTTTCTGATAGATTACATTCTTTGTTTTTCAAATGTTGAAATAGCCTTGTATGAAATAAACCCCAGTTGATTATGGTGTATAATTTGTTTTAATACATTTTGGGGTTTGTTTGCTAGTTTTTGTTTAAGACTGGGTCATTTTGTGTAATGATCTTCTGCTTTGGCTCCCCAACTGGGACTACAGGCACACACACTACCATGCCCAGCTCTGCTTTACACAGGATCTTACTCTATTGCTCATAGCCTGAAGCTTGCAATCCTCCTGCCTCTGGGATTCTAGGCACACGCCACCATGTCTGGCAATTAGATTTGGATAAATATAGTCAACTGACCTTCAGTGTTAAAAAGGAGTGATGAGAGGGGTCATGCTTGCCTTTTTCCTAAGGGGAACACATCTAGTTTCTCACCATTGAGTAGGATCTTAGTTGAAAGGTTTGTTGTTGCTGTTGTTGTTGTTACTGTTTGTAAATTGCCAAAGGGTGTATATGCTTGCCAGAAGAAGCCATGAGACAGGAAAAGGAAAGGGGAGAGGGAAAGAAAAAAGGTACTCACCTCTCAATGGGGCTTGATCATGCTGCAATCCCTTCTCCTCCATTTCTCCATCTGATTGGGATTTGCGGCATACACTCATAAATGCCTGGTATGTTTTTCAAGCCACCGAAGCTGGGTTCTTACTACTACCCAGGGAGATGGCCATGCTGCAATCCCTTCTCCTTCACTTTCTTCTCAGGGTTTTGGGCATGCATTTACATGCACCTGGTGTGTTTTTCAAGCCAGTGACCCCTGAATTTGAACCACACAGTCAGTCATGTGGGATCTAGCCATTTAAACCACCATGCCACCTGCCTGGTCCAACTGCAGATCTTTTGTAGATATTCTTTATTGAGTTTAGAAAATTATATTCCTAGTTTGCTGAGAATCTTTATAACAGATAGGTGTTAGATTTTGTCATATGCTTTTTCTGCGTTTGTTGATAAGATCTCATGATTTTTTTCCCTTTAGTTTTTTTCTGATAGATTACATTCTTTGTTTTTCAAATGTTGAAATAGCCTTGTATGAAATAAACCCCAGTTGATTATGGTGTATAATTTGTTTTAATACATTTTGGGGTTTGTTTGCTAGTTTTTGTTTATTTTTAATTTGCTATAGGGCATATGTGCTTGGAGAGGTTGGGGAAAGAAACCACCTCCTCCAGGGCATTGGCCATGCTGCAGTTCCTTCTCTCAGGATTTTGGTAGTGTATGCACATGTGCCTGGCATGTTTTTTAGGCCACCAGGTCCAAGACTCAAACCTACCAGCCATATGGAATCCAGCTGTGTTAACCTTCATGCCATCTGCTGGCCCTTTGCTAATAATTTGTTGATGATTTTTATATCTGTATGTATGAGAAAATGTGGTCTTCAGTTTTGATATCTTCGTTGGTTTCAGTATTAGGTTAATGCCGGTCTCATTGAAAGAGTTAGAAAGTATTCACTCTGCTTGTATCTTCTGGAGAATGTAGATAATTGGTATTATTTATTCCTTAAATATTCTAAAGTATTCCTCAGTGAAACCATCTTGAACTGGCATTTTGTTTATTGAAAGTTTATTAACTAGTAATTCAATTTTTCTAATAGATACAGTCCTATTCAAAGTGTGTTTTTTTCTCCTTTTTTAAACTTTTATAGTTTGTATCTTTCGAGGAAACCAACCCATTTCATGTGTATTGAATTTGTGGTCATAGAATTGTTCATAAAATTCCTTTATTATGCTTTTAATGTCTGTGAGATCAGTAGTGATGGCATTTTTGGATTTTTACACTTTTTATTTATTTTAATTCTTAGAGGGTACCTGTGCTTGCCAGAATAGAAAAAGCATTTCCCAATGGGGCATGGTCAGGCTACAGTCTCTTCTAATCCATTTCTCCATCCTGTAGGGATTCGGGACATGCACACACATGCACCTGGTGTGTGTTTCAAGTCACTAGAACAAGATTTGAACTGCAGTCAGTCATGTGGGATCTGGCTCCCTTAATCACTAGGCTATGGGGCAGCCCCAGTTTTGGCTCACATTTTTTTAAAGAATTATTTTGTTTATTTATTTGCTTGTTTGTTTTAATTTGACTGGAGAGAGATAGAGGCAGAGTGAGAGAAAGAGAAAGAGAGAGAGGTAGAAAGAGAGAGAGAAAGCTGCCAGGTCTGGGACTTAAACCATGGTTGGCCATGTGGGAGTCCAGCACCCTTAACTACCACGCTGCCTGCTGGCCCCTTGGCTCACATTTTGATGGTCTATTTTATGGCACATATACATTAAGGATTCTTGTGTCTTCTTGGATAATTTACCCTTCTATTACTATATAATGCCTTTTTTTTTTTTTTTTTTTTTGAGGGGGGAGAGGTTTTTGCTATAGGGCACGTGCACTTGCCAGAAAGACAGAGACAGGCAGAAAACAAGAAATAACCCCCCTCCAGGGGGATGGCCACGCCTCAATCCCTTCTCCTCCATTCTCCTCTTGGAATCTTGGTTGCACACATACCTGGTGTGAGTTTAAGCCACTGGGTCCAGGACTCAAACCACAGTCGACTACATGGGAGTCCAGCGACATAGCCATTACACCAACTGCTTGTCCCTGTAATACCTATTTTTATCCCTGATATTTTCCTTATTCTAAAGTCTACTATAATTAAAATTAATTTGCTTACTCTGGTTTTCTTGTGAATAGTATTAGCATGATATATATGTCTCCAGGCCTTGACTTTTTTGTTTGTTTGCTTTTAAAAAATTATTTACTTTATTTTATTTATCATTATTAATATTTTAAAAATTTGCTACAGGGCACATGCATTACCATAGAGAGTGAGAGCAAGAGAGAGGGGAAAATGAGAAAGTGAGCTACCAGATCCAGGACTCAAACTACAGTCAGCCATGTGGGAGTCCAGTGCCTTATGCACCATGCCACCTGCTGGCCCCTGTTTGTTTGCTTTTTTGCTAGAGGACGTTTGTACTTGCCAGAGAGAGACAGAGTGGTAGAGGAAAAAGCATTCTTTATGGGGAATGGTCATACCACAACCCCTTCTTCTCTCTCTTGACCTTCTTTTGGGGTTTTGGGCACGTACACAGCCTGTTTCTCAGGCTACTGGGTCTGGGACACAATTGTGCGGTTAGCCATGTGGAATCTAACTGCCTTAACCACCACGCCACAAAGCTGGCCCCATCCCTTTACTTTCAGTCTGTCTGTGTCTTTCTATTTAAAGTTTCTTGTAGACAACATATAATTATGTCTTTCTTTTTATTCTCTCTGTCAATCCCTATCTTTTAATGGGTGTGGTTAGATCATTCACTAGAATCATTATTGACATAGTTGGATTAATATCCACCATATTTATTAATTTCAATTCCTTGCACTTGTTCTTTGTTTCTTTTTTAAAAAATAATATTCATAAGGTCAGCAGGTGCATGGAGGTTAAGGTACTGGACCTCACTTGGCCAGCTGTGTGATTCAAGTCTCAGGCCAGGTGGCTTAAAAAAATCAATGCTGGGCGTGTGTGTGTACCCAAAATCCTCAGAGAAGATTGGAGTAGGAGGGATTTGGGTGGATCTATCCCCACTGAGGGGTGATTTCTTTCTTTCCCTCTATCTAGTGAGTACACATGCCCTATAGCAAAACCTAAAATAAAAATAATAATAATATTCTCTTTTTTGTATTTTTGCTTTTAGTTGAACATTTTATATTGATCAGTTTCCTCTCTTATCACATCACTTATGCTTCTTTTGTGAATTTGGGGAAATTATTTCAGTGGTTGCCTTAGAGTTTACAAATAATCTAGGTCTTCTTTCTTTCTTCCTTTCTTCCTTTTCTCTTCTTTTGGAGAGAGATTTTTGCTATAGGGTGTATGTGTTTGCCAGAGAGACAGAAAGCGAGAAATCACCTCCAGGGGAGATGCCCACGCTACAATCCCTTCTCCTCCGTTCTTCTCTTGGGATCTTGGGTATGCACATGCACCCAGCGTGAGCGTTAAGCCACTGGGTCTGGAACATGAACCGTGGTTGAATACGTGGGAGTCCAATGACGTAACCATTACGCTATCTTCTGGTCCCATCTAGATCTACTTTCAGATAGTACCATTTAGTTTTACAGTACCTTATAACAAAGTGTTCCCAAATCATCCTTTCTACTTCTTATAAAATTAGTCTTTCAGTTTGCTTATCCATAAAAGCTAAAATCACCCAATACTTTTTTTTAACTTACCAGAGTTCATGTGCTTGCTGGAGAGAAAGAATCAAGGAAAGTGAGAAAGCATTCCCACCCATGGAGAATGGTCATGTCACAATGCCCTCTCCTCCATGTCTCCCTCCTTGCAGGATGTTGGGTGCTCAAGCTTGCACATGTGGTTTTCAGGCTTCTGGGTCTGGGACTCTTACTGTGCAGTCAGCCACATGGGATCTAGTACCTCAACCATCATGGTTCCGACCATACTCCCAGTATTGTATTATTATTTTAAATGAAAAGGTATTCATCGAACCAACTAGGAATAAGAAAAATAAAAGTTTTTACTTTACTTTAATTTATTCCTTGATAACATTCTTTCTTTTGAAATGCAGATCTGAGTTGGTAACCTATATTATTTCCTTCTCTGAAAAACTTTTAACATTCTTTGCAAGGCAGGTCTACTGGAGGCAATTTTTCTGTTTTTTTATTCATCCAAGAAAGCAGTTTTCATGTTTGAAAGATAACTTTGTGGGGCCAGCAGGTGGCATGGTGGTTTGGGGTGCTGGACTCCCATATGGCTGACTGTGGTTCAGGTCCCGGACCTGGTGGCTTGCTTTCTCGCTTTCTTTCTCTGTGTGTCCTTCTCTTAGTAAATTAAAGTGAATAAATAAATAAAGTTAAATAAAATAATTCTTTAAAAAAAGAGAGAGAAAGATAATTTTGCTGTGTGGCAAGTTCATGGGAAAATAGGCAAAGAAGGGGTTTAATAAAAGGACCCAAGATGAGCCTTTCCTAAGGAAATAAGTAATCTTTTTTTTTTTTTTTTAGAGATTTTCACTATAGGGTGTGTGTGCTCGCCAGACAGACAGAGAGAGACATAGAGACAGAAAGCGAGAAATCACCCCCCAGCGGGGATGGTCACACCACAATCCCTTCTCCTCCCTTCTCCTCTAGGGATCTTGGGCACGCACGCACATGCGCCCGGCGTGAGTTTTAAGCCACTGGGTCCAGGATGTGAACTGCGGTTGACTATGTGGGAGTCCAGCGACAAAGCCATTATGCTAACTGCTGGTTCCCAGGAAATAAGTAATCTTGCTCAGGTTAATGAAAGGACCCAGGATAAAGACTCTGAGATAAGCTTTTGCAACAGGAAACAGACCTTCCAGATTCCCCTCCCCAGTTCTGGTCCCACCTCAGGCAATCCCTGTGGCTGATAGATGCTTTATATTTCTGAGAAACTGGGAGAGGAGTAAGATCTCTGGTTAGGTAGATAGGGTAAGGAGTCCATGGAATAGGCACTATGAGACAAGATAGAATCAATGTAGTCAAATCCTTATAGAAACCATTCACTGTTCTCACCAGGAATCAAGTATTAGCTCTCACCGCTTGCTCACACAGAGAATTGCTTACAGCTAGAATAGATTTTGGGCTGCTTGAGAAGACAATGTGGCCTGTCAAGCTCACTTCTTAATGTTATATTCCAAGGAAGAAATATGAGGGTCTGCTATGCTTGAGAAAAGTCAGAACAAGACAGAAACAATCTATATGGACAAAAACCTCAAAGATAAAAAAAGAGCAGGCCTCACTTATTCCATCATAAGATAAAATATTAACTACTGGGGCCAACAGGTAGCATGGTGGTTAAGGCACTAGGCTCCCAGGGCCAGTTCAAGTCCCAGACCTGGCAGTTTGAAAATCACACTAGGGGCCCCATCCAGATACTGGTTCAAGCAAAGAGCCCTGCCAGATGTCAGGCTGCCTGTGGCTGCAGAGCTTCACAGCCAAGACTTGTGGCTCATCCCCTTCTCCACTCACCTTTGGACTTCAGGTTTATTTCCTGGGACTTTGAGAAAAACTTGCGCCCCTCCCCGCCTCATCTGTACAGCCTTGCAATCTCTTTGTTACTGAGTTGAAGCTCAGCAGCTCAGTTTCAGGCATACCTATTCTTTAGAAACAGGGAGGACTGTGGGTCACCCAGAACCAGTGACAACAGTGCAGAAAGCTGGTGGGCAACAGGGAGCCAGAGCAGAAGAGAGATTGCCAATTTTCCTACTCCTGCACACTTTTGAACTCTCGGAGATATCTTGAATAATTTAGGAAACAATGTATAGATCACCAGATGACTAAGAAGAATTGCAGAAGCACAAGAAATATGAGCAACCAACAAAATGTCTCTCCTCCAAGGGAAAACCAATTCCACGTCACCCACAGACAACACAATGGAAGTCATGGGAATGTTGGAGAAACAATTCAGAATATTTGTAGTGACCAAACTAAATGGGATGCAAGAGAAAAGAGACCATGAGCTCCAGGAGATGAGGAAGTCTTTTTCACAATTTGAAAGAAGAAATAGAAACCATAAAAAAGAATCAAATGGAATTCTTAGAGATAAAGAAGGTGATACAGGAAATTAAAACCTCCCTCGAAAGTATTAAAAGTAGATTAAATCATGCAGAAGATTGAATCTTGAATGTAAGACAAAACTTCTGACCTAGAAAAAAGTATCAGAAAGACCGAGAAAATAACCAAGAAAAATTAGGCTAATATATGAGAAATACTAGATACCATCAAGTGCCCAAACATCAATTGGTATCCTGGAAGAGAAAGAAAATAATAAGAACATTGATAATTTATTCCATGAAATCCTGGAAGAAAACTTTCCAAACCTAGAGAGGCTTCAAATATCCAGACCCTAGAAATACATAGGACCCCAAATAAAATCAAACCAAGAAGATCCTCTCCAAGGCACATCATAGCCAGATTGGCCAAAACCATAGACAAAGACAAGATACTAAAATTGGCAAGAGAGAAATGTCAACTTAAAAAGTTTATCCAATCAGGCTACTGTTGGACCTCTTGTCAGAAACAATGCAGGCAAAGAAAGAATGGGGAAATATATAGTCAATGTATTAAATGAAAAACAAATTCAACCAAGAATACTATACCCAACAAGATTATCCTTCATATGGGAAAAAAAGATAAAAACATTCTTGGATAAACAAAACCTGAAAGAATTTACCAACTCCAGACTGGCTCTTCGAGTGGTTCTGAAGGGAGTGCTATACGAGGAAAACTAAAAAGTCAGATGGATGGTTACAAGAAAACAAAAAACATCCAAGAAAATGGCTTGCTTAATGATAGGAACATGCCCAGAAATATTAATATAACATTGAACATTAATGGATTAAATTTTCCAATCAAGAGACACAGACTGGCCAAATGGATTTTAAAAAAATAGAAACTATCTGTTGCCTACAAGAAATGCACCTTATGGATAAAAACATATGTAGACTAAAAATGAAGGGCTGGAAAAAGATATTCCATGCAAATGGAAATCAAAAAAAGGGCTGTAATTGCGATACTGGTTTCAGACAAAATAGGCTTCAAGATAAAAGGCTTTATACAGTACAAAATGGGCTAATTCGGCAAAAAGACATGGCGCTTATAAATGTCTATGCACCCAACTCAGGAGTACCTAAATACATAAAGGAAGGACTGCTGGAGCTAAAAGGAGAGATAGGGTGCAACACTATAATTGTTGGGGATCTCAACACCCCATTATCTCCTCTAGACAGATCTTTTAAAAAAAAAAAAAAAAAAAAAAAGCAGAGAGAGACAGGACTTAAATGATACTATAAATCAAATGGCCTTGGCAGACATCTATAGAACTTTCCTCCCTAAGACCTCAAAATATACATTTTTCTCACCACAGAATGGAACATTTTCCAAAGATTGACCATATAATAAGACACAGATCAAGCCTTTACAGATTCAAAAGCATAGAAACTATATTCAGTATCTTCTCTGACCATGATGGAATTAAACTTGATGTTAATTTTAAGAAATACCCTCAAAAATACACAAACACATGGAAACAACAGTGTACTTCTGAATGACTTCTTAACTAATGAAGAAATTAAATCTGAAATAAAAAAGTTTATGGAAACAAATGATAATGAGTACATGAGTTTCCATAATCTGTGGAAACACTGCAAAAAAGCAATCATGGAAATTCATAGCAATTAGTGTGCCTAAGAAAAAGATGGAAAGGTGGCAAATAGACAACCTATCATGCCTCAGGAATTAGAAAAACAACAACAAAATGCAAGGTGAAAAGAAATCATAAAGATTTAAGCAGAAATAAATGAAATAGAAAATAAATGAACGATCCAGAAAATAAATGAAAACAAAAGCTGGTTCTTTGACAAGATTACCAAGATTGACACACCATTAACTAGACTGATGAAGAAGAAAGAAAGAAACCAGATAAATCAAATACGCAAAGAAACAAGCAACATTACAACAGACACAATAGAAATACAAAACATCATTAGAGGATACTATGAGCAACTATATGCCAACAAACAGGAGAACGTGGAGGAGATGGGCCAATTCCTGGATGCATATAATCTACCAAGATTGAATCAGGAGGACATAGAAAACCTGAATAGACCCGTAACAAACCATGAGATTTAATCAGTAATAAATAACCTCCCAACAAAGAAAAGCCCAGGTCCTGATGGCTTCACTTCTAAATTCTACAAAACTTTTAAGGAAGAGTGAACTCCCATTCTACTCAAATTATTTCTAAAGACCCAAAAGGAAAGAAACCTTCCAAATTCATTTTATGAAACCTCCATCATCCTCATTCCCAAAACAGATAAAGACATGACAAAAAGCGAAAACTACAGACCAATATCTGATGAATGTAGATGTAAAAATTCTCAACAATATACTTGTAAATCATATCCCACAACATATAAAAAAGATTATTCATCACTACTACATAGGTTTTATCCCAGGGATGCAAAGGTGGTTCAACATATGCAAGACCATAAATACAATACACCATATTAACAGAAAGAAAGATAAAAACCCTATGATTATTTCAATTGATGAAGAAAAAGCATTTGATAAAATAAAACATCCTTTTGTAATTAAGACTCTCAGCATGATTGGTATAGAAAGGTCATTTCTCAACACAAAAATGCCATATATGTTAAACCTGTAGCTAACATTATACTGAATGGGAGAAAGCTAAAAGCTTTTCCACTAAAATCTGGTACTAGACAAGGCTGCCCACTTTCTCCACTGCTTTTTAATTTAGTGCTGGAAGTCTCAGCCAATGCAATCAGAAAAGAGGATAATAGAAAAGGCATTCAAATAGGCGAAGAAGAGTTGAAAATATCTTTGTTTGCAGATGACATGATGGTATACTTAGAAGACCCAAAGGTATCCATGAAAAAACTTCTTGAAGTAGTAAGTGAATACAGTAAGGTGGCAGGATACAAAATCAACATCCAAAATCTATGACATTTCTATATAAGAACAACAAGTTGAACGAAGTAGAGCTGAAGAAAGGAATCCTTTTTATCATAACCACAAAGTCTATGATACCTAGGAATAAACTTAACTAAGGAAGTTAAAGACTTTACAAAGAAAACTATGAAAATCTTTAAAAAGATATTAAAAAAAGATACACAAAAAAGTGGAAGGACATCCCATGTTCCTGGATTGGAAGAACTAATTTAATAAAAATGGCAATTCTACCCAAATTAATCTAAATATTTAATGCAATTCCAGTCAAAATGCCAGAGACATTCTTCACAGATCTAGAAAAGACTATCAGAATTTGTCTGCAATCATAAAAGACTTCATATTGCCAAAGCAATCCTGGGCAAGAAGAGTGGAGAGGGTGGCATATCACGCTCTGTCCTCAAAATATACTATAAAGCTATGATAATCAAAAGAGCATGGAATTGGAAGAAAAAAAAAAAGACAGATGGACCAATAGACTAGAATAGAGACCTCATAAATAAACCCAAAGCTTACAGCCAACTGATTTTTGACAAAGGATACCAGTCAATCCACTGGGAAAAGGAAAACCTTTAGCAAATGGTGCTGGAAAATCTGGGTATTCACCTGCAGAAAGATGAAACTTAATCCCCATTGTACACCATTAACAAACATCAACTCAAGATGGATCAAAGATCTGAACCTAAGACCTCAAACTATAAAACTACTGGTGAAAAACACTGGGAAACTCTGGGAGGCAATGGGGTAGGCAAAGACTTCTTAACTAAGACTCCCAAAGCACAGGCAATAATCACTAAAATAGACAAGTGAGACTATATCAGATTAAGAAATTTCTGCACAGCAAAGGACATAGTAATTAATGTGCATTGACAACCCTCAGAATAGAAGAATATTTTTGTAAAATATGTCTCAGATAAGGGACTGAATACACAGGGAATTAAAGTGGCTTACCCGGAAAAAAAAAAAAAAAAAAGAAAGATTAACCCAATTAAAAGCTGGGAAAACAAGCTGAACAAAAATCTCTTTAAGGAAGACATATGAAGAGCCAGAAAGCTTATGAGGCTCAACATCCCTCATTATAAGGGAGATACAGATTATAACCACAATGAGATACCATCTAACCCTTGTCAGAATGGCCAAGATTAAAATACAAAAAGTGGTAAGTGTTGGCGGGATTGTGGTGAAAGGGGAACTCTCCTACACTGTTGGTGGGAATGTAAATTGGTCCAGCCACTGTGGAAAACAATATGGAGGTTTCTTAAAGATCTGCAAATAGAACTACCATTTGGTCCAGCAACCCCACTTCTGAGTATCTACCCAAAGGACAGGAGGATGCTCAGTAGGAAAAGTACTTGCACATCAATGTTTATTGCAGCATTACTCATGATCACTAAACACGGAACCTACCCAAATGTCCACTAACAGATGAATGGATTGAGAAAGTGTAGCACTGGGAGGACCAGCAGGTGGCATGGTGGCTAAGGTGCTGGACAATCCCAAAGGGTTGACCACGGTTTGAGTCCCGGACCTGATGGCTTGCTTTCTCACTTTCCCTCCCTCTCTCCCTGTGTATCGCTCTCTGGTCAAATTAAAATAGATGAATGAATAAATAAAAATTAAATCTTTTAAAAAATCATTTTTAAAAAAGTGTGGCATGTATACTCTACAGAATACTATTCAGCCATAAAAAATAAGACTCTGGCATTTGATAGAAAGTGGTCGAATATGGATGGTGTATTGCTGGGTGTAGCAAGCAAGGCTATGAAAGAAAGATATTATATGTCTCCACTTAATATACACTGATTATCTGTACTCTGTGGTAGAGACTGAAATATTGGAGAGCATAAAGGCAGTGAAAATAGTTATGGATGCTGAAGGCAATGTGGACCAGGAGCAGGGGAGTAGGGGAGAGTGTAGAGAAGGAAAGCAGGAGAAAAACAGGCATGACATTTGTGGAAGACAGAAATGGTTTTTTACCTGTTGATAACATGTATAGTATTCTCAATTGAACTGGTCTGAAAGTATTTCATGTTGGGTAAATTTTCTTTACAAGCCAAATGATATATAGTGATTGAATGTTTAAAAAATGAGAATAAATCATAATAATCTGAAAAAATGAAAAACTATTTGATGATGATGATGTGGATAGTAATGTTTTCGTCTTGACTGATAGGCATGGAAAAAGAAATGTGATATACTGTAAAGATATATGTGATTAAATGTAATATAAATTTAAAAAAAAATTATACTAAGCATGTGTGTATGCGTGCCCAGAATCCCAGGAAGAGAATAGAGCAGGAGGGATTGTGGTGTGGACATTCTCCCATGGGGATGGGGGGATATTTCTCACTTTTCCTCTTACTGTCTCTATCTTTCTACATGTGACCTATGGCACAAACCTTAAAAAAAAAAAAAAAGGAAATATCAGCTACCCAAACCCCTGATGGAGGAGAGTATAGGCTGTCGACAATTGATTATCCCTTATGTTAAGGTACCCCTTTGTATTTCCTTGAAGAAACATATTGGGTTGTTGGAAAAGTCTTGCTGTATTTTGTTTTTTTCTATCCAAACATGTGTCACGACTTTTCTGACAAACCAATATGAACACTGTCTGCCCCTGAGAGTATCCCCCCCAGTATCCCTGATGGAGTGGGGGGGGAGGGGGATACTTGCTGAAGTTCCCCCTTCCGCATTGCTGGAAGCTTTGCCTCTGTCCTAATAAACTTTGCTTACAATCCTCTCCATTTGTCCACATTTCCAGTTCTTCATGAGCATCAGACAAGAACCAGCACACGGCAAAAAGACCAGCCCCCATCTGGACCCAAGCTTGCAGTTTATTCTTACCCTCCTCCTAAGAGCCAGACCATTAAAAGAGACCTCCTGGGTCAGCCTGTGATGTGGTGGTTAAGGCGCAGGTTTCCCATATGGCTGACTACAGTTTAAGATCCAGACCTACGGCTTGACAATCACACCAGGTGCCCAAAGTCCCGAGAGAAGGGATTGTGGCGTGGTCATACCCCCGGGGGTAACTCCCTCCCTCCCTTCCTTCCTTCCTTCCTTCCTCTCACCCACCTCCTAAGTGCACACACCCTTTGATAAACATCTGAAGGAAAAACACTTCTGAGGTGTGAGCCTGACCTGCTCAGGTCTCACCGTAGTTAGTCTTGCCCAGCTGTAACCTAACCTCTGCTCACATTTCTGCCCTGGGTTCATCCTTTTACCACCTGCACACTGGCCCTCCTGCCAGACTGCATCACTGCACGCTGAGTAGACAATTCTAGGTAAATGGTGTTCATTTATTTCAATATTTTTTGTAGATCACTCCAATCTCTTATTGTTTGTATGTCTTTTATTTTTTAAAAAGAGGATTTTGCCTTGGAGCGCATGTGCTCACTGTAGAGAGAGACAGAGACAGTGAGAGGGAAAGTGAGAAATCACCCCCTAAGGGGGATGGCTATACTGCAATCCCTGCTCCAGCCTCCTCCTGGGATCTTAGGCATGCATGTACACACACCCAGCATGAGTTTCAAGCCACCAAGTTCAGGACTCAAATCATGGTTAGCCATGTCCAGTGACATAACCGCTCTGCCATCTGCTGGCTCTGTTTGCATGTCTTTTAAAGAGAAGATTGATACAATTCTTTAAAAAATAAATAAAAGAATTGGGACCAGCAGATGGCATAATAGCCATCTGGACTCCCATGTAGTCGACCACAGTTTGAGTCCTGTACCCAGTGGCTTAAACTCACACCGGGTGCATGTGTGTGTGTGCATGCTCAAAATCTCAAGAGGAGACTGGGTTGCGGTGTGGCCATCCTCCATGGGGCTGGTGGTGATTTCTCACTTTCTGTCTTGCTCTCTCTCTCTAGCCAGTACGCACACCCTATAGCAAAAATCTCTCTCAAAAAAAATCATAATGTGTTTTACCATAGATGGCCTGTCATGATTTACTTGGCAGTGTCCCTCATCGTACCCACATCCTTAGGAATACCAAAAACAAACAAACAAAACCACATACAAAAATAACCCCAATATTATCC
The DNA here is from genome assembly GCF_000334495.1 of Tupaia belangeri chinensis. Taxonomy (NCBI): domain Eukaryota; kingdom Metazoa; phylum Chordata; class Mammalia; order Scandentia; family Tupaiidae; genus Tupaia; species Tupaia belangeri. The sequence goes on from NW_006159691.1 coordinate 282,811, forward strand.
TATAAGATCAAGAGCATCCCACAGTGATGAAATATAGCAAATTTTAATTTTTATCAAAGTAACACCTGTACCCAGTTTCAAAAACTGAGTTGCTTTCTTTTCATTATTTAAAAAAAACTCCTATCTCATCCCTTTAAAAATTAAAATACTGTTTTTTTTAATAGAAGATTTTGCCTTAATAATGTTTCCTGGTGACCCCCAAATTATGCCAGGCACATGTACATGCATGCCCAAAGTCCTGGGAGGAGAATGTAGGAAAAGGAATTGTGGTGTGGCCACCCACTTGGGATGATTTCTCATTTTCCCTCTCTTTGTCTCTCTCTGGTGAGCACCCACACCTTATGGCAAAAACCTAAAGAAATTTTAAAAAAGGGGGGGATTGAATGCAGGTAGTTAGGTCCTTGCAAACTCATGAAAGGATAGGAGATCACAAAAGTCGGGTCTGGGAGGGGAGACACTTTAGTTTCAAAGTCACCAAAGCTGTGAGTGAGGTCAGGGTTGCTATTGCCACCCTGCTGCCATCACCGTTAACTGATGACACACATGAAACTGGGGACTGGTCAGTGGATTGGGGAATTTGACCATTTTGGTTTTGTTCAAAAGTAAAGTTCAAAGAGGGTTGTTGTTTAGTTTGTATGAGAAGTCAAAATTTCAAGATAGTCTGTGACGTGTGAACTTGCATGAGGTCTCTGATAGCCATTCAACCCATTTTAGCTTTTAATTTTTTCTTAAGAATTATTTATTTTATTTATTACTATTATTATCATTATCTTAATAATTATCTTATTTAAATTTGTTCATTTATTTATTTAAATTTGACCAGAGAGGAACAGAGAGAGTGAGAGAGAGTGAGAAAACAAGCTGTCAGGTCCAGGACTCAAACCACGGTCAGCCATGTGGGAGTCCAGTACCCTCAACCCATGGCACCTGCCAGCCCATTATTATTATTTTAAAATTTGCTATAGGCCATGTGCACTCACCAGAGAGAGAGGAAAAAAAAGTGAGAAAGCTAGCCACCAGGTCTGGGACTGGAACTGCAATCAGCCATGTGGGAATCCAGCTCCTCAACCACCATGCCACCTGCTGGCCCCTTGACTTTTAATTTTGATAGAACAAGGGCTGAGATCCTTACTCAAAGAAGTCTCTAGATGGCACCGGAAACATTTCTATAGCTCTCATGATCTCTTCTAGACAAGAGCAGGCTGTGTCATGGAGATGAGAATTCTAGAATTTTGGTCATATAATCACTTTAATTTTCATATAAATGAGGTTACAGGAAAGGTAAGCATTACTGATTTTTTTTTTTTAAAGATTCAGAATCTGCATTTCAGTTTCATGACAGCTGAACCAGAACAGAATTTCACAGTGTGTCTAGGCTCTGCAGATTTCTACCTGCAGAGAATGTAGCAAGACATTGTCACACTGCAGTATTTCCTCTTGGCTTGGAAAGTTCACCAAGCACTCCGCCTCCAGTCTCCTTCACAGTGCCAGCTGGGGGAAGAAAAATTAATTGGTTGAGTGTTCATGTGTGTGTATTTTAAGAATGATATTTTTTAGCATTTAATTTTAAGAAAACACCTGCTGTATTTCTTTTAAATAATGTATTTTCATTACATAGTGGTGCATGAATATATTTCCATTATAAGATAACTAAGATATTAAAGATTAAAACCTAGAGTCCTTGTGATCAGTACCCCCCATACCATTTCTCATCCCCTGAAGTAACCATGTATTAACTAAACAGCAGCATGTGTGAGTCATGGTAGGCTAGGTTATACTGCAATAATAAATATCCTCAAAATTTCAGAGTCGTGGGGCCAGCAGATGGCATAGTAGTTAAGGCACTGGACTCCCATGTGGTCAACCACAGTTCGAGTCCCAGACCCAGTGGCTTGAAACTCATACCAGGCGTGTGTGTGTGTGCGTGCCCAAAACCCTGAGAGGAGAATGGAGGAGAAGGGATTGTGGCATGGCCATGTCCCCTGGGAGTGATTTCTCACTTTCTGTCTCTCTGTCTCTCCAACAAGTACACATATCCTATAGCAAAAATCTCTCTCTACAAAAAAAAAATAAAAATAAAAAAAGGAAGAAGAAGAAAAATTCAGAGTCTTATGATAACAAAGTTTCCTATCTTGATCACCTCACATGTAATTCATGGATTGGTCCAGGTGAATCTCTGGACACAGGCTGAAGAAGCAGCTGAGACATGCCAATCTCATGGCAGAGAGGAAGAAAGAATGGAGGAACCACATAAAGCTTCAGCTCAGAAGTCTTGTGTGTCACTTTCACTCGCGCTCCCTTGGCCAAAGCAAACTGTTTGACCATGCCTGGCTGCAGTGGGTGGGGATGCACAGGGGACTTCGAAAAATTCTTGGAGAAATGGAATGAAAGTATGAGTTTATTTTGGTGCAAAAAATTTGAAATCCCTGCATAGATTTTTCATAATATAGAATTTCCCATAATGTTTTTGAGGATCCCCTTTTATAAATTTTCCACAGGGAGTAGTAGTTAAAAAAAACCTCCCATATTTTTCTGGGAACATAAAATTGTAGAAATCGATAACAGTATAAAAAGATTTTACCAGAGGGCATGTGCACTCGCCAGAGAGAGAAGGAGAGAGTGAAAGAGATAGAAAGTGAGAAAACACCTCCCGAATGAAGCCTGGCCACACCATGGTCCCTTCTCCATTTCTCTCTCCTGTTGGGATCCTGGGGATGCACACACACATGCCCACATGCCTTTCAAGCTTCTGGGACTAGGAGTCAAACTACATGGTCAGCTGTGTGGGATCTGGTTCCTTTACCCTCCAGGCTATGAGGCCAGCCCCTAGTAGACATTTTTATGTAACTTATTATGGTTGTGAATCTTACTTTCTTTATGCAAAAGTATGTCTTAGAGATCTTTCAATTTTATGAAAAAATAGATCCATCTCCTTTCTATATAGCTGCATAGCATGGTATCATATGGATAAACTATGGTTTATTTAGCTATTTCTTATGTGAAAAATTATAATTATTATAACTATTTTAGGACCAGTAGATAGTGTAATGGTTACATTGCTGGTCTCCATGTAGTTGACCTTGGTTTGAGTTCCAAACCCAGTGGCTTAAAACTCACCCTGGATGCATGTGTGCGTGTGTGCCCAAAATCCCAAGAGGAGAATGGAGGAAAAGGGATTGTGGCATGGCCATCTCCCGAGGGGATGATTTCTAACTTCCTTTCTCTCTGGCAAGTTCATGTGCCAGTTCATTAAAACAAGACAAAACAAAAACAAGCCTATTTTTAACATTTTATGATTGCAAAGGTGTAGCAAATATCCTTGCACTTCCCCTTGTGCACGTGCTTTTCTGGGGTGAGTACAGAGAAATGGCATTAGTGATGAACGACTCTCCAAAGGAATGACCACTTTCCTCTCTGCATCCTAAGATGACACACTCATTGGGAGAATTTCAAGGAGAGCTCAGTAAGAGGCCAGTTTACAAAGAATAGGCAGCCCCCCAGAGCTGGTCAGTGAGGCCATTACTATTTCCAGGACTGGAGGAGCAACTGGAGGAAGAGTCACATGGGATGAGATGGATGAAGACAGCTCAACAATGGCCCCACAGAGAAGGTGGTGAGGGAATAGTAGTAAATGCCCTGAATCTTTTCCCAAAAATCTGGTCTCGTTCTGGGCTGACCTCACCTGGATGAAAGAGGCTGTCTGTGGGTATTGCCCAGGCAATACCTCCCGGGAGACAGAACAGGAGGAGGAGAATGCAGAGCACATCTGGAGGAGCAAATAGAAGACATTCGACCCATCCACCATCTCACACCACAAAAAAGGACTTCATTGTTTGCCAACAGTATGGATAACACGTGCACATAATTGCATTTTTAATTTGATGGCCCTAGTTACTAGTGAAGCTAAGCAGTTTTTCTCATTTTTACTGGCAATTTGTATTTCCTTTTCTGTCCGTAAACTTTGTCCCCTCCCTTTTGTTAATGAGTTGGATAGAAATTTACCTCATGTGTGTCCCTTGCTATTTACCTCTGCTTTGTTGTAAGAGGTTTAAAAACGGTAATCTAATCAATCTTTTCCATTATGCTTTTCGTGTTGTGTCTTCCTTAAAGAGTCTTCTCTACTTTTAATTGATAAGTATATTCTTTTACATTTTTCTAATACTTTTTTTTTTTTTTAATTACCAGAGGGCATGTGCACTTACCAGAGAGTGACAGAGAGACAGAGAGAGAGAAAGGGAGAAAGTACCCTCCAGGGGCCGGCAGGTAGCGTGGTGGTAAAGGGTGCTGGACTCCCACATGGCCAACCACAGTTCAGGTCCCGAACCTGGTGGCTTACTTTCTTACTTTTCCTCCCTCTCTCTCTCTCTCTCCCTCTCCCCCTTTTTGTTCCTTTCTGGTCAAAATAATAAATAAATAAGTAAAATAATTATTTAAAAAATAAAAAGTAAGCACTCCCCAACGGGTCATCCCTAATGGATGTAAACATTGCACAATCCCTTCTCCATCTAGTTGAGATTTGGGGCATGTGCACACATCTGCTGTGTTTTTCTTTTTTCTTTTTCTTTTTAAACTTTTTTTTTCCCCAGAATTATTTTATTTAACTTTATTTATTTATTTATTTTAATTTGACCATAGAGGGACAGAGGGACAGTGGGGGGGGGGAGAGAGAGAGAGAAAGTGAGAAAGCAAGTCACCAGGTCTGGGATTCAACTGGTGTCTTACCAGGTCCGTGGCCAACTGTGGTCAGCCACGTGGGAGTCCAGCGCCCTTAACCACCACACCACCTTTCTTTTTTTTTTTCATTATTATTTTTTATATTACATTTAATCATATGTAGCTTTACAATGTATGACATTTCTTTTTCCAGCACAATTACCATGCTTATCAGTCAAGACAAAGACATTACTATACACATCATCGGCAGCAAATAGCTTTTCATTTTTATTATCCTTATATATTTTTTAAAACATTCAATCTGGGACCACCAGTTAGCATAATGGCTATGTTGCTGGATTCCCATGTAGTCGACCGTGGTTTGAGTCCTGGACCTGGTGGCTTAAATTCACGCCAGGCGTGTGTGCGCGCATGCCCAAGATCCCAAGAGGAGATCAAATGGTAGTTCTATTTGTAGATCTTTGAGGAATCTTCACATTGTTTTCCACAGTGGCTGGACCAATTTACATTCCCACCAACAGAGTAAGAGAGTTTCCCTTTCACCGCAACCCCAACCAACACATCGCTTTTTGTATTTTTGATCTTCTTGGCATGTTTTTCAAGCCACCAAGGCCAGGACTTGAACCATTGTAAGCCATGTGGAATCTAGCTCCCGCAATCAATAGGCTACAGGGCCAGTCCTTTAATGCTTTTAATCTTACAGAGTTTTTTTTTTAAGAAGTATTTTTATTTATTATTATTATTTCAAGAGAGACCAGCAGGGGAGAGAAACCAAGCTGCTAGGTGGGGACTCATACCGCAGCCAGCCATGTGAGAGTCCAGCGACCTAATCATCACTCCAGCTGCTGGCTCCTAATCTTATAGTTGTTTTAATCTACCTGGGATTTAGATTTGGAAATGATGTGCAGCAACAAAATCAAATTGATTTCCCAAATGGATAGTCGGTTGTCACAAAAGCATTTATTGAATAATACGTTATTTCCCTGTTATGTAAAGTAACATGTTTAAAAGAATTATTTATTTAGGGACCAGCAGGTGGCATGGTGGTTAAGGTGCTGGACACTCCCACATTGCCAACCACAGTTCAAGTCCTGGACCTGGTGGCTTGCTTTCTCACTTTCCCTCTCTCTCTCTCTGTGTCTCTCTCTGGTCGAATTAAAAAAAATAAAGTGAATGAATAAATAAAAATAAATCTTTTTTAAAAAGAATTATTTATTTAATTTTATTTATTATTATTATTTTGTAATCAGAGAGCAAGAGAAAGTGAGTAAGCAAGCTGTTAGGTCCAGAACTTGAACCGTGGTCTGCCATGTGGGAGTCCAATACCTTAACCACTAAGCCACCTGCCAGTCCCAAAATAACATCTTAATACATAATTGTAATGGTTAATTTTCTGTCTCAACTCAATTGGGCTAACAGATGCCCAGATTGCTGGTAAAACATTATTTCTGGGTATGTCTGTGAGGGCATTTCTGCAAGAGATGAGCTTTTGTTTTTGTTGTTGTTGTTTTTTGGGAGAGATTTTTGCTATAGGGCACGTGTGCTCGCCAGACAGACAGAGACATAGAGACAGAAAGCGAGAAATCACCCCCCAGGGGGATGGCCACGTCGCAATCCCTTCTCCTCCATTCTCCTCTCGGGATCTTGGGCACGCACGCACACGCGCTCGGCGTGAGTTTTAAGCCACCTGGTCCGGGATGCGAACCGCGGTCGACTACGTGGGAGTCCAGCGACATAGCCATTACGCTAACTGCTGGTTCCCATGATGAGCACTTGAATCAGTAAACTGAGTAACGATGATCCACTCCCACCAGTGTGGGTTGGTTCATCCAATAAACTGAGGGGCTGAAGAGAACAAAATGGTGGAGGGAGAGTGAATTCATTCTCCCCCTCTTTCTCTCTCTCCCTCTCTTTCCTTGAGCTGGGGCATTCATCTTCTCCTGCCCTCAGACAGTGACTTTGGAGCTCGTAGGTCCAGAGTTCTTCCACCTCTTTCTCGTTGTTGTCAGCCTTCAGCCTAGACTAGGAAACACACCATTGGCGTTCCTGGTTCATCGGTGTTCACAGCCTGAACCAACTGGCTTTCCCAGCAGATGGCAGATGGTGGGACTTCTCAACCTCCATAACTGCATGAGCCAATAATAAATCTCCTCTTTCATAGCTATATATATCCTATTGGTTCTGTTTCTCTGGAGAACCAAGCAATACAAATAAGTAATAAGTCCCCGTAAGTTCATTTGTGAATTCTCATTTCCCCCATGTATTAATATTTGTAAATTCCAGGGCTAGTAACGTTCTGCCTCAGTTATAGAAAACGTTTCACGTGTTTGATGTCTGGTAAGGCAAGTTGCTCCTTTTCTATATTTCTTTCCAGAGTTGCCTTTGCCATAGTTGCACAATTATTCTTCCGTTCGAATTTTAGTCTCAGCCTGCCAACACATAACAAATTCTCGTGGTATTTATTGGGACTGTACTGACTTTATGTATTCATTTAGAGAGAATTGATTTCCTTTTTGGATTTTGTCTTCCCCTTCCAGGAAGCTAACATATATTTCTATTATGTCTCACACTGATGGTTTATAGTTTTCTTTATAAAGGTCTGGCACATTTTAATAGATTAGTGTCTAGGACGCTAGAATTTTTCTTGCTGTTTTAAATGGCATATATTTTTTTCCATGATTTATAAAGTTTGGTTGTTGTATGTTTACCAAATTGCTAAACTTGATTATTAATTCAATACAACAGCCATTAGATGGTTGGTATGGGTTTTAAGAATTTTTATCTTTTAATAATACAGTTTTGGGGGCCAGCAGGTGGCATGGAGGTTAAGGGTGCTGGACTCCCACATGGTCCATGGAGGTTGGAGTCCTGGACCTGGTGGCTTGTTTTCTCACTTTCTCTCTCTTTCGCCTTTGCTCTCACTCTGTCCCTCTCTGGTCAAATTTAAAGAAAGAAAGAAAGAAAGAAAGAAAGAAAGGAAGGAAGGAAGGAAGGAAGGAAGGAAGGAAGGAAGGAAGGAAGGAAGGAAGGAAGGAAGGAAGGAAGGAAGGAAGGAAGGAAGGAAGGAAGGAAGGAAGGAAGGAAGGAAGGAAGGAAGGAAGGAAGGAAGGAAGGAAGGAAGGAAGGAAGGAAGGAAGGAAGGAAGGAAGGAAGGAAGGAAGAAAGGAAGAAAGGAAGAAAGGAAGAAAGAAGGAAGGAAGGAAGGAAGAAAGGAAGGAAGGAACGAAGGAAGGAAGAAAGAAAGAAAGCTAATGAAAATAATTCTTTTTAAAAAATACAGTTTTGACCCTTACTTTCTGAATTTTGAATTTCTTGACTTACCAAGATTTAAAAAAGAAAACTATAGAAGCCAGCAGGTGGCATGGTGGTTAAGGCCCTGAACTCTCTAGGGGACTGCAATTTGAGTCATGGACCTGGGGCTTGAAAATCACCCTGGGCACATGTGCTCACCAGAGAAAGAGAAAGAAAGAGAGAGGAGAGAGAAGGGAGAATGGAGAGGGGAGAGAGAGAGACAGAGAAAGCAAGCCGCTAGGTCCAGGACTCAAACTGCAGTTGGCCATGTGGGAGTCTAGCACCTTAATCAGCACACCACCTGCTGGTCCAACCCTCAGATTTTTAATATTGGAAGATACAGTAACAGTACCTGCCTCTCACAGTTATTGTGAAGGTGAGCACTTGATACAGTATCCGGTATGTGCTAGGGTCTTCAAAACAAGTGCTAACATGCTAGGAGGAAGATTCCAAAAATTATAATCTTGGGGACCAGCAGAGGGTGGAATGGTTACATTGCTGGATTCCCACGTAGTTGACTGTGGTTAGAGTCCCAGACCTGGCGACTTAAAACACGTGGTTTCATGTGCGTGCGTGCCCAAAATCCCAAGGGGAGAATGGAGGAAAAGGGATTGCAGCATGGTCATCCCCCTGGGGATTTCTCGCTTTCTGTCTCACGGGCCTGTGCACATGCCCTATAGCAAAAACTTCTAAAATAAAATATTAACAATAAATTGTAATTTTGGACCAGCAATCCTGGTGTGGTAGTTAAGGCAGCTGGATCCCAGGACGCCAACTGCACCATAGGAGTCCCAAAACCAGCAGCTTGAAAAACATGCCAGGCACAGGTGTGTGCATGGTCAAAATCCTGAGAAGAGAATGGAGAAGGGATTGCAGTATAATCGTCTCCCCTTGGGCGTGCTTTCTCACTTTCTCCCTCTTCCTTTCTCTCTCTCCCTCTCCCCCCTTATCTCTCTGGAAACACACATGCCTTTCAGCAAAATTGCAGAAAATATTAAAAATATTAAAAATATCACTCTACCTTGGTAAAGTAATTGGGAGCTTCAGAGCAGGGAACCTGGAGAGAGTTTGCTGACATTCTCCCCTTTCCCCTCAATTTCATGCTTGCATTAGTAGAAACAAGTGCCCTTTGCCCCTCTAAAGCAGGAAAAAAAATGAACCTGTTGTGCTAACTTACTTCCAGAAGGTGGCGCCAGCGGATAAGGCCTGCAGTCCTGTCTGCTGGGTAGCAATTTTCACTATTCTCAGATTACATGATCAGTTTCACCTCCATTATCTCATTACCCTTCTTATTAACCTGATAGCAAATGTTGCCTATTCTGTCATTTATTCCCTCATCCCTTCCCCAACAAATGTCTATACAAAGTACTTACTTCAGCCCAGAGCAGATCCAAGTCTGTTCTAAAATAGTCTGTTGACTAGGAAGGAGGGGTAAAAAAAAAAAGGAAATAATGAAATTTGAAACCTCTTCTGGAGAGCGGACTTTGGAGAGATGAATAGGACAAGCTCTGGAGGCTCATTTCTGTCTGCGCCTGGGCTGGAGCGAACTCACGCTCTTGGAGGCTGTTTTAATAAATAGAAGCTTCGTTTGCATGAAACTGAGGCAGGAAAAAAACTGCTCTGCAGAAGCAACTGAGGTGCAGCCCGGAGACCACCTGCCATCCCTCCCAGGGGCTATTGATCTGAGGGCTGAGTGATTGGTTAAAATTATGCTGGTTAGAACTGCCAAGCAGAAGCAAAAAAGAAAACAAAACAAAACAAAACAAAAAAACCTCCGTAAAGGGAGGTGTGGTGTGCGTGCCCAAAATCCCTAGAGGAGAATGGAGGAGAAGGGATTGCAGCATGGCCATCCCCCCTGGGGGTGATTTCTTGCTTTCTGTCTGTCTCTTTCTGGCAAGCATACGTGTCCTATAGCAAAAATCTCTCCAAAAAAAAAAAAAAAAAATCCACGATATTCAAATTCTAATTTCTCTATTCTCTGGCATGTGAGTCTAAATAAACTACTTAACCTTTTTGAATCTTAGATTCTTCCTCTTTAAAAGTAGGGATGTAGGGAACAGCTTTTCTTTCTTTTTTCTTTTTAATTTGCCAGAGGGAGTGTGTGTTTCCCTGGAGCGAGACAGAGACAGAGAGGGAGGAAGCCACTTTCATGGAACATGGTCACGCAGCAATCCCTTCTCCATCTCTCCCTCCTCTCTGGATTTTGGGCACACACCCATACGTGTCTGGAGTGTTTTTCAAGCCACCAGGTCTGGGACTCAAATGGTGTAGTTGGCCAAGTGGGGTCCAGCTGGCCTAACCATCATGCCACTGGCGGCCCACACAGCTTTTACTTTGCCTGTTCAGTATCCTTTCCCCTAGATTTCCATTCAGGGAATGACCCAAGCCCACTCCCCACTCAGTCCACCTGATTTGAGTGAGACCAACCCTGGGCACAAGATGAACCCCTGACCTAGGCCTGACCAATCCTTTTATTTGTATGCCCTCCCTAACCATGGTGATTGACTTAGATTTATATCCATAATTTGACTTAGATCAATACGAGCCAAGCTCTAACACTTCTTAGACCTACTGGGGAAGAGTTCTTATTCTCTTCTTGGGTTCTGAGCTGTTGGGAAAGTCCACATGGAGTTTCTGGTGGCCATCTTGCCTTCTTTTATTAAAATAATTATTTTATTTAACTTTATTTATTTATTAATATGACCAGAGAGGGACAGAGCTTGAGAGAGAGAGAGAGAGAAAGTGAGAAAGCAAGCCACCAGCACTTGGACTCGAACTGCAGTTGGCCATGTGTGAGTCCAGCACCTTTAACCACCATGCCACCTGCTGACCCCCAACTTTCCTTCTTGAGGGGAGAGTGTAACTGAACAAAAAGCTCAGGCTAGTCCTATGGCCTAGGGGGTAAGGGAGCCAGATTCCACATGGCCAATTGTGGTTCAAATCCCTGTCCCAACAGCTTAAAAACACACTGGGTGCATGTGCATACATATCCCAAATCCAGACAGAATGGAAAAGAAGGGATTATGGCGTGACCATGCTCCACTGAGAAGTGCTTTCTCTCTCTCTTTCTCTGTCTCTCTGGTGAACACACATACCCTCTGGCAGTTAAAAAATAAAAGTCAAGTAAAGCCAATAACAGAAGGAAGAATGAAGTGAGAAAAATGGGCTGACCCAATAATGTCACTTCAGACCCTAAATCCAGCCCCACACGCCGCTGGGGGCACCTGCGGAAACAGCGGAGCGTACTGGTGAGCAGTGTCAAACCCCGGGGCAGACTGCCGGACCTGGTTTTGCCTGGTCATCAGTAAATGACAAGAAAAGGGCTGACGGAGTGGGGCTGTGATGGAATTTGTCAGAAGCATGTGGGGTAGGTCACAGAATCACCGGGGAAAGCTCAACCTTGGGCAAGCAGGAGTGGTGTCCACACTCACGCTAACTCAGCAGAACTGGCTGGGATGCTGCTGAGCCTCTGGCACTGGACACTCAGCGCTGCCCGTAACCCCACAGCCATGGTCGTCACAGGCGTTCGATCTTCCTGCCCTCCCCCTACCGGCAGGAGAACACCCTCCATATTCACTCACCCTCCATATTAGTCCACGGCAGAGGTACCTGGTGGACAGAGCCTAAGTTGACAAATTCCTAATCCCAAGGACGCCACCCCTCTACCCCTAATTAAAAAGAAAAGCCACATTGCACAGGAGAAAATGTCTCAGTCCTTCCAAATCATTTCCTTTCCCCCGGAGCCAAATGCAACTGGTGATTCAGCAGTCACCCGGGAGGCCAGCAGGGCCTTGGGCTGGAAGTCACAGGCCGCTTTTAGTCCTGGTCTTGCAGACTGACTCCCCGCTAGCTGTGGGTAAGATTGGGTCACCCATGTTGAAATGTCACTTAAGCAAGTAGGTTGAATGGTCTCCCAGAACCCAAGGCCTCAGCTGCTGCCTTGGCGCTCAGGGCTCAGATCGCTGGCACACGGCATGTTCTGGACCTGATGTCAGTCTGAGTGTCATCGTCTAGCTGTGCACCAGGCGCTGTGCCACACTCCCGCCATTTTGGATGTGGCTTGGTCGTCATAAAAGTCCAGGAAGTATAGATAACAGCGTCCTGCTTTACAGAAAAGGAAGTTAAAGTCCAGGGACGGTTAGCGACAGCCAGTGACATTCACTTGCCAGGTGTGGCAAAGCTTGTATGTACAACCGTAAACACTCATCATTTGAAATGAAACATTAGGCATTTTCCTCAAAGTAGTTCATATACATGGTAACATTGTAAATAGCCCAGGAGAGTTGATCATGAAAAACAAACTCTTGCAGCCAACAGGTGGCACAGTGGTTAAGGCACTAGACTCCCACCTGGTTGACTGTGGTTTGAGTCCCGGACCTGGTGGCTTCCTTCTCACGTTCCTTGTCTCTGTCTCTTTCTGTGTTTCTCTCTGGTGAGCACATGTGCCCTATAGCAAATTAAAAAATAATAATAATAATTAAATTAAATATATAATTCTTAAAAAAAAAAAACAAAACTCTCAGGCCTGGCCTGGGGTGCACTGGGTAAACACTATGCTCAGGGTCTATCTCCCCAATGGCCAACCGCTGTTCAAATTCCAGTCCTTGAGGGTTGAAAACTCACTGGATGTATGTGTGTGCAAAATCCCTGATGGGATGAAGGGGTGGAGGAAGAAGGAGTGCAGTGTGACCATCCCCACTGGGCATATTTTCTCTCTCTGTCGCTCTCTCTTTTTGGATAAAAAAGTGAAAAGAAACAAAAAACCTCTTACCCCTGTTTCTTAGTTCTAGTCCTCTCCCTCAAGGTCACCTCTTTTAATCATTTTTATTTTCTCCTTAAATATAAACAACAGCGGGGCCAGCAGGTGGCATGGTGGTTAAGGTACTGGACGCCCACATGACTGACCATGGTTTGAATCCTGGACCTGATGGCTTGCTTTCTCATTTTGTCTCTCTCTCTCTCTCTGGTGAACACACGTTACCTATAGCAAATTAAAAAATAATAATAATAATAATAATAAATAACTATATATATAAACAACAGTGCTATGGTCTGAATGTGTTGCTCCAAAATTTGTGTGTTGAAATCCTAGCCTCCAAGGTGATAGTATTAGGAGGTGGGGCCTTTAGGAATCTCTGCCCTCATAAGTGGTATTAGTGCCCTTATAAAAGTGTGGCCATCCTCCTGAGGGCTATTTTTTCTCTCTCTCTCTCTCTCTCTCCCTCACCAGCAAGTACAGGAATCCTATAGCGGAAATAAGTAAAACAAAGTAGGCCCCAGAGAGACCCTCACCGCTTCCACCATGTGAGGACCAGTTAGAAGGCCCCGTCTATGAACCAGGGAGCAGACCTCACCAGACCTGAATCTGCCAGCACTGTGACCTTGGACTTCTTTTTTTTTCCCTTTTTTAAAGGAGAGATTTTTGCTATAGGGCATGTGCACTTGCCAAAGAGACAGAAAGCAAGAAATCTCTCCCCAGGGGGGATGGCCATGCCACAATCCCTTCTCCCTTCCTTCTCTTCTCAGGATTTTGGACACGCACACACATATACCCGGTGTGAATGTTAAGCCACTGGGCCGGGACTCAAACCACACTTGACTACATGGGGAGTCCAGGATTGTAACCATTATGCCATCTGCTGGTTCTGATCTTGGACTTCCAACCTCCAGAAATGTGAGCAATAAATGTCCGTTGTTTATAACCCTGGCAATCGGTGGCATTTGGCCTCAGACAAATAGCTGGACGGTGTTTATTGACTCTCCTCTGTAGTTTACATACACTCCGTTTCCTCAGGCTTCAGCTGTTTAATATTTATACACTCATTTGCAGTCCTCTTGCTTCTCCTCATAAATTCAGCACGTGTGACCCCTGGTTTCCTACTCTGTCATGTGGACACTATCTCTCGACATCCCACTTGCTAAGATAAGGCACGGTACTACTTTCTTTCCTCCCTGCTTCTGTTTCCTACCTTTTGTCAGCCTTACTTTTGTTTTAAAATTGTCATTTTATAAAGCATTGCAAGAGGGAGCATACATTCTCTAGAGAGAGATGGGGGTGGGGTGGGAGCGAGCGTCTCCCCAGGGGGCGTGGTCACTCTCATCTGCTCTCCTCCATGTCGTCCTCCTGTTGGGATTGGGGCACACGCACATGTGCCTGGAGTGTTGCCCAACCTGTCAGGGCCAGATCCAAAGCACAGTCAGCCATGTGGCATCTGAGTCCTTTAACCTCTAGGCCCCAGGGTGGGGCCAAATTGCCATTCCTTTTCTTTATATTTTTTTAAGGTTTTTTTTTTTTTTATTTTTACCATAGAGCGCATGTGCTTGCTAGAGAAAGACAGAGACAGAGACAGAGAGAGGGAAAGTGGGAAATCACCACCTCCCCACCCTCGTGGTGAGGCCACAGCGCAGTCCCTTCTCCATTCTCCTCTCAGAATTTTGGGCATGCACGCACATGTACCTGGCGTGATGTTCAGGCTGCCGTGCCCAGGACTTGAGCCGCAGTCGGTTATGTAGGAATTCAGTGCCTTAATGACCATGCCTCCTGCTGGTCCCCAAATTTCCATTAAAATAAAAAATGCATTAGAGGCTTTGGAGGTCTCCCCCACCCCTATCTATTAGTCATCAGGAAAGTCATGACATATTTTTTCTGTTTTTCTTTTTTCTTTATCTTTTTTTTTTTTTTTTTTTTTTTTGGCTATAGGGTGCGTGTGCTTGCCAGAAAGAGAGACAGAGATAGAAAGCAAGAAATCATGGGGCCAACAGGTGGCATGGTGGTTAAGGCACTCCGCATTGCCAACCACGGTTTGAGTCCTGGACCTGGTGGCTTGCATTCTTATTTTCCCTCTCTCTCTCTCTCTCTCTCTCTCTGTGTCTCTCTGGTCAAATTAAAATAAGTGAATGAATAAATAAAATTAAGTAAAATAAAAAAAGAAAGAAAGAAATCGACCCCCCCCCCGGGGGGATCCTTACGCCACAATCCCTTCTCCTCCATTCTCCTCTCAGGATCGTGGGCACGCATGCACACACACCCTCACACACCCTGCGTGTTTTAAGCCTCCAGCTCTGGGACCCAAACTGCAGTTGACTCTGGGAGTCCAGTGATGTTAACCATTATGCTGTCTGCAGGTCTGTATTTTTTTATTTAAAATTGTGTCATGACTTGCCTGACAATCCAATAGTTTTCCTCTCTTTTTGAACACATGGAAGATTGTGTTTCCCACCCCTTTTAGGTGGATGTAACCACGTGACTAATGCTGGCCAGTGGGGAGTGTGAGAGGAAGTGATTTTTGTTACTTTGGGGCTGGAGCATTTAATGACTGGTGTGAGGCCCTGCCCCCCTGTGTACTCCCATGTCTCCTCCTCCTTTCTGCCATACCTGGCAGCATTCCATCTGGTAGAGCCTCTGCCAGCTGGGCCCAGGAGGCGTATAGCACAGTCAACATGCAGTACGTGGGAGACGTGAGCCATTGCTGCCCTAAGCCCCTGAGAGTTTAGGAGTTCTTTGTTACTGAGTATAATCAATTATATCCTAACTGACATCCCGCAGTTACAACCAACACTATGAATTTTTTCCTTATTTTAAATAAATAGATTAAAAATCAATAAATGCATTTTGTATGTTCTGGCAAGTCTGAAATGTCTTTTTTATCCTCACACTCTGTGTTTGCCTGGGTATAGAATTTCAGTTTAAAAATCTCATTCAAAACCTTCAATATAGGGACCAGCAGCCAGCGAAATGGCTATGTCGTTGAACTCCCATGTAGTCAACCATGGTTTGAGTCCCAGAACTGGTAGCTTAAACTCACGTCGGGTACATGTGTGTGTGTGCACCCAAGATCCTGAGAGGAGAATGGAGGAGAAGGGATTGTAGCGTGGCCACCCCCCTGGGGGGTGATTTCTTGCTTTCTATCTCTCTGTCTCTCTCTGTCTCTCTGGCAAAAAGCCCACCGTCCTGAGGGTGAAAACCTCTCAAAAAAAAAAAAAAAAGAGAAAACTTTCAATATAAAGCTCTGTCAGTATCTGACTCATTTAAAAAAAATTTTTTTTTAATTTAACTTTATTTATTTATTTTTAATTTGACCAGAGAGGGACAGAGAGAGATGGAGAGAGAGAGAGAAAGTGAGAAAGCAAGCTACCACATCTGGGACTTGAACCACGGTCAGCCATGTGGGAGTCCAGCACCCTTAACCACCATGCCACCTGCTGGCCCCTCAGTATCTGACTCTTGACTTCTGATGAGAAATCTGACATAGGTCAGATTCTTTTTCCGTTATAAATGAGTATTTTTCAAATCCATGGAAAACTTTTAGAATCTTTAACGTGTGCTGTTCCTGATACAGCCACTTAATTTCCTTCTTTCTCTCTTTTCTTTCTTTCTTTCTTTTTTCTTTCTTTCTTTCTTTTCTTTCTTTTTTGAAGAGGTTTTTTGCTACAGGGCCCGTGTGCTTGCCAGAGGCAGACAGAGAGACAGAAAGCGAGAAATCATCCCCTGAGGGGATGGTCACACTGCAATCCCTTTTCCATTCTCCTCTAGGAATCTTGAGCATGCTCGCACAGGCGCCTAGCATGAGTTTAAGCCACCGGGTCTAGGACTCGAACCACAGTCAACTACATGGGAACTGATGGATTATATGGTGATTCTATTTTTAATTTTTGAAGGAAGTTTCATACTCTTTTCCATATAACTACATCATTTTACATTCACAATACAATGCACAAGGGTTCCGATTTCTCACATTCGCTGCAACACTTGCTGTTTTTGGTTTGGGGATCATCCTAATGAATATGAGGGGATACTTCAATGCAGCTTGATTTGCATTTTCCTAATGATTAAGTTTCTTTCAAAACAAAAAAACCCACAGGAATAGCTCAAGCACAGTGAAGTGCCATATCCCACAAGCATAGCTGAATGGAAAGGTACAGGTGTACACCCTGCGAAAGTGCAGCTAGGTCAAGAGGTGGGGCCTTTCCAGCATCCCCGAAGGCTTCTTCCTACTCCCTCCCAGTCCAAGTTACCACTCTTCGGGGCATACATAGTTTTGTTGTTATTTTTTTAAAGTTTTGCTATAGGATATGTGTGTTCACTGGAGAGAGACAGAGAGAGAGGAAAGCCATCCACCGGAGGGATGACCATGCTGCAGTCCCTTCTCTATTCTCCCCTTGGGATTTTGGGCATGGCTACAGCATGCACCTAGTGTGCTTTCAGGCCACTGGACCCAGGACGCTAACCACAGAGTCAACCATGTGGGATCCAGCCACCCCAGCCTCCATGCCACCTGCTGGCCCAGGGCATATATAGCTTTAATCTAAGCTGTGGCTCTCTACCCACCTGGCCAGTTGCCAACGATGGCCTTGGCCAAGCTTTTTAATGCAGCATTTAAAAGTCTCCAAGTACTGGGACCAGCAGTTAGCGTAATGGCTATGTCGCTGGACTCCCACGTAGTCGACCGCGGTTTGGGTCCCGGACCCGGTGGCTTAAACTCACGCCGGGCGCGTGTGCGTACGTGCCCAAGATCCCGAGAGGAGAATGGAGGAGAAGGGATTGCGGCGTGGCCATCCCCCCTGGGGGGTGATTTCTCGCTTTCTGACTCTATGTCTCTCTCTGTCTGTCTGGCGAGCGCACGCGCCCTATAGCAAAAAACCTCTCACCAAAAAAAAAAAAAAAAAAAAAAGTCTCCAAGTACTTACGTCCTCCAGATTACGTCCCTCTCTTTCTGAGTCTTCTCAAATTTGTTTGTGATGTACTGAAGGTGGAAGTGGGGAGATTAATGTCTCTATATTGGCTGACATGCATGGCATTCCCTATTGAAAAAGCAATGTAATACACTGTAAAGTTATATGCAATCCAATGTAATATGAACAAGATTATGGTGATAATAAAAAAAAATTTAAAAATCTAAAAAAAGCAACAAACAAAAATAAAAAACCTTAAAAACAAAAACAAAAACAAAATTTGTTTGTGATGGAACACTTCTGTAACCAAGATTTGTTTGAGTCTACGCCACTGTGGTTTGAATCCCAGACCCAGTGGCACATGTGCGTGTGTGCGTGCCCGAAATCCCAGGAGAAGGGAGGAGAAGGGATTGCAGGTTGGCCATCCCCTCCTAGAGGGTGATTCCTTACTTTCCCTCTCTCTGTCTCTGTCTTTCTCTCTCTTTCTAGTAAGCACACACAACATACGCAACAAATTCTCTAAATAATAATGATGAATACAATTAAATAATTTTTAAAAACAAAGAAAGGCAACACACTAGGACAGGTCAGGAGACTGGTCACCAGGCCCAGTCCAACCTGCTGCCTATTTGTGGACAACTTGCAGTTAAGAGTAGTTTTACATTATTTTCATTTTATTTTATTTGAGAGAGAGACAGAGAGACAGAAAGTGAGAAATCACCCCCAGGGGGGATGGTCATGCCGCAATCCCTTCTCCTCTATTCTCCTCTTGGGATCTGTGTGCATAAGTACCGAGGGTGAGTTTTAAGCCTCCAGGTCAGGGATTCGAACTGTGGTCGACTACATGGGAGTCCAGCAACGTAACCATTATGCCATCTGCTGTTCCCTAGTTTTATATGCTTAAATGGTCAGAAAAAGCCAAAAGAAAACTATTTTGTGACATGTGAAACTTATATGACATTCGGATTTCAATTTCATAAATAAAGTTTTATTGGGACACAGACCCACGTTCCAGTACATGCCCCCTACATCGTCTGTGGCCACTTCCGCACCACAATGACGGCTGAGTCGAGGCAATGGATACCACAGGGTATGCAAAGTCAAAAGTACTGTCTCATCACTTACTGGGAAATTTGCCCTCCCCTTTCTGCTGTCATGCAACACTTCTCCTCCCGACTTTTTGCAATGAGAGAAATGGCATGCACTGCCCATGCAGCGGCCAGCCGCTAGCTGCCTGTGGCTAAAGAGCACTTGAGACGTGACCAGCATGACTGCGGAACTGGATGTTTATTTTAATTAGATTTCAATAGCCTGATGTGACCAGAGGCTGCCATACTGGATAGCACAGCTGTGGAGTAAGGGAAAGGCTATCCAGTCTGGGTACTGGGTCAGCTAAAAATGGGTACTGGGAGGCCCCCACATCACAACAAATAAATAGATGTCAAAATAAATGTAACAAACAAACAAACAGCCCTCCCCAGGCCCAGCAGGTGGCATGGTGGTTAAAGCAGCTGGATGGTATGTGGCCAGTTGTTCAGTTCACGTCCTAGAACTGGCAGCTTGAAAACTATGTCAGGCATGTGTGCCTGCATGTCCAAAATCTCAAGAAGAGAATGAAGGAGAAGGGATCACAGTGTGGCCATGACCTCAGGGCATGTTTTTCTCACTTTCTGTCTGTCTCTCTCTCTCTGGTGAGTATATGGCCCCTATAGTAAAACAAACAAACAAGCCCTCCCCTTGTGCACACTGCTTCCAAACAGATAGACAGACAAAGATCACCGAAACAGGTACTGTACTGAATTAGGAGGTGTGTGAACTTGGATGAGAAAGTCATCTTTATTTTCACCAGTTCAACTTCAGTTTAGTCCATTACAAACATAAGCAACAAACCATAGCGTATTTGTGGTTCTTGTGACTTCATCACTAATAGAATCAGATATTTTCCTATCACATTACTATTGTTGAAGTTATTTCAGAATATCGCTTATGCTCATAACTGCTTTGAAATTTCAGTTGTTGGGCCACCCAGCTGTGGTTTGAATCCCAACCTCATAGCTTGGAAAACCCATGGGTGCCTGTGTGGTGGGCCCAGAATCCTGATAAGATGGAGAGATGGAAGAGAAGCAGACGGAATGAAATTACATCCCCTTGCAGGGTGCTCTCTCCTTCTGTGTGTGTGTGTGTGTCTCTCTCTCTGGCAAATGCACACACCCTTTGGCAATTACAAAAAGAAAAAAAAATGGTAGTCATTAGATATGCTGTTAAATCTTGTCACAAAGAAGCACATATGTTACTCTATCACAGAGTTGTTTTTTTAAAATATGTCAATGATTGCATTTCAATATAAATGATTTCTTTTGTAACCCTATGAATGAAATTTTATTCATTTAAAAAACATTAGGTTGAGCAAGCTTCTTTAGGCTTTACCGGACTGTAAAGGGGCCCGTGGCACAGAAAGGGTTAAGAACATCCAACGTAATGTTCTCTTTAGAGATATAAGTGCTTGGAGAATTCAAATAAGAACCATGGAGCACTATGTGACAGATTTTAAATCTCATATTTCTAAGAGGTAGATATTATTTTGATAGCTTTCATTAGAATTTTGAAATGCTTATTTTTGTCATTTCAATGGGGTTTTAGGAGGAGGACAGATGAATAGATTTTGCTCAATCAGCCCTCTTGACCCAAAAGTCCAGCTTTCTTTGTGGAAATTGTACTTGTACATCATAAACAAATTAAAACGCAAAGAGAACAACTAGCAAAAAATCATCCCAATCCCACTACTTGTGGGGTGAACGTTCTTGCAGACAACACTCTATAGATATAAATATACACATATCCACGTACACTTCTAAACATAAACATATATGCATAAAAACATGTAGACATTGGGGCCAGTAAGTGACATGGAGATTAAGGTAGCTGGATGCTACAAGGACAACTCTGTGGTTCGAGTCCTAGACCCAGTGGCTTGAAAATCTTGCCAGGCACATGTTTGTGTGCCCAAAATCCTGACAGGGGAATGGAGGAGAAAGGATTGCAAAGTGGCCACCATTCCTAGGAGGTGACTGAAATTTTCTTTTTTCTCTCTTTCCAGTGAGCACATGCGCCCTATACCAAAAACTAAAAAACAAATAAAACAAAAACAGATACATAAAAACACGTAACTTAAAACAAAACAAGATCATGCTTGTTTATTCATCTTTTTTTTCTGTTACTAAACAATGTTTACCTTTCACATCAATAATGGGGAATGAGGCAGGTGATTATTTTCACTGTAGAAGGAAGAAAAGTGAGACTGAGACCTTAATGCCTTGTCTCTGATCACTGATGGTGAAAGAAGACATTTGCTGGCCATCCTAGAACTGCTTACCCAAGGAGGTCATCTTTGTGAGGGGTAAACCCTGGAGTTTAGCTATACTGAACAGCCTTCACCCTCTCAGCTGCATTTATTTACCTGAAAACCAGGAACCTCATGCAACTGGAAATCTCGGTAAATTAGAGGTGAAGCAGGCCAGCTAAGGTTTAGCAGGACAGCAGCCATGTTGAAATTCAGAAAGGCCTCAATGAAAACACTCTGACCAAACGCTGAGTCATAGGGAGGGAGATTGGTTTGAGGAATGGGCAGATAAGAAACCAAGAGTGGGTATTTGAAGGAATCAGGACAACTACTCATGAAAAAGCAACTGACAGGGCGTGGTGGCATCTGTCCTATGGCAAAAACCAATGGAGGCTGGAGGATTGCAGCATTGAGAAAGCAATGACTCTGGTTGACTGTCGTGAGGAATGATTTGCACCTGCATGTGTGCTGTACCTGTCAATGCCAAGAACATGTTGAGCTTTTCAAGTCAATTTGATAGTACTTGCTGACTGTCTCCCTGTAGCTGGTTACAGAAATAAACTCCCTTCTTCTCCAGCCTCTGCCTCTCATTCCATGAATCCTGAGAAGAAGCGACTGGATTTAGTTAACAGGCGGGTTCTAGATGAGGTGCAGGTGGCCAATATGCCAAGTTCCAACAGAGACCTATTGGTACTGCTGAAAACTTGGGTTGAACTGTCATACTCAGGGACAGGAATCATGTGCATCTGGCTCCTTACTTTGTTTCCATTCTTTTCTCTCTTTCTTTGTCTTTCTCTCTTTCTCTCTCTCCCTTTCTCTCTCTCTCTTTTTCTTTTTGCAAAGCCAATGGGAAGCAGGGAGCCAATGCCTTTCTTAACCCCAAATACAGCAACTTACCACTAGGTGTCTCTGTAGGAACCCAGAGTGCAGCTATCCAGTGGGAAGGGAGTGCCCCTCTCAGAGAGGTTGACCTTGCATCCTGTCCAGCTCCCAGGAACTGGGGGAAGAGGAATGAATTCAAAGACGGCCAGGAAAGGTGAACTCTCGGAGGTAACACCCAGGGGTTACTTAGCCATGGGCTCCCACCGCTCATTCCGGCTACATCAGAATCACCTGAGGAGCTTACCAAACACAGCGATGCCAAGGTTTCACTCTCAGAGCAGTGGGCGTCAAACTCAGCTACATGCTAGAACCACAAGGAAGCTTTTAAAAAACCTGATGCCCCCAGGAACAAAGTGCAGAGTAGGCTGTTTAAGCGCCTCAAAAGAAACACTGAAAAAGGAACAACAACAACAACAAAAAAACCCCAGGCAGCAACTGTCAGAACCATCTTGGTTAAAACTCTGGGAAACTGTCAAGGGTTTATAGCAACCAAGTGAACGCTGAATCAAGAAAAGGCAGCAACTTCAGCACAGTTCTGTACAGCCAGGAAGTGAAGTCTAAGGCAGAGCTGGAAACTTCCTGGCTTAGTGTTACAGGAGGGCCCTGGCACAGAGCCAGTCTGCAAACTGAGAGGGGTGTTTTGTTTCCTTGTTGGTTTTTACCTCCTGATGTTCAGAAAAATCTCTGCTGGAACACTGGTTAAACATGAGCTAAAGGAATAGAGATTTCACATACAACAAGAAAAAAATCGTTCAGAAGAGTCACTAAATAAAGAGACTACATTTAATAGCAATCAGCAAACTCTGAGAAAGGGGGAGAATCTGATTTGCAGAGTTACTGCATTATGATATTCAAATATCAATTTTCAGTCACAATTTACAGTCCCTGTAGAAAACAAACAGAACAACAAAAAAGCAAACAAATAAAAACCCACCAGTCATACAAAGAAACTGGAACAGAGGAAAAAAATTAACATGACAGCTCCTATCTCTGAGGAGGCCCAGACATTGAACTTACCCAGCAACGACTTTGGATTTACTATCAAATATGCTTACAGACCTAAAGGAAACAAACCGCGGATAAAGAACTAAAGAAAGCAA
The DNA here is from genome assembly GCF_000334495.1 of Tupaia belangeri chinensis. Taxonomy (NCBI): domain Eukaryota; kingdom Metazoa; phylum Chordata; class Mammalia; order Scandentia; family Tupaiidae; genus Tupaia; species Tupaia belangeri. The sequence continues at coordinate 305,770 of NW_006159691.1, forward strand.
GGAAAGCGTGTACATGGAACTACACAGAATTTCTGAAGCCGAGTAGTATAATAACTAAACTAAAAATTTGAATGCCCAGGCCTTGCCCCAGACTAATTACAGGGAAATGTCTGGGAGTGGGGCTCCAACGTCAACATTCTCCAAAGCTCTGTCAAGGTTAAGAATCTCTGTCCCAGGGTTTCTGTGTGAGGAGGGCCAGGCCTACGGCTCTCACCATAGAGTCACATGGACATTCTCTGAAGAGCTTTAAAAAAATACTGATGTGGGAACCAGCAGTTAGCGTAATGGCTATGTCTCTGAACTCCCATGTAGTTGACCGCGGTTTGCATCCCGGACCCGGTGGCTTAAAACTCACGCCGGGTGCGTGTATGTGAGTGCCCAAGGTCCCGAGAGGAGAATGGAGGAGAAGGGATTGTGGCCTGGCCATCCCCCTGGGGGGTGATTTCTCACCTTCTGTCTTTCTGTCTTTCTCTATCTGGCGAGTGTACGCTCCCTATAGCAAAAACCTCTCAAAAAAAAAAACAAAAACATACTGATACCTGGTCCCTTCTCTAGATCAACTGAATAAAAATCTTTGAGGGTAGGCACTGGGAATTGGCATTTTATTATTATTGTTTTTAATTGCCAGAGGGTGCATGTGCTTTCAAGAGAGAGGCAGAATGTACCCCCTTCCCCCCCTCCACACACACACACTCTGACACTTCCACAATTTAGGGCAGTCAATCAAATATTCCTGGAGTTTGTTTTTTTTTTTTTTAGTCTCTTGGGGCCAAGATTCAAATGACATCAGTCACCACTGGCCGGCCCCAAGGTTTGCATTTAAAAAAAAATTTATTTATTTATTTTTAATTTGACCAGAGAGAAAGTGAGAAAGCAAGATGCCAGGTCCCTGACTCAAACTGCAGTCGGCCACGTGGGAGTCTAGTGCCTTAACCACTATGCCACCTACCAGCCTGGGTACTGGCATTTTAAAGTTTATTTATTTTATTCATGATAGAGTGTGCATGCATGCACATGTAAGTTAGAGAAGGTGGAAGGAGAGAAGTCAGGCACTCTGCACAGGAATCACGTTGTAGCCCAGCCATCCAGCTCATCAGGATCTTAGGTGCCTGAACATGCACCCAGTGTGTTTCAGGCTGACCAGGATCTGAACCTGTGGTCAGCCATGGAACTTCCAGTACTGCACTCCGGCATCTTACTACTGGATTGTTGGAAAAGTCATGACGCATTTTTGCATAGAAAAAATACATGAGGACTTTTCTGAATTCCAGATATTTGCCCCACCAAGTCTGGGCAGTATTGGCATTTCATTTTATTTAATTTAATACAGCAACTTACCACTAGGTGTCTCTGTAGGAACCCAGAGTGCAGCTATCCAGTGGGAAGGGAGTGCCCCTCTCAGAGAGGTTGACCTTGCATCCTGTCCAGCTCCCAGGAACTGGGGGAAGAGGAATGAATTCAAAGACGGCCAGGAAAGGTGAACTCTCGGAGGTAACACCCAGGGGTTACTTAGCCATGGGCTCCCACCGCTCATTCCGGCTACATCAGAATCACCTGAGGAGCTTACCAAACACAGCGATGCCAAGGTTTCACTCTCAGAGCAGTGGGCGTCAAACTCAGCTACATGCTAGAACCACAAGGAAGCTTTTAAAAAACCTGATGCCCCCAGGAACAAAGTGCAGAGTAGGCTGTTTAAGCGCCTCAAAAGAAACACTGAAAAAGGAACAACAACAACAACAAAAAAACCCCAGGCAGCAACTGTCAGAACCATCTTGGTTAAAACTCTGGGAAACTGTCAAGGGTTTATAGCAACCAAGTGAACGCTGAATCAAGAAAAGGCAGCAACTTCAGCACAGTTCTGTACAGCCAGGAAGTGAAGTCTAAGGCAGAGCTGGAAACTTCCTGGCTTAGTGTTACAGGAGGGCCCTGGCACAGAGCCAGTCTGCAAACTGAGAGGGGTGTTTTGTTTCCTTGTTGGTTTTTACCTCCTGATGTTCAGAAAAATCTCTGCTGGAACACTGGTTAAACATGAGCTAAAGGAATAGAGATTTCACATACAACAAGAAAAAAATCGTTCAGAAGAGTCACTAAATAAAGAGACTACATTTAATAGCAATCAGCAAACTCTGAGAAAGGGGGAGAATCTGATTTGCAGAGTTACTGCATTATGATATTCAAATATCAATTTTCAGTCACAATTTACAGTCCCTGTAGAAAACAAACAGAACAACAAAAAAGCAAACAAATAAAAACCCACCAGTCATACAAAGAAACTGGAACAGAGGAAAAAAATTAACATGACAGCTCCTATCTCTGAGGAGGCCCAGACATTGAACTTACCCAGCAACGACTTTGGATTTACTATCAAATATGCTTACAGACCTAAAGGAAACAAACCGCGGATAAAGAACTAAAGAAAGCAAGGAAAGCGTGTACATGGAACTACACAGAATTTCTGAAGCCGAGTAGTATAATAACTAAACTAAAAATTTGAATGCCCAGGCCTTGCCCCAGACTAATTACAGGGAAATGTCTGGGAGTGGGGCTCCAACGTCAACATTCTCCAAAGCTCTGTCAAGGTTAAGAATCTCTGTCCCAGGGTTTCTGTGTGAGGAGGGCCAGGCCTACGGCTCTCACCATAGAGTCACATGGACATTCTCTGAAGAGCTTTAAAAAAATACTGATGTGGGAACCAGCAGTTAGCGTAATGGCTATGTCTCTGAACTCCCATGTAGTTGACCGCGGTTTGCATCCCGGACCCGGTGGCTTAAAACTCACGCCGGGTGCGTGTATGTGAGTGCCCAAGGTCCCGAGAGGAGAATGGAGGAGAAGGGATTGCGGCCTCATCCCCCTGGGGGGTGATTTCTCACCTTCTGTCTTTCTGTCTTTCTCTATCTGGCGAGTGTACGCTCCCTATAGCAAAAACCTCTCAAAAAAAAAAACAAAAACATACTGATACCTGGTCCCTTCTCTAGATCAACTGAATAAAAATCTTTGAGGGTAGGCACTGGGAATTGGCATTTTATTATTATTGTTTTTAATTGCCAGAGGGTGCATGTGCTTTCAAGAGAGAGGCAGAATGTACCCCCTTCCCCCCCTCCACACACACACACTCTGACACTTCCACACTCTGTTGGGATTTAGGGCATTCAAGCACATATACCTGGAGTGTGTTTTTTTTTTTTTTAGTCTCTTGGGGCCAAGATTCAAATGACATCAGTCACCACTGGCCGGCCCCAAGGTTTGCATTTAAAAAAAAATTTATTTATTTATTTTTAATTTGACCAGAGAGAAAGTGAGAAAGCAAGATGCCAGGTCCCTGACTCAAACTGCAGTCGGCCACGTGGGAGTCTAGTGCCTTAACCACTATGCCACCTACCAGCCTGGGTACTGGCATTTTAAAGTTTATTTATTTTATTCATGATAGAGTGTGCATGCATGCACATGTAAGTTAGAGAAGGTGGAAGGAGAGAAGTCAGGCACTCTGCACAGGAATCACGTTGTAGCCCAGCCATCCAGCTCATCAGGATCTTAGGTGCCTGAACATGCACCCAGTGTGTTTCAGGCTGACCAGGATCTGAACCTGTGGTCAGCCATGGAACTTCCAGTACTGCACTCCGGCATCTTACTACTGGATTGTTGGAAAAGTCATGACGCATTTTTGCATAGAAAAAATACATGAGGACTTTTCTGAATTCCAGATATTTGCCCCACCAAGTCTGGGCAGTATTGGCATTTCATTTTATTTAATTTATCTATTATTTTTTTAAAGAGATTTTTGGCTATAGGACATGTGTTCACCAGAGAACCAAAGAGACAGCAAGAAATCATACACACACACACGCGCGCACACACACACACACACACACACGGGAAGATGGCCATGCCACGATCCTTTCTCCTCCACTCTCTTTTTGGGATTTGGGCACATACACACACACATGCATCTGATATAGTTTCAAGCTGCTGAGTCTAGGACTCAAACCACGGTCAGCCATGTGGGAGTCCAGCAATGTAACCACTACGCCATCCACTGGTCCCAGTATTGGCATTTTAAACAAGCTTCCCTTGCTGGTGACCAGCCGAGATGAGAAGCCATGGAGAATCCTGCACTGTCCAACTTCCATATCCATGAAAACCTATTTATCTACCAAAATACCAAGAGCCCTAATATGTGAAGTAGGTAAGTTAGTAACATTTAGTAGTCCTTTTTCCTTGCATTGATGAAGCTGTTGAGTGAGATGGAAATAATTCATCATTTCAGACTTATAAGACTTACTGAGGGCCTGCTGTGGGCTTGGGAATACAGCCGTGCACCAAACAGACACAGCCTCTGCTCCTGCAAAGCCTTCATTCTAGCACAGGAACCAGAAATAAACAATTACAGCATTATGACAAGCGACAAGAGAATTGAAGTGAGACAGGAAAATGAAGAGGGATGAGAGCTGCTGTTTTGTATAGAGCGACCGGGGTGCCCCTGGGCAGTGACATTTGAGAAGAGGCCCAAAGGAAGTGAGGGACAAAGTCTAGCACTGGAAGAGGTCTGAGGGAAGCGCTGTTGGTGAAACAAAAATATCTGGATTCTTGGTTTCAGGATGACAGTCCCACCCTCACAGAAGTCAGTGTCTCTCGTGCTTAGTCTCAGATATAAGACTCTCTCTCTCTCTCCCTTTTTTTTTTTTTTTTTTAGGTTTTTGCTATGGAGTGTGAGGACCCACCCACAGACATTAACAGACCATTTTGGCCCAGTTGGTAACAGGACCCTTCCTAGTCCCATCCCTGGCATAGTATCCCTGTGATGGGTGAATCACACAATCATTTACAGACCACTTTGACTGATAACAGGACTCTTCCAACATCCTGTCCTTGGACGGTATCTTGTGATGTATACAAGCTCCCTTATCTCTGTTCAAGTCCACTCTTTACAGATCCTTCTCAGAAACACAGACTGCCCTTTCCAATCACCAGCCTAAAGACTGTAAAACGCACCTATAAGCTACAAGATGTCCCCCTTTCAGATGTCCCACCCTTTTGGGCCAGACCGATGAAAGAACACTTCTCACTAAATTCCAAACCTTGTCTCTCACTCTCAAAATCAAATAAAAGGTGATCACCCCAGTGGGACCAGTAAATGGCATAATGGTTACATGGGTGGACCATGTAGTCGACCATGGTTCAAATACTGGACCTGGTTGCTTAAAATTCATGCTGGTCGCATGTGTGTGCATGCCCAAAATCCCTAGAGGAGAATGGAGAAGAGATTGTGGTGTGGCCATCCCCCGACGGGTGATTTCTCGCTTTCTGTCTCTCTGTCTTTCTGGCGAGTGCACACACCCTATAGCTAAAACCTCTCTAAAAATAAATAAATTAATTAAATAAAAATAAAAACACCTCCCAAGAGCTAGTGTTACAGTGTAGTGGTTAATGTTAAGTCGGCCTATATGGCCAACTGCAGTTTGTATCTTAGCCCTGGTGGGTTGGAAAACACTGTGTGTGTGTGTGTGTGTGTGTGTGTGTGTGTGTGTCCCAAATCCTGACAGGATTGCAATGTACCCATGCCCTGAGAAGAGGTACTTTCTCCTTTTCTCTCCTTGTGAGCTGGCAAACTCAAACACCCCCTGGCAATTAAAAACCAAAACAAAACCGTTAAAAAAGAAAATTCCTCTCCTCACTCCCTTGTAGCTAGGGTTGGTCCTCTGACCCACGTATGAGCAATGAGATAAAACTGGAACTACAGATGGGGTTTCTTGGAAATCTTTTGTCCTCATATAAAGAGTGGGGTAACTCAGAGGATACGTGCCTCTTTTCTCTCTCCATTTGTTTTTATTCCTGCCTGAAATGTAAGCAAAATTTCTGGAAATGAGGCAGCCATTTTGTGACCATGAGGTTAAAAGCCACCTGCTAAGGATAACAAAGCAGGAAGACAGGAGAAGCTATGGTTCTTAAGGGTTCTTTGAGCCTCTACACCAGGCCGGACTGCCTCCCTCTGGACTTCTTGTTAAGTGAGACAAATCTTTATTTGATCAGATTTCTTTCTTTTTTTTTGGGGGGGGAGAGGTTTTTGCTATAGGGCACGTGCGCTTGCCAGACAGAGAGAGACAGAGAGACAGAAAGCGAGAAATCACCCCCCGGGGGGATGGTCACGCCGCAATCCCTTCTCTTCCATTCTCCTCTCGGGATCTTGGGCACACACGCACACGCGCCCGGCATGAGTTTTAAGCCACCGGGTCCGGGACGCGAACCGCGGTCGACTATGTGGGAGTCCAGTGACATAGCCATTACTCTAACTGCTGGTTCCCTATTTGGTCAGATTTCTGTTACATGCAACTCAATGCAATGCTGACTGATGGTTTCTCCATGAAAGGTCTCTCCTCTGTAGTCCTGACACATGGCCTCCATAAGCATCTGTGGTGACCCAAACTAGACCTGGTGGAGGAGGGACTGGTCATGGCTATTGCTCTGAACTTGCAGAGCCATCGCCTGTTCCGTCCGTGGTCTGAACAAGAGCGCTGCTAATTATCACTCTCCCAGTCCACCCACAGAGAGCAGGAGGTTGCCTCTCTGTGCTCTCAGGGAAGCTCAGATACAGCTCAGGCTCCTCCACGGCCTTTGCTGAGTAACGGAATCTGCACATGCGGCCGCCAGGGCAGTCGGGAAAGCTTCTCCTGGAAGGCTAGGGTCTGAAGAAGGGGCTAGAAACCAGAGGTGTTGGCAAGGCCTGACTCAGGTAAGCAGGATCCCCTTCCTCCAGCTTCCTGTGAAGTGGGTGCCACCCCTTCTAGTTAGCGATGGCCGAACTTGCTTCGGGGCACACTGGACGCAGCAGTGAAGTAACTGCAGAACCCAGTTATTTGGTTGGATGCTACAGAAGTGGACTGTGTCACCGGAGAAGAAAACCGTTTGTCAGAAGGACACGGGATGCCTTACAGGACTGTCGGCAAAGCTGAAAAACCGCCTTGAATGCAAAGGCGCCATAGTTCCAGGGGCTAGCAGAAACCAGCCTTGGAGTGCATAGCGTGGGTCACAGGCCCATTTCTCAGCTACGGGAGGGCAGGATGTCTTGACAAGGAGCCATTCCAGATGGGGTTGAGATGAGTGGTTTTCTGGAAGCAGCTGAGGATTTTAGTACCAAAAAAAACAGTGAGAGGTGGTAAAAACAAAGAAGTGAAAACTGTCCACTGCAGATAAGAAAGAATTGGTCAACGGCATGGTTTGGGGATCGAACTGACCCTAGTCAAATCTTAGCCCTGGTGCAGAATGGTGGGGTGGTGGTAACACAACCAGGCCCACAGGAGGGTTCCAGGTTTGCGTCCCGCTGCTTCCTTGGACGTGGCAAGCATGCATCTGGGCTGGCTGGCCTGGGGGTGGATTATGGTGTGGAGAACTCCATTGGGGGTGCTTCTCTCTCTCTGTTCCTCTCCCTCATAGAATAAATAAATACATTTTTTTTCTTTTCATTTTTAATTCCCAAAGAGTGCATGTACTTGCCAGAGAGCAAGAGAGAGCGAGCAAACACGAGTGTGGTCATGTTGCCATCCTCTTTTCCCCACGTCTTCATCCTGCCAGGATCTTGTATTTTTCAAGCTGCTGGGCTGGGACTTGAACCACAGTCAGCCATGTGCGATCTTGACTTTCTTTGCATACTACTTTACTGCTGCTCAACAGGGCTGGACTTACTTTTTTCTTTTTTCTGTAAAGAAAAGAAAAATCTTAGCTTTGGCCTTCATCTGCTGTCTGAATTCAGTCAAAGCAATTCACATTTTCAAACCTCAGTTTCCTCATCTGTGTGATGTGAATGGGGTTTGTGTAAACCCACTAGGACATAAGCTCTGGGACAGCAGGGGTTTTGGCCTCCCCTCCTCACGTATATCCCCGGCACGATGATATGGCTAGCGTATGGCTCAGCGCATGTCAAACTGAACGAAGAATGAACTTGACCCTTGGCCCAGAACTCCTCTTAAACAGAGAGCTGTTTTGTTGACAACAGAACAGGCCAGGCGGTTGGAACGGCCCCACTACCCAGCTCTGGGGAGGGAGACGAGGAGGAGATCCAGGCAGACGCTGAGGGAGAAGCAGCCTCACACTCACAGACTCCCACTGGACACTCCCCACCAGCTCGCTGCCTCGCTCCCGCATGAGCACAGTCATGCGTCCCCAGACTCCCAAGCAGGCCCATCAGCCGAAATAACAGTCCCCTGTTGAGTGTAGAATGGATCCATTCCTGCAGTCCCCAGGGCTCCCTGGCACAATGTTGTCACAGTAAACCCCTCTCCTAGGTCTGATTTGTAGAGAAGTTTGAAGGTACCACGTCCCTACATTGTACAGTGAACCTCAGCAGAAAGTGGCAGGTAGAATAAATTACAACTCCAGGGATTGTGCACTATTTAAAAAAATACACACAGCAAGACTTCATTGGTGGGGTGAATGTGTTCTAACTCTCTCAGCCATGTTTTCATCCTCTGATCTTAACAAGATGAAATTGCAAGTTGTTTCACTCCTTGAGGGGCCACTGTAGAAACACAAAGCATAGGGCCCCCTAGTGGTGTGGTGGTGAAGGCGGCTGGATCTCGTATGGCCATCTGCATAGAGGTAGGCCTGGATCCACAGCCACTTAGAAAGCGGGTCTGAGGATCTAGACAGACAAAAGCCATGGGTGTAGTGAGATTGTGGGGGCCTAGAGACTAGAGTAAGTAGAAAGTGTTCATCTGGATATTGGTTTTCATGACAGAAACCAAATTTGAACTAACTTCAACAAAAAAGGATTTTTCTTTGATTCAAACTCATCCTTAGGAGGGGCAAAATGGGAGCTGGGCTTAGGGCTAATGGGAAGAAGAAATACCAAACGAAGCTCTTCTCTGTCTCTCCCCTTCTTCCACTCTCCCGCCCTCTTCTCAATCTCCTCTCCCTTCCCCCTCCTCTTTCTTCTTTCTCCTTGCACACTTGCATCTGCCAAGAAGGGGTTAGAGGGAGGCTGTCCCAGGTACTCGCCTTCAGCCCCATTCAATCATAGAGTAGTTGTCAAATCATCCACGGGGTAGTAAGATCCTGACCCAGGGATTCATACAGATTATTTTCTGATCCAGGAGGAGACAGAGAGGCTATGAAAAGCATTTTAAAAATCTCATAAATAGGGACCAGCAGGTGGCATGCTGGTTAAGGTGCTGGACACTCCCACATGGCCCTCCACGGTTCAAGTCCCGGACCTGGTGACTGCTCAACAGGGCTGGACTTACTTTTTTCTTTTTTCTGTAAAGAAAAGAAAAATCTTAGCTTTGGCCTTCATCTGCTGTCTGAATTCAGTCAAAGCAATTCACATTTTCAAACCTCAGTTTCCTCATCTGTGTGATGTGAATGGGGTTTGTGTAAACCCACTAGGACATAAGCTCTGGGACAGCAGGGGTTTTGGCCTCCCCTCCTCACGTATATCCCCGGCACGATGATATGGCTAGCGTATGGCTCAGCGCATGTCAAACTGAACGAAGAATGAACTTGACCCTTGGCCCAGAACTCCTCTTAAACAGAGAGCTGTTTTGTTGACAACAGAACAGGCCAGGCGGTTGGAACGGCCCCACTACCCAGCTCTGGGGAGGGAGACGAGGAGGAGATCCAGGCAGACGCTGAGGGAGAAGCAGCCTCACACTCACAGACTCCCACTGGACACTCCCCACCAGCTCGCTGCCTCGCTCCCGCATGAGCACAGTCATGCGTCCCCAGACTCCCAAGCAGGCCCATCAGCCGAAATAACAGTCCCCTGTTGAGTGTAGAATGGATCCATTCCTGCAGTCCCCAGGGCTCCCTGGCACAATGTTGTCACAGTAAACCCCTCTCCTAGGTCTGATTTGTAGAGAAGTTTGAAGGTACCACGTCCCTACATTGTACAGTGAACCTCAGCAGAAAGTGGCAGGTAGAATAAATTACAACTCCAGGGATTGTGCACTATTTAAAAAAATACACACAGCAAGACTTCATTGGTGGGGTGAATGTGTTCTAACTCTCTCAGCCATGTTTTCATCCTCTGATCTTAACAAGATGAAATTGCAAGTTGTTTCACTCCTTGAGGGGCCACTGTAGAAACACAAAGCATAGGGCCCCCTAGTGGTGTGGTGGTGAAGGCGGCTGGATCTCGTATGGCCATCTGCATAGAGGTAGGCCTGGATCCACAGCCACTTAGAAAGCGGGTCTGAGGATCTAGACAGACAAAAGCCATGGGTGTAGTGAGATTGTGGGGGCCTAGAGACTAGAGTAAGTAGAAAGTGTTCATCTGGATATTGGTTTTCATGACAGAAACCAAATTTGAACTAACTTCAACAAAAAAGGATTTTTCTTTGATTCAAACTCATCCTTAGGAGGGGCAAAATGGGAGCTGGGCTTAGGGCTAATGGGAAGAAGAAATACCAAACGAAGCTCTTCTCTGTCTCTCCCCTTCTTCCACTCTCCCGCCCTCTTCTCAATCTCCTCTCCCTTCCCCCTCCTCTTTCTTCTTTCTCCTTGCACACTTGCATCTGCCAAGAAGGGGTTAGAGGGAGGCTGTCCCAGGTACTCGCCTTCAGCCCCATTCAATCATAGAGTAGTTGTCAAATCATCCACGGGGTAGTAAGATCCTGACCCAGGGATTCATACAGATTATTTTCTGATCCAGGAGGAGACAGAGAGGCTATGAAAAGCATTTTAAAAATCTCATAAATAGGGACCAGCAGGTGGCATGCTGGTTAAGGTGCTGGACACTCCCACATGCCACGCCACGGTTCAAGTCCCGGACCTGGTGACTTGCTTTCTCACTTTCCCTCTCTCTCTATCTTGTTGTGTCTCTCTCTAGTCAAATTAAAATAAATGAATGAATAAATAAAATTGGATAAATAATTCTTTTAAAAATAAATCTCATGATTAGAGGCTTGTTGCCGAAGCTCATCATCTTCCCCGGTGATTAGAATTCCCGTTCCTGCTCACAGCTCTCTCTGGGCAGTGGGTGGTGTGAAGTGGAAGAGAAACTGCAGGTGTGATGTCACAGAGATACAGATTAAACGGTAACCTACCCAGCACCAGCAGATGGAGGAATGGTTATACCACTGGACTCCCATGTAGTTGACTGCGGTTCTAGTCTCAGATCCAGTGGCTTAAAACTCATGCCGGATGCATGTGTGTGCATGCCCTCAATCTCGAAAGGAGAATGAAAGAGAAGGGATTGTGGTGTGGCCATTCCCCTGGGTGTTCTCACTGTCTCTTTGTCTCTCTCTGTCTCTCAGGTGAGCACACACACTCTATGGCAAAAATCTAAAAAAAATAAAAACCCACCAAAACCAGTAGCCTACCCAGTCATTGATGGTTAACTAGCAGTGTGGCTTTGGGCACATTCCTTTCTTTTCTGAGTCTCAACTTCCCCATAAAATAGAGATGATCCTCCCACTCAGCTGGGTTGTGGGGCATGAAGGCAGCAGCACCTAGATCGTAGACAGTGCTTAGTCAACGCTGGTTTCCTTTAGCTTCTCTGACAAAACCAATTCCTCTTTTTATACTACTCCCAGCTAGCCTAGTGGAGCAGTCCCCACTCATATGCAGGGCTCTAGGCTAGGGGAAAATATATTATATTTAAACTATCTGGATGAGGCCCTAATTCTTTGCTCTTCCAGCAGTTCCATAAATCTCAGTCATCCCTATCGCTCCCTGCCACCCTGGCCTGCCTCCAGATCAATTAAACATTGATGTGGCAGCTATACTTATCCTCACTTCCCTCTCCAGCCAAGTCTTGGTCATCAATTCTTTCTTTCAAATAAAAAATTTAACCCTCACATTTTTGGAGTTTCTGAAGCACTTTCAGATTCGCTCTGTTCACGTCCTCATTATAAGAAATTAAAGCAACACGGAAAAGTACAAAGAAGAAAGTAAAAAAGTCAAACGATGAAGGTCAGCCTCGCCAGGGTAAGCCATGTGGATGTCACATGCCCCCTAATATTAGCTGATGAGAACAGCACGTCACCGCCGCGGTATTCTTCCCAAATGCTGTCACCTCAGTTCAATCATGAGCAAACTTTAGACGAGCCAGAACCGAGGGACATTCTATCAAGTATCTGACCCCTACTCTTCAAACGCATCCAAGCTAGGAAAGGCAAGGCAAGACCGAGAAACTGTCATAGACTGAGCAGATGTGATGGAAAGTGGTACTCCAGTTTGGGAGCTGGAACAGGAATAGGGCATCAGTGGGAACATTGGGAAATCCAGATTAAATACAAGAGGGCCTTCTTTATGGAAAAGGCATATTATGAAAAAAGTACGTGTGAGGGGCCAGCTCGGTGAGGCAGCCGTGACCGACTGCTCAAGCGGGATTCACAGGGACGATCGTGAGTCTGGTTCCCTGGTCAACCCGGCCAACACCTGGTGCCTGTGCCCATGACCCTGGGCTGGCTCTGTAGGCCGAGGTGGGGTGAGATGAGACCCTATGGAGGGTTCTTCTCTCTCATGAATGAAATATGGGTTTTGACAATTTTCTCCATCTTTAAAACATTGCCAGAGAGCATGTGCACTCACCAGAGAGATGAAGAGGCAGAGAGAGTACAAAAGCACAGCCCTCCCCCAGTAAAGTGTAGTCATCCCACATCCCTCCTTCATTTCTCCAACCTGCTGGGATTGAGGGCATGCACGCACACATGCACACACACACACACATGTGCCCAGTGTGTTTTTCAAGCTGCTGGGGCTAGGATTCAGACTGTGCTCAGCCATGTGGGATATGGTTCCCTTACCTTCTACGCTATGAGGCTGGCTCTCGATGCCAACATTTTTTCACACCAAAATAAACCCTTACTTTAATTTCCTTTTTTCATGGACTTTTGGAAGTCTCCTTGTATGAGTGGAGTTAAGAGTATTATACTGAGCTGGCTCCGAGGCTTGTGGTTAAGGCAGCCGGATCTCACATGGCCTGTTGAGTCTCGGACCCACTGACTTGAGAATATGCTGGGTACGTGTTCACTTGTGCCCAAAATCCCAGAAAGAGGGAAGGATGGAGCAGAAGGCGTTGTAATGTGACCACTCCCACGGAGGGGGCTGCTGTCTTCCCTCTCCCCCCTTTGTTTCTCTGTTTCTCTCTGGTGAGTACACATGCCCTCTAGGAAAAATACAACCATACCAATTACTAAGTTAATTTCTTGGTTTTGATACATATACCATGATTATGTAAGATGTTAGCATTAAAAGAAGAGGGTAAAGGGAAAATGAGAACTTTCTGTCCCCTCTTTGTAAGTCTTCTATAAACCTACAATCTTTTCCAAATTAAAAGTTTAAAAAACAAAAAACAAACTTTAAGTGAGGACCATCATATGGCATAATGGGTATGTTGCTGGACTGTCAGGTACTCTATGGTGGTTCAAATCCCATACCTGGCAGCTTAAAACTCACACTGGGCACATGTGCATGAGTGCCTAAAGTCCTGAGAGGAGAATGGAAGAGAAGAGACTGCGGCCTGGCTATCCCACCTGGGGGTGATTTCTTGCTTTCTGTCTCTCTGTCTCTCCAGTAAGTGCATGTGCCCGATAGCAAAAATCTCTCTAAAAACAAAACCTTAAGTGAACTTAATTCAAATGAGATGAACATCATTTTGAATAGCTTTCAATGCACTATAAATGTAGAATAAAATAAATAAATAATTCAATAAAGTGATTTCTTATTATAATACTCTTCACAAGTCTTGAAAGGCATTTCATTTATTTTACTTGGACCTAGCAAGAGCTTTTTTTTTTTTTTTTTTAAGAATTATTTAATTTAGTTTTATTCATTGTCATTATAATTTTTTTTTAAAAGTAGACCAGAAAGAGACAAAAAGAGAAAGAAAGTGAAGGACTTGAACTGCAGTCAGTCATATGGTAGTCCAGCTGCCTTAACCACCACGCCACGTGCCGGTTCCTTAACAGAGTTTTAAATGAAGGAAAAGACGAACTTTAGATAGTTATTTCTCCACCAGAAGGGATCATAACTCCTCAAAGATCTCTCTGGAAAACCGTAAGAGTTTGCGGTTATCATTGCTCTTAACCACTGATTTCAATTTTAGACGGCAAATCCCTGCAGTGAGATACTGACTCTGTTATATTTCACTTATCTCCCTCCCCCCAAGAAAACAGCTTCCTGTTTTGTATTAGTTATGTTATTATTTTTACATTGTTGGATGAATTGTCAAAGATTGCTTTTAGCCATGAATTACAGAAAACCTGGGCAGCTAGTGACTGAAGTCACACCGTAGAGTGAGGCAGTTGTGATCACTGGTCAGCAACTCCAGGATGTCAGGGTCAGGTTCTGTGTAATTCTCCTGAGGTCTTCTTCATGATTACAAAACAGCTGCAGCAGCTCCAGCATTCATGTTCTTGTTCCACCTAGGGAAAAGGAGAAAATGACTACAGCAAGAAAAGAAAGTTTCCCACAAAATCCTGGTCTGTATCTCACTGACTCTGTGTTATATTCCATCCCTGGCTGGCTACTTTTTAATTTAAAATGGCATATTTGATAGCCCCAGTAAAATTGGTATTGTTAGTAAGAAAAAAGGGAAATATTGCCACTTCTTACAATTATTTATCCTCATTTTATATTTGAAAATATTCGATATTTACAGAAATCATATATACCAAAGCTGCTTTATATTTGAACTCTTTATTCTTATTCTTATTCTTATTCTTATTCTTATTCTTATTATTATTATTTCATTTGCCAGAGGGCACAGGCACTTGCCAGAGAGAGACAGAAAGACAGAGAGGGAGGAAGCACCCCCAAGGGGCATGGCCACACCGTAATCCCTTCTCCACTTCTGTCTTGAGCACACTTGTGCATGCACCCAGCATTATTTGGTTGTGGGGGCCGGGATGCAAATAATGCAGTTGACCATGTGGCATCTGGCTCTTTTAACCACTAGGTCATGGGGCTGGCCAGAAATTCTTTATTTTGATCCATTTTTTGGTTGCCAATTTTAGTGTCATGAGTGAGCTGAAGCTGGGATCTCTGAAAGCACTCACTAACCTGCCCCACACCTCCCTAGTCTCTCTATTGCCCTGGAATCTGGCTTTAGATGGAAAACATCAAGGGGAGCCCAAACTGGCTCCCTTACCTGGGCAGAAACTGTCCCTTTAAGAGAGAGAGGAGGCAGAGATGGCTCCCTGCAGCCACCTAAGGCCTCTGACTGACAGCCAGTGTGCTCCCATGAGGCCTGATGTCATCACCGGTGAGCAGGGTGAGCAGGCGGGCATCCAGCCCAGCTGAGCAGAGTGTGCTGTGACCAGGGGCTTGTGCTGCATCCGCCTGCTGCATTTTAAAGTCGGGGAAATTTGCCTTAAGGGTGTGTCTTCTAGTGTATCAGGATGCCTAGCCCCCACCCTCCCCAACCCCGCCAGCTTTCCCTTTCAAGCAGGGCTGGGTGCTGGGTTTCTCCCCTCCATTCTCTGTCCTTTGAACCTTGGCCTTCTGCCTATAAGACCTGACTCAGGAGGCCACCCAGGGCTGGAGACTGAACAGCTCTGTCTAGCTCTGCAGTTCCAGGGCTGGGCCACAGCCTGGCTTGCTCAGGCTCATGTACTCCCCCCAACCCCACCCCCAAATAAACTGACATTTTTTTTTCTAGTTATAAAGATAATACAACCTCACTGTTAGAGAGAGAGAGAGAGAGAAAGAGAGAGAGAAGAGAATAGTATAAAGAATAAGATAAAAATTATACTGAGTAACAATCTCTACTATTTTAATATTTTTGTTCCTTTTCTCCAGGGATTGCTCTATGCATGTATGTTTTATTTTTGTGAGATATGACTTAAATAAACTTATATAAATAAAACACACTTTTTTCTCTTTTTTTAGTTTTGCTGCAGGGCACGTGCGGTTGCTAGAGAGAGAGAGACAGACAAAGTGAGAAATCACCCATGGGGTGTGGCCACACTGCAATCCTTTGTACTCCAGTCTCCTCCCCTCTTGAGATTTTGGACACACACAAACGTGCCCAAAACCAGTGGCGCTGAGAATCTAACTGTGGTTGACTATGTGGGATCTAGCTCTTTTAACCACTATGCTACCAACACAGGAGTGCTGGGTGATCAGACCCAACACCCTTGCTGGTTCTTGTCCATTGCTCATGAAGAATTAGAGATGCTGACACAGAAAGGAGATAACAAAGTAGAGTTTATTAAGAGAGGGCATTTATTAATAGAGCTCTCAAGCAGGGAGGTGTTGTGAATGGGTTGCGGAAGAGGAGCTGGAGGCGAGGGGTTTTTATCTAGTAGTCTGAGCAATGGGTTGGCTCTCTGACAAAGAAGTGGGCTTTAGAAAATATTTACATGGTAGCCTGAGAGACTTATTATCCTATTCTTTGTGTGGACAGCAGACCATAGGATCAGTACTTTTTGTTAGAATAAAGTTACTAAATAGAAACTGTTAACCCTAGCTTCAGTTGTTTTGAGTCCCAGTGCATCCAGGCTTTGGCTGTGAAAACTTAGCCACTGTGACTCCATCTTGGCCTTATCCTGTCTTTGTGCTCAAGATCCTGGAAAGCAGTGAAAACAGTTATGGATGCTGGAGACAGCGTAGAAGGAGGGTGGGAGAAGGGAAGAGGATAGGGGAGGAAATCAGGGAGAATAAAGAGAAGCAAGACATTTGTGGGACACAGACATGGTTTATTACTTATTGATGATAATATGTGTAGTATTCTCAACTGAACTGGTTCGAGATATATTTCATGCTGGGTAAATTCTCTTTACAAGCCAAATTATGTATAGCAATAAAATGTTTAAAAAGAGAATAATAAAAATAAAATAAACAACAAATAAATAGAAGAGAGAGATCAGGGTTGGAGGCCCATAGGTGGTGTAGTGATTAGGGAGTTGTACTCCCACATGACCAACAGCGGTTCAAGTCCCGGACTTGATGGCTTCAAACTCACGCTAGGTACGTGTGTGCATATGCCCAAGATGCTAAGAGGAGAATGAAGGAAAAGGGATTTTAATGTGGCTATCCTCCTGGGGGATTATTTCTTGCTTCTTGTCTCTCTGCTGAGTGCATGTGCCCTGTAGCAAAAATCACTCTTAAAAAAAAAAAAAGAGAGAGAGAGATCAGGGTCGAGCCCTCATCCTGTCATTACCAGCCCCTTGAACTTCAGCAGCTTACAACATCTGTCTCAGGTTCCTCACCTAAAAACGGCCCTGCCAGCACCGTTGGGTTATATGTCTCGGGAAGGGCCGAGCGAGTTAAGTGTAAGTGCTTAGCAAATTGCCTGGCGCAGAGCGGACACCCCATAAATGTTAAACTGCTGTTATTCATCCTTGTGTTCACTTATAATTATTTCCTTAGGAAAAATTCCTAGAAGTAGGATTGCTGGATCAAAAAGAGTGCTTGTCTTTGGGAATTTTTAGTACAGTCTGCCAAATTGCCCTCCAGAGCAAGCTGTGCCAATTTATAGAGCTACCAGCTGTGCCCGAGTGTGCCCTCTCGCCAGTCCCTCCACCACGAGCGGCATTAGTGCAAAGAGGGGCGGAAGGGGAGAGGGGACAGGGGAGGGAAGGGAAGGGAGAGAAGGAGGAAGAAAGATTGCCAGTCAGAGGGGAGAAATACCCCTTACGGTTGATTTGCTTTCTAGTAAGGTTGAGACAGAGAGAGAGAGTGAGATGGACTCAGTGCCTCAATCCTCTAGTAAGGTTGAACTTTTCCTTTTTTCATATTGGTCGCTCCTCTTTCTACAACTGGAAATTTGCCTACTCGGAGCTGGTTTTGTTTTTGTTATTTTCCCCCAATTCTGGGCCACAGCCTGGCTTTCTCATGCTCCTGTTCTTCCCCAACTCCCACCCCCAGATGAACTTGACAGTAGTTTTTTTCTATAAAATAGGCTCACTGTAAAAAGAAAAAAAAGAAAAAGAAAAAGAAAAGGAAAATAGACTGATATAAAGAATAAAATGAAAATAGCAACAAACCACTGCTAAGATTTTCCTCTTTCTCATCTGTTGGCACATGAGCTGGTGTTTCGACTGGACGTGACCCACTTCAGAAAGTCCGTCCCATTCTGCACTGGCCACAGCTCCTGTGACAGGGCTCTGACCGTGGCTGTGCCCACGTCCCCGCTTGTGCAGACTGCCTGACTTCACGGTTCCTCTGGGGTGGACCTCTGCTTTATTCTTGCCAGGGCCTCTCACTCTCTGACGACCCTTTCCCCACACCTTACCTGCCTGAGATCTGTGTGTAGCTGCCAGAGCAACTAATAAACTGCTGTCTCCTTTTCCCTTAAATAAGCGTTTGCTGATTGGTTAGAAGAGAGGCTGGGCAGTACATGAAGGAACAACTGAGAAGGACAGTTTCTTGTGACAGTTCTTAGTGTCACCTATTGTAAGCAAGTCAGCTCTGGCCCTAAACTTGCACAACGGGCTTAATAAAGCTACAATCCTCTACTGGTCTTCCTTAGAAGCCAATGTCACATCATCTCTCCTCCCTCCATGCCAAGCGATTTTTTGTAAAAGTATTACCTTTGGGGAGGCCCTCAGGTGGCATGGTGGTTAGAAGTGCTGAACTCCCACATGGCCAGCTGCAGTTCAAGTCCTGGACCCAGTGGCTTGCTTTCTCTTTCCCCTGGTCAAATTAAACTAAGTAAAGAAATGAAATGAAATAGATTATTCTTCAAAAATAAATAAATAAATAAAATAGTATTACCTTTGGGGCCAGCAGGTGGCATAGTGGTTGGGACATTGGACTCTCACATGGCTTACTGCAGTTCGAGTCCCAGACTTGGCAGCTTGCTTTCTCACTTTCTCTCTCTTTCTCTCTGGCGAGCACAAATGCCCTATAGCAAACTAAATAAAAATAATAAGGACCAACAGGTGACGTAATGTACAACACTGTGCTCCCACGTAGTCAACTATGGTTAGAGTCCTGATCTGGTGGCTTAAAACTCACACCAGGTACATATGCGTGTGTGCCCCAAATCTGAGAGGACAATGGAGGAGAAGAGATTACTGTGCGGCCATCCCCCTGGGGGAGGTGATTTCTGATTTCTTGTTTTCTGTCTCTCTGTTGAGTGCGCCTACTCTATAGCAAAACATCTCTCTCAAAAGTAAATTAGTAAATACATAAATAAATTATATTAAATAATTTTAAAAATTTAAAAGTATTACCTTCAAATATTATAGTGATAACCCTGAAAAGTCAGGTCAATATGATTTTCTCTCTCATTTTATTCTGAAAGTGATTTTAGAGTCCTGGTCACTCCTTGGTGACCACCTGGTGGACCAGCACCTTATTGCTTTTGCTTGGTCTTTGCAGGGTCTGATTTTCTGGAAATTTGGGGATGATCTCTTGCCAAAGAATTGCTCCAGGAGGTAGGGTTATGAGGGGGAATGTATTGTACTGAAAACCTTGAAAAGAAGTCAGGTCAATATGATTGATCACTTTCAGGATAACTTAGTTAGATTCTATTCCCACCTATTAAATTGGCGAATATTTAAAAAAAAAAAGATGATAAAGACTAAAAAGAAGAGAAGAAAAATAAATAATAAATGTTCTAGAAATGAACGTAAGCAAGCATGTCAGAGAAAACCTATTGAAGAAGACAAAAGAGGACCTGGACAGATGAAGAAGTGTGGGGCCAAGTGGTAGGCGATGACGAATAAAAAGAAGAGAAGAAAAATAAATAATAAATGTTCTAGAAATGAACGTAAGCAAGCATGTCAGAGAAAACCTATTGAAGAAGACAAAAGAGGACCTGGACAGATGAAGTGTGGGGCCAGGTGGTAGGCAGAGGTAATTCAACTAGACCACATAGGAGGGTCCTGGGTTTGTGTCCTGCGGTCTCCCTATGAACACCATTTCCACATGCCCATGATCCAGCCTGAGACTGGGGTTGGGATACTGGCAGGTGGCGTGGTGAAGGCTCTGGACTCTCACATGGCTGACTGTGGTTCGAGACCCAGATCTGATGGCTTGCTTTCTCACTTTCCCTTTTTTTCTCTCTGATCACATTTAAAAATAATAATAAATAAAATGAAATAAAAACAATTCTAGGACCAGCAGGTGACATGGTGGCTAAGGACACTCCCACATGGCCGACCATGGTTTGAGTCCCGGACCTGGTGGCTTGCTTTCTTACTTTCTCTCTCTCTCTCTGTTTCTCTCCGGTCCAATTAAAAAAATAAATGAATGAATAAATAAAATTAAATAAATAATTTTAAAGAATAATAATTCTTAAAAAAAACATGACTGGGGGTGGGCCATGGCACAAAGACCCTGTTGGAGTACTATCTCTCTGTGACACTGTCATGGAAGAAATAAACATAAGAGTACATACTTACTACATTTGTAGATGATAAGAAATAGCCTCATAATGGTGTGTTAAATCATATTTTGTAATTCTTACTAACTATTTCGGGAAGAGAAATTACATTAATTATAAAATTAGTATAAGGTTCCGTGAGTAGCTAAGGCATCCATTCTCAAAAACAAAAGCAGAGATTGGAGATCAGGCTGTCACGTAGTAAGACAGTCTGAGATTATAAAGTCATTTGAGTTTTCCAACTGTGCTATAAATGCAAGAACATACAGACTACTGGAACAGAAGAGAAGAATCTGGAATGACCCATGCCTGTGGACATTTGGACTGTGACAGAGGTGACAGAAATGAATAGAGAAATGATAGATTCTTTTAATGGTGTTGAGGGAAATGACTCACCGACTATACAGAAAAAAATAAAATTAGAGCCTTTCTCACACCATATGAAAACAAATGTTGGATAGTTTAAAAAGCTATAAAAAATGTAGAAGTAAATCTTATCATATTGGGTTAAGAAAACATTTTTCAAGTAAGATACAAAAAGCCACAGAAACCACACCATGAAGAAAATGGTCGATGGTTTTCTGCGCAATAAATGATATCACAAAGTGAGCAAATGATGAACAGACTGAGAAAAGATATTTGCGGTATATTTTCAGCAACAATCAAAGAATTAAAAGCTAAATTATACCAGGCACTCAGTAGTAAATCGAGAAGAAAAACATATGCAACTCAGTATGGAAAACAGGTAAGCGCGCTCGCTAGAAATTCAAATAGTGAGTAAACCTGAAGAGACGCTCAACTTATTAGCAAAGAGAAACAAACATAAATGGGCCAGCCTGTGGAGCGATGGTTAAGGCAACTAGGTTCCACAGGGCCAACTGAGCTGTTCAAGTCTCAGACTCAGCAGCTTGAGACACATGCCAGGTGTGTGTGAGTGTGTGTGTGTGTGTGTGTGTGTGTGTGTGCGTGTGCCCAAAGTCCTGAAGGAGGGAGAAGTGGAAGAGAATGGATTGCAGCATGACCATTCCCAATGGGGGGTGTTTTCTCTCTCTCTGGTAAGCGTGCATGTCTTCTGCCAAAGGTAGAGCAAGGCCAGCTCTGTGGCCTGGTGGTTAGGGCGGTCAGATCGCACATGGCCATCCTCACAGTTTGAGTCCTAGAGCCAATGAGTTGAGAAATATACTGGGCGCATGTGTGTACATGACCCAAATTCTAACAAAATGGAGAGACAGAGAAGGGATTGCAGCAGGAACATTCCACATGGCGGTGCCTTCTGCCTCTCCCCTCTCCCTCTGTCTCTCCTGGTGGGTGCATGTGTCTTCTGACTAGAAAAGAAGAGAAAAGAAAAGGGAAAAGAAAAGAAAAGGAAGAAAAGAAAAAAGATGATAACAATGACATATCGCTTTACACTCAGTGGGGAAAAAAAAGTAGATAAATGCAAACTAATGCCTTGTAAAATAATGTGTCCATGCCGAAGAGTAATTTCAAAGAATTTAGTAAAACCTAATATATTTTAATATATAATTGTCAAACTGTGGATCATGACTCATTAATATAGTATGTTGCAAGATCAGTTTAGCAAGTCGTGATTAACATTTTTAAAAGGAAGCTGAATTAAATAGACTCAAACACATCAGAGTGCTTTTCTGGTAATGAAGATAAGAATTACTTCATGAAACTTTTGTTTTACTGGTGTGCGTGTGTATTATGATGTAAAATGTACTTTTTACTGTGGGCTACACAATCAAAAAAGTTTGAAAGCTACTAATCCTACCACCCAGTAATTCTACTTCTGCAGAGTCACTCTAGTGAGGATAAAATTAAAAGTATAAAGTTCATCACAGGGGGCCAGCAGGTGGTGTGGTGGTTAAGGCACTGGACACGCCCACATGGCTGACCATGGTTCGAGTCCAGACCTGGTTTCTTGCTTTCTCACTTTTTCTTTTTCTCTCTCTATGTCTCTCTCTGGTCAAATTAAAATAAAGGAATGAATAAATAAAATTCAAAATAAATAATTCTTTTTAAAAAATAAGTTCATCACAGCATTGTTTTTAATAGCAAAGTGATAGCAACAAGTAACATCAGCCAGAAAATTAATTTGAAAAATAAAACAAAAATTAAGCTGCAGTTAAAATAAATAAATGACTTACATGAATTAACACAAATCTAAAAAACAGTATTGATTGAACTAGAAAGGGCAATGGAATAAAATATACAGCACAATAGCATTTTATGGGGTTTTTGGTCATTAATTTGTTTTAGAGAATTATTTAATTAATTAATTTCATTTGTTATTATTGTTTTTTAATTGGGCTAGAGAGAGAAAAAGGGAAAGGAAGGGAAAGGGAGAAAGCAAGCCATCAGGTTTGGGACTTGAACCATGGTCAGTCATGTGAGAATCCAGCACCTTTAACCACCATGCCACCTGCTCGCCCCAGTCATTCATTTTTTTAATTGCCAGATGGTGTGTGTGCTTGCCACACAACTCAACTGGGACATGGTCATGACACACTCCCTTATCCTTCATTTCTCCATCTGTCAGGATTTTAGTCTTACATGCACATGCACGCAGTGCATTTTTCAAGCTTCCAGGGCCAGATTTGACTTTGAATGAGGGTTGGCCATGAGGGATCCAGTTCCCTTACCTGGTTCAGTCTTATGGTGTTTTTTTGGTTGTGTTTTTTTTTTTTTTTCTTTTTTTTTTGAGTTTTTTTGCCATGGGGCACTTGTGCTTACTGGAGAAAGACAGAGAGAGACAGTGAGAAATCAAATCACCTGGCCCCCCTCCCCCAAGGAGGGATGGCCACTCTGCAATACCTTCCCTTTCATTCTCTTCCTGGGATTTTGGGCACACATGCACATGAGCCTAGGGTGATTTTCAAGTCAGCAGGTCCAGGATTCGAAGCACAGATGGCCATGTGGGAGTCCAGTCGTAACCACGATGCTACCTGCTGGTCCCACTTGTGGTGTTTTAAAATGCCATTATGGGGGTCAGGAAGAGGAATTAGACAAACACATTTAAACATGTATGTGGACAAATAAGACGCCATGATTAGCTAAGGCAATTGGCCAGGGCTGTGTTCTCATCTGCAGGCTCAGTGAGGGAAGAAGAATCTGCTTCCAGGCTCACATAGTTGTTCGCGAAATTCAATTCCTCCAGAGCCTTTGGATTGAGCATCTTAACCCCAGCTGGCTGCTGGCCAGCAGTTGTCCCTGGGCCTCCTCACTGTGATCACTTGCTTCATCACTCTTGCAAGCTAAGAAGGCAATGGAGAAATATGTTAACCATGTGGAACCCACTATCTTATGTGGGCTACAACCATGCACCCAATAACTTTTGCCTAATTTTATTGGTTAGAAGCAGGTCAGAGACGCTGCCCATAGTCAAGGGGGAATAAGACCAGAAGACCACTAACACCGGGAAGCAAGGGTCACCCTAGAGTTGGCCCATCACAAAGGGCAACCTAGAGAAGGGAAAGCCCAAGCCAGATGGGCTTAGAACACAGTGTGGGATGGGGACAGTGGGTGGTAGGATGACCAATCATCCCAGTGTGTCTGGGGCTGTCCCAATTACAACACCAAAAATTCATCCTGAGAAACCCTCCAATCTTATGGAAATCAGACAGTTGGCCACCCTACCTGTGGGACATGAGATGATATAGGGTAGCATAACACTAAATCACATCACAGAGAAAGTTTCCATCTGGTGCTAATATATCTTATCATTTCCCTAAGACTGTCAGTCAGGTATAAGCCTTCCACAGGCTTGCATCTCTATAGTTTAAAATTCTTTTTCTGCTAGCATGCACTCACCAGAGAGAAACAGAGAGACAGAGAGGAGAGGAGGGAAGTACTCCCCAATGGGACGTGGTCACTCTGAATCCCTCCTCCTTCACTTTTCCATCACTTCCTCCCTCTGCTTTTCTCCCATGGTCCAGGGCCTCTGTCTCCTTCCTTCCTCATGCTGGTCCTTTGTTTCCAGAAACAGAAACAAAGATACCTTCCATAAAATCTTTTCATGAGGGACTGGCTTTAGGGCCTGGTGGTTAAGGGAGCTGGATCCCACATGGCCAACCTAGTGGTTCAAATCCCATCCCAATGACTTAAAAAATACACTGGGTATGAGAGTACATGCTCCAAATCCCAACAGGATTTTGATTTCTCTCCCCAGAGGGAGACAAAGGCTTCCTCAGGATCACACTGTGGAGAGTGGCCAACTTGAGGAAACATGGTGTGACCTTTAGACGCATGCAGAAAGGTGCTTCTGTGAGCTTCATTAGCAACGTCTAGGAGATCATTTCCATGTGATACGCTATCTGCCTGTTGTCAGTTACCTTCCTGTCATCGATACTGACACTGCAGGGCAGTATGAGGCTAAAGGAAGCTACACGTGTTTATCAGATTTTGTCCCAAAAGGATCAGAGAAATTACATGGTGCCAGTCGTTTTCCCATCTTCAAACGATTTACGTCCTAAAGCAACTGGCTTTGCATTTCATTTCCTCTTCCCCCATTTTCTGCTCTTTAAAAGAACAAACCTGGGGCCGGTTCCAGGTCACAACTTCTCCATCAGAGAAGTCAGACCCCACCCCATCCTCGATTTTCTAAACCTGTGTGTCTTTGTGTGTTTGTTATTGCATTTATTTCTAATCCACAACCTTCCCCACTCAGAAAAATGTGTTCAGCTGAGCAGGTCCCGACATCACACCATAAACTTTGGAGCTTAATAAACATAAACTTAATCCTGCTCTAGGCTTTCAGACCCCAGTGAGCTTTTGGTGCAGGCACTGTGACAGGCCAAGCTTGCTTGGTGCAAGTTGGGGCAAGACGTAGTAGAGAAAGATGTGGAGTTCCAGAAAGGAATTCCTTCACCCAGCTGGGCCTTTCATGGCTCAGAAGCGATGACTTGGGAAATGGCAGGTGGTTGTTCCGGGTGCCCAGTCCACCTCACAGAGAGGGTGGTCAAATAAGACACTGACTCTCACCCAGAAGTTTTTGCTCTTATTTATTTTTCAGATGTTTGGTATAGGGCGGTGTGCTCACCAGAAAGACAGAGAGAGAAAGTGTGAAATCACCCCCAGGGGCCATGTACACACATGTGCCACGCATGAGTTTCATGCCTCCGCTGGGTCCAGGACTAGAACTTCAGTTGACCATGTGGGGGTCCAGCACCTTAACCACTATGCGGCCTGCTGGCCTCAGTTTTAAGTCTTATTTTTTTCAGAAAATCACAATTTGTTGTTTCCTACGTAGTGCTCCTGAAATCCATGTGCTTATTCAAAGAGGTATATTTAAGTGTCTACATATATACCTTTTTTGGAGAACACAGGTGGGATCATATTAGACGTACTGTTCAGACAGTTTAGAAAAATTCTTTTTTTTCCCCTTTTTTAAAAATTAAATTTAATTATTATTTTTTCTTTCTTTCATGAGTCAGAGAGACAGAGAGAGAGTGAGAGACAGGTACTCAGGGCAGAGTCCCCATGTCTCAATCCACCCCCCACTTTAGTCAGCTCTGGATCATGGGTACCCTCATACCAGACATGTTCGGTGAGGTCTCCGTCACAAACCTGAACCTTTCCATGTGGGTCAGTCTTCCAGGGTGTTGCATAACTGCGGTCCCACCATTGGGTCTATTAGACACGGCTTTTTAAATGTCATTATATAGCTAGGATATCAGTACCCAAGGGCCCACCTTGCCCTTTCCCATGACTGTAGAATTCTCTACATGGAAGTACCATCATTTATTTGATGGGCACCTAGCTCGTTTTCAGTCTCTAGCTATTACAAACGATGCTATAAAAACATTCTTGTATATATTATCTTCGTGCATATGTGCAAGGGTATTTGTAGACTGAATTGCTAGAAGTGAAATTGCTGAGTTAAACAGTGAATTGCTGAGTACAATAGTGAATTGCTAAGTTAAATGGTTTGTGGATTTAAATATTTTGATAGATACTAACAAATTAATCTCCAAAGTTTCCATCAACTAATATATACTCCCACCAACAATGTGTGACTCTGTCTAGCTCTCCATTCCCTTTCCCATATAGTGTATTTTCAAATTCTCTTTTTTGTTGTTGTTGTTAGACTGACGGGTGGAAAATGATGGCTCATTTTTTTGACTTGTTTCAATTGACATTCCCTTAATTATGAGACCTGCTGAATACCTTTTTACCGTTTTTGTGCCGTTGTTTTTTCTCTTTCTGTGAATTGGTTGGTAATGTCCATTCTCCACTTCCCATAGGAACAACGACCTTTTTAATTGTTTTGCAAGAGTTCTTTCTATATTAAGGGAATTCATCTTTTTTAAGTCTTTAAAGAAAACCTACTGTAGTTTTTACTATCTGATAGGGCTCTTTATTCCTCATTGCTCTTTCTTATTTTCCTCAACCTCACATTTTCCTGATAATTTTTAGAGAGATTTTTGCTATAGGGTGCATGCCCTTGCCAGGCGTGGGATTTCTGTCTCTCTGGGGGGCGGTATGTGTGTGTGTGGGGTGGCTGCACCACAATGCCTTCTTCTCCATTCTTCTCTTGGAATTTTGGGCATGCACGCACATGCACCCAGCATGAGTTTTAAGCCACCAAGTCTGGGACTTGAACCACAGTCAACTACATGGGAGTCCAACGATGTAACCATTACACCATCTTCTGTTCCCATTTCCTGACAGTTTTTACATTTTTTAAAAAAAACAAACGGCAAAAGTAGCTTGTCTAACTTCAAAGGTTTCTATGATTTGTTTTTGTTTATTATTTTTGGGGGGGTTTGCTGTAGGGTGCATGGACTCACCAGAGACAGAAAGTGAGAAATTGCTCCCCTTTCCAGAGGAGATGGCTGTGTCACAATCCTTACTCCTTCAGTCTTCTCTCAGGATTTTGGTCATGCATGCACACATGCCTGGCAAAATTTTCTAGTCACCAGCTCCAGGACTCAAATAATGGCTGGGCATGTGGAAATCTAGCACCTTACCCACTATACCACCTGCTAACCCCACTCCAAAGGTGTTTTCTACTTTGTTCCACTATTTCTAAAACTTTTTTATATTTATTACCCTGCTTGGCCTTCAAACCCCTGAATGAAGTCTATGAGTTTATTTTCCAAATAAGGAGACCGAGGCCCAAATGGCATCCTCTGAGTTCACACAGGAAGTTCTTGATGCTAGAATTCACCCTTACCTTGAGGACCCTGCCTCCTCTTTCATTTTATGGGTGCACATGTATGCACATTTGAGCATGTGTGTGTGTGCATGTAATTGTATGTGCACATGTGTACGAGTGTGTTGGTTGAAGCTCACCTGACAAGAGTGGCGGTCCTTGCCCCAAGAGCTGCTACAGGTAGAGCCTTGCAGCCAGAGCCAGGTGTGCAGTAAAGCCTGGCTTCATTTCCTGTCTTCCTGTCTCCACCTCTCCCTTCCTCTCTCTTGTTTCAGCCTCTGACTCTTTCTTTGTCTCTTTGTTATGGTGTCATGTCTCCCTTTAAGTCTCTTCTACTTCTCCCTTTTGTCTCTTTCTTTCTGTCTCTTGCTTAGTGTGGTGGTTTCCTGGGGTAGAGATCACACTCCTACCCAGTTCTTTCCTTATCTTTATCTTTTTGTTCTAACCATAGGCCTCCTGCCAAATGGTAAATAAAATACTACTGCTGAGGAATGAAGGTGTGTTCCTGCCCCTTTGTTTCCCACCTCGTGCTTCCCCAGAGGGAGAACAGGGACTGGCGCTGATGGGAAGGAGGCTTCAGGAGGCAGTGGATGGAGCCTGTTGTGCTAATGGGTTTGCATTTGTCTGAGGGTTCGCTCTGCCTGACCCTCTAGCGACCCAGGACAAGCCTCTACCTTCTGAGACTTTGGAGCATCCACCGACCAGCAGCATAAGGATGTATAGCTCTTTGAAGTTTTTGAAGGACAGTGCACCCGGAACCCACAGGAGTAGGGCAAAGTGTCCTACTCCAGGTGTACGCTTAATCCCAGATCACGTAAGAGGGTGGTGGCCGAGGCACTTAATGGCTTCTGCTATGCGTGTGTGTGCATGCCGGCTTTTGCTTGGGGTGACCCTTGTAAAGTATTGATGAGAATTTGCTGAAATATACTGATCACAGTGGTGTGATAATAGAGTGAGCACTTACTACACGCTGTGTAACATGCTAAGTGTTTTTTTTATATGCACTATCGCACTTAAATTCCTACCCCCAGCAGGCAAAGCTACCTTCTCACACCCATTTTACAGGACAGGAAACTGAGACACCGAGAAATTTAGTAAACTGAATATAAGAACTAACTACATGGCTACTAAATGTCAGCGCACTCGAGATGAATGGGTGGGTTGATGGAAGAATAAATTATTAGGTCAGTAGTTAGGGGACTCAGAGTTTATAAATGATTCTAGCATCTCTTT
>NW_006159691.1:334455-339899 GCF_000334495.1 Tupaia belangeri chinensis
CCTATCAGCTCCACATCACACATTAGACACGTGAAGGCAGAGATTAAACCAAGAAAAAATACCAAAGACCCCTCTCAAGCTACTAGCCTACATGGACAAGTTCTCTCACACTCAAGGATGCATACACACTGACCCAGACCAGAGAGAGGCAGACACCCATGTGAACACAGACAGAAGTCTTACTCTGATACCTAAATATGGCCAACATAACCCAGTTACACACACACACACACACACACACACACACATACACACACACACTGCCACATTTGGAGACAAAGCAGATACAGAGAAAGACACACCAACAAAAGACACAAGCATAACACAGAACCCCACAAAGACCAAGACACATGGGCCATGTGCACACAGAGCCCGGATAAGTGCTCTGTTCTGTCTCCATCTGTCTGTGCGTGTGTATCTCTATCCTTTCTCACACGCACACATCAGTCCACACAAAGACCGGGGTGCATGTTGCATTTAAAGCCAGACTGGACACATTTAATACAAGGACATACATCTTGCAAAGTCATGCTCACAGACAAGGTCACTACACAAAGGGAAGGCTATAAGATATGCCGAACTGCCCATCTATTCAGAGACATGCATGCAAAGGAGAGATGTTGCACACACACACACACACACATGCACACGTGCACACATACACACCCAGCAGGCAGAACACAGACAAGATCAATCTTTGTCTCTCTGACAAAGCAGCAAGTAGGACCCCCTTATAGGCTTAGCTATAGTCCAACCATTTTGCATTTTCTCTAGGGAAATCCACCCACTCGGGAACTGCTAAACAGCCCCCTTGAAGGGCTGTGTCCCTCAGGGCTCTTGCTTAGAGGGGAGTGTGAGAAGAGGACGGGCTCCGTCCACTTGTGCTGTTTTCTCTCGATGCTCAGAAGCTGGGCAGTGCCTCTGTCTCTCCTTCTCCTTCCCTATCTTCCCCACCCAGTCCTCAGCCAGGTGTTCTCAGGCTCAGCCCTCTCGGCTTAGGTTGCTGGGGCCTCCCACTCAAACCTTGACCGTAGCCTTGCAGCCAGCCTGAGGCAGCACGTTGCCTTTCCAGTAGGGCATTCCTCTCAGCCATCTTTCTCCGCTGAGGAAGCAGAGAAACAACCAATGGCTTTTTGGTTGAAAACAGAACTTACCTGAAGAGAAGGGGGCTGGCAAGCCTCTGAATCCGCTCCAACTCGTGCGCCCCAGAAAACCCCCGGGATTATTTAAAAATGCAATGTGAAGGCAGGAACTGTATTCGATTTGCTGATCTAGTCTATGAACCAAGCACATACCAGGTGCCATTTGCAGCCTAAACACTTCTCCGGGGAAGCTTTGCTTGATCTCCTCAGGCTGGGTTAGATCATTCACCCACTTACAGGTGGCCACACATGCACCCGCACACTCTGCCAAGTACTTAGATATCTATGTTTTATGGCATCGATCACAATTGTAATTAAAATGATTATTGCAATGAGACTACTAGACAAAGCTGTAATTAAATAATTACTGACATAATTATTTGTTGAATGTTGCTAAAATACAAAGTCCAGGAAGGCAGAGCCCAGGCGTGTTTAATCCATTCCTATATTCTCAGAGTTGGCTAGGACTGGCACGTAGGGAACACTCAGAACTTCCACTCAAAGGTGGCATCTATTAAGTGCCTATTCTATGCCAGACACTCTCCGTAGACCTGTCTCTACCAGGACTTTGTAGAGGGAGTGTTAATTATCCTCATGTTTTAGATAGGAACCCTGAGGGGACTTCCCCAAGGTCACACAGCTAAAAATAAAGGCAGACATTTAAGCTCAAGTCAAGCAAGCAATATGTCTTCAACTCTGCTCCACGGAGCTGCCTGGCCCTTGGCATTTTCCATCTCCCTGGGCTGGCAGTCCTTTGCACTTCCTAGGCCTGTTTCCCTGCCCCCAGATGAAGGGGTTGGGTGATCTTTCGTATTCCTTCCAGCTCTCAGTGTTTGATTCTGACCATTGGGCTGTCCTGTGTTGACGAACAGCAGCTCATGCTTAGAGAGCTCACTGTGTGGGGGACCATTCTAAGGACCCACATTTACTACCCCCTTCGATGACGATACCCACACTGCGAGGCGCTGTCCCCACTTGACAATGAGAAACTAAGGCCACCTGCTCAAGGTCACTCTTCCATCATGGCATAAGATATTATCCCCCAAACTCAGTGGGGTAATCCAGTCATTTATTCGGGGCGTCGGGCTTTGGGAGCAGTTCTTGCTTGGGCCTCTCATGCAGTGGCCATCGGGTGTCATCTTGGGCTGCATTAAGGTTTGGGCACCCAAGATGGCTCACTCAAATGCCAGGCGGAGGATGCCGGCTGCCGGTGGCCTCTCCAGCATGGCTCTCTCCGGGTAGTCAAGCTTCTGAAGCTTCTGGCTTCTCCCCTGGTGTGTCCCCGAGTGAACTGGGAGGAAGCTGAGGGCATTTCTGACTTAGCGTCCTTTGTAACACCCAGTACTTCCTCTGCATTCTACTTGTTAAAAACCAGTCACTGTGTTGGTCTAGGTCTAAGGGGAGGGGACACAGACCCCAGCCCTCAATGGGAGGACAGTCAATGAATGGGCGCACATGCTGAAAACCACCACATGGTGGGACCAGCAGTTAGCGTAATGGCTATGTCGTTGGACTCCCACATAGTCGACCGCGGTTCATGTCCCGGACCCGGTGGCTTAAACTCACGCCGGGCACGTGTGCGTGCATGCTCAAGATCCCGAGAGGAGAATGAAGGAGAAGGGACTGCGGCGTGGTCATCCCCTCTGGGGGATGATTTCTCGCTTTCTGTTTCTATGTCTCTCTCTGTCTGGCGAGCGCACGCGCCCTGTAGCAAAAAACTCTCAAAAAAAAAAAGAAAACCACCACATGGCAAGGCTGGAATTTGAACCTCAAAGGCTGACTCCAGCTCTGACAGCAGCCTCCTTTCAACATTCAACATTCCTGGAACTCACTGCTGGTCTCTCAGGCATTCCTCATGGGCCCCTGACACTCCTTCCCTGGCCCCAGGCCCACCTTCCCTGACTGCAGCCCTTCTCTCCCTGTAGCCTTGACCTTTCTCTGACAGGCTGCTCTCCCTCTGCCTTGGTTTTACCGGAGGCAGACTTTGGAGTTCGGCTGCACCAGCTCTAACCCCATTCCCATTCACTGTAACCCTGACTAAATCCGCCCACTCTGTCTCAGTCCTTCACCTGCAAGATGGGGAGAGGGTGCTAAGAACATCTCCTTTATAAGGCTGGTGTGAAGTTTATTGACCTAATCAACAGCTATTTACTGAGCACCAACTTACTGCCAGGCACTTTTCTGGGCTCAGGGGAGGGAGAGAGAGAGAGAGACAATAAACAAGCAAATAAGGAAAAAAGAGGGGGTCCCTTGCTGCTTTACAGAGGGTGGTAAGGGAGGACTTTACAGAGAAAGTGACATTTGGGCAGAGATCTGTGACAATGAACCATGTGGCTCTCTGGAAGGGAGAGGGCCTCAGACAGAGGAAACTGTAGGGTCAGTGGGTTTACGAGCTGTCACTGCTGTGACTGGGTCATATCAGATGGGGTCAATATGTCATACATCAAAGGCTCTAATCCAATCACTTGAGCCCTTTAAAAGCAAAGAACTTTCTCAGGCTAATAAGCAGAAGGAAAGATAAAGAGATTGAAAGGATGAGGGGAGTTCAACATTCTGAAGTGCCCATGAAGACTGGGAGGCCATGTACAAGGAGCAGAGAGCCTCTTCCAGGAGCTAAGATGGACTCCTGGCAACTGCCAGTAAGGAAACAGACCTCAGTCCTACAACCACAGGGAACTGAATCCTGCCAACACCCTGAATGAGGCTGGAAGCGGATTTTTCTCTGGAGCCCAGACTGCCCAGCATCTGTTAAGAGCCTAAGTAGAAAACCCAGCTGAGACTACCCAGACTCCTGGCCTACAGAACTGCAAATGAATAAATGGCTGTTGTTTGTAAGCCACTTTGTTGTGTAACAACAGAAAATGAACGTCCATGTTGTCTTTCTTTCATGCCCAGTGTGAGTTTCAAGTCACCAGGTCCAGGACTCGAACCAAGTGGCCAGTCAACCACATGGAAGTCCAGTGCCTTAACCACTACGCTACCTGCTGGTCCCCATCTGAGCTTTCTTAATCCTCACAACCACCAGAATGGAAGGTTCCCGCCCCCACTCTACAGATGAAGACATACCTCAGTGAAGTAGAGGGTTTTGCCCAGTTCACCCACAGAGATAGTGCTGCAGTTGGGACTGACACTTGAGGCTGTCTCTTCCAGGCCTGAACTCTTTCCTCTGCCCAGGCAGCTTCATAAAGAGGGTGTGGGAGCAGCTGGGAAGGGGGTGAGGAGCTTCAGGTTCTGGGTCCAGGCCAGGGCAGGGAGTGTGGGTTTCCCATTGCGCTTGTCTCCTCCCAGTGTCTGAGCCAGTGCGTGGGTCTGAGGACTGTGGGTGGGAGGGACTGTGTACGCTGGAGAGTCTGGGAGGGTGAGCCTGCCGGGTGTGCCTTGGCACCAGTGAGTCTGCGGAGGGGTCGGTGCATCAGAATGCGCCCATCACGGAGGACTGTGTGAGTCTGTGTGGCTGTGTTTTGGTGTGAGTGTGGGTGCCACCGAGATGTGTCTGGGTTGACCATGTGTCAGAACGCTTGACACTCAGAACTGAGGTGGGAGGCCAACAGGTGGCATGGTGGTTAAGGTACTGGACTTCCACATGGTCAACACCGGTTCAAGTCCCAAACCTAGTGACTTGCTTTCTCACTTTCCCTTTCTGTCTGATTGAATTTAATAAAAACTAAAACTAAAACTGAAATAAAGAACCGAGGTGGGCAAAGGTAGAGGGGGCATGAGTGTCTCCGTGTGTGAGTCTGGGATGGCAGGTTCACCTGAGTGTGTGAGTGTGTGTATGAATTCGAGGAAGTCTGTGAGTGTGGGTGCATGCGAGTATGTGTGCCTGAATTTCTGTGGGCATTCGTGGGACCTCCTGTGTGGGAGGTCCCTTGCTCCTGTCACTGCTTGAGGGCCTCTGTGACGTCTCAGGGTGTCCTTCGTGGCTGTGTCTCCCCTTGTGGGCCTCTGTGCAAGTCCGTGAGTCCGTGGACCCTACTGTTCAAGTGACTGAGTGGGACCGAGCGGAGTGTGGAGGTGCTGCGGCGCCTTGTGCAGAGTGAGTGTGTAAGTGTAGGTGTCTGTGTGGGCTTCTCTGTGGGTGCATGTGTGAATCTGAAGGTCTCTGTGGGAGGCCGAGTGCCCAGGGGGCTAGGCAGGTCTCTGGCTCTGAGCCTGTCCCTTCTGAGCGTCTCAGGCAGAGGCCTGGCAGGGCGGGTCACTGGACGCCGGCATCGGGGACCAGTCAAGGCTGAGTGAGGGGCTGGAGCGGGGAGGGCCCCAGGGCCTGCGCGCAAACAGCGTCGCCCCGCGCCACCCGTCGCC
>NW_006159691.1:356642-389623 GCF_000334495.1 Tupaia belangeri chinensis
GCTCCCCCCCCCCCCCGGCCGGCGTCCCGGGATCCGGAGCCGCGGGCCCGCTCTCCGACCGGTGCGCCCTTAGAGCTGGCCACGCTCTCCTCCCACCCCCGAGGCCGCTCGGGGAGGCGTCCCTAGGGTCTCCTTCCGCACCCGCGGGGCCCCAGGGTCCTTAGGATGCGCTCTTTCCTGTCCTTACCCCAAGCTGCCCTGGATGTCTGCATCCGTCGCTTTTCCGCAGGTGGGTCCTTGGGTCGCCCGGACCCAGCCCTCCCCACTCACCTGCGCATACTAGATGCCTCCTGTCTTGTCCCCGGGTCCGACCGCCACCCGGCGCGAGTCTCCGGTGTGTGGCCACTCTTCACACCAGGATTTTGGCGACCTCACCCCTAGGGCTCCGGCGCGCCCCCCGCCGTTGGAGGTGGCGCGCAGACCTTACCACTCCATCTTTGTCTTGGCTGCAACCAGTCTCCCTGCCCAAAATCCCCGCCCGGCGCCCAAGGCCTTGAGCGCCCCCGTTTGTCTCTCCTCCCCTTCCCCCACAGGCTGGGGCTCCAGACTCCGGTTCTTACCGACTGGAGCCCGCCAGGTGACGGCCTTCGCTCGCCTTCCTCCCCGCTCTCCCTGGAGGGAGGTGTAGGGCGGCGCCAACTTTACACTTGCGCACGCCCCTGTGTGCCCCTGACCTCGGGTGCTCTTGTCCCTGAAGTGGCCCTTCTGGGTGGGCTGAACTCGGCCTCCAGCCAGCCGCTGGACCGCCAGCTCCCAGGCCTGCGCGCCGTTGCAACCAGAGCCCCAGCTCCCAGGCCTGCGCGCAGTTGCAACCAGAGCCAGAGGGGCGGGGAGGGGTAGGGAAACCTGCTCTTTGGGGCTCTGGGACCCGGCAGAGGGAACCGAAGAGCTCCGGGTCTGGTTCTGGGGTGAGGTAGCGAATCCACCAACAGGTGGGGGTAGCCAGAAGACTGGGGTGAGAGTTGCCCAAAGACCGCCAGCTTGGGAGTCAGAGCCAGGTTCCGGTCTTCATTCTCTACTCACTAGCCGTGACCTTGGGCAAGTCCTGTCACCCTGAGCCTGGGTTTCCTCATCTGTGAAGTGGGGATGACGGTGCCCCATACACAAGGTTCCATGTGGTGTGAGAGCCGAGTAAACAGTGTTCTGTGAGCTGAATAAACCAGAGTCTTTGAATTCAATGAGGGAAAACCCGGAGAGGGGCGTATGTGATGGGGAGGGGCAAAATGGACAATTTCAAGACTGATGAAAATATGGACTCTCAAAAAAAAAAAAAAAAAAAAAAAAAAAAAAAAAAAAAAAAAAAAAAAAAAAAAAAAAAAAAAAAAAAAAAAAAAAAAAAAAAAAAAGAAAGCTGCTCTGCTGCATCCACAAAATTTAGCTTACAGATTTAGGGCGTTCATGGGCCCAGATTTAGATTCGCTGCCTGTGGGGACCCTTGTCTGGCCACCCCTGCAGTAATGTAGGCTCCGTTATGGGAGGGAGTGGTGGGTCTCACATGGTCTTGCTCCAGAAAGAAGCAGATGAGGAAGAGCAGAGAAGGCTCTCCAGACGAGTTTGTGGGCCCAGGAGGGGATGGGGGTGAGTGATTCAGACCCCTGATAGGCCTGTCTTGTTGACCCGAAGTGTGAGGTGGAGGTAGAGTTGGTTACGGCAGAGCCATTTTACAGAACCAAGTAACTGAGGCTCACAGGCTTAACTTCCTCCTGAAAGATAGTGTTATTAACCTGGGCTAGGCGAGGAGAGGAGGAAATGGGGTGTGCCCCCCAACAGTGACCTCCACTGGAGCACAGTCAGGTTGCCCTGGGATCTGGGGGTCCGGGGGAGGGAGCAGTTGCAGCAAGGGTGCTGGGTCCAGTCCTCACTTGGAAGGGAGGGCTGAGGGGGCTCGGTCCCCCCTGAAGTTCATCGGGCTATGTCGGAAGCAGAGAGGTTTAGTTTTCCTCCGAAGTCATACTCAGGTCGTGGGTCAGACACCCTGGTTGTTATTGCAGGCTGCGGGTGCCTTGCACCGATTCTACTGGAGAACGCATGACTTCATGTTAGTGACATACGGAAAGGTTCACCTGATTTTTTTCCCCAAAGTCTTCAGGGTTTCACTTGGAAGAGATGTAGAAATCATCTCATCCGACCCTTGTTGCCCCAGATGGATGGGGGTGTGTGGTATGTGCGTGTATGTGTCTGTATATGTGTGAGTGACTAAAGCCCTAGTGGTGTATGTGTGTGTAACCCAAGGTCACCCAGTGAGGCAGGCACAGAGCCAAGACTAAAATCAGGACCCCAGTCCTCTTCTCAGTAAACTAGTAGCCCTCCTTCTGACAGAGAAGTTTTTAAAAAGCCAGATTTCACAGTACAGAAAATGGTTCCCAGGCGAGGAGGCCTCGGAGAGCGGCTGGCAGCCCAGAGTTGGCTTTGTGTGTCCTGTGGCCACAGCCTGCTCTTTGAGGGATGCTTTGAGTTTGGGAGGGGGAGAGAGAAAGTCAGCTCTCATTTCTGGAAGAGTAATGAGTGCCTGGTGAAAGTCGGAAGTAGGGAACGTGTCTCGGTGCTTAATTTTTCTTGTTCTTCTCAAAGTCATTAATTTTCTCCTAAAAGGAGGCTTTTGGATTTAATCTTGTAGAACGGCATTGCCCTGAACTCCTTTCTAAAGGCAGGAGGAGTCGTGGCTCAGGTACCGGACAGAGACTCATGGGTAGGAGGTGGTCAGCTCAGGGGAGGCGCCACCAGCCTCGCCTCCCTCCTCCCCTGGCCCTCTTTGTGGCTTCTGCCTCTGATGGCTCCATCTCACAAAGGTGTCGCTGACAGGTCCCTGGCTCACCGAGGAGCCTCCCCTCCCTTGCTGCTTCCAACCATGCCGAATGCATTTTTTTCATTAACCAGATGGAACCAGAGCCGTCATCGGGGTTTACATGCCACTTTGAGCTAGTTTCCCAAGAAATGGTGTGAGAAGGAGACCCCCCGCAACACCCCTTCCTTTTTTCATTAGCCTTAACTGGGTCAGAGCAGTTCCTGCTTTGGGTTTAGGAGCATGGGATGTTGGGGTGAGCCAAGGAAGCTGCCCCTCCTCCCATCCCTTTCTGGCCACCCTCAGGCCCAGGGTGCAGATCATTGCAGGGAGGGTCCTCAAACTCTTCTCGAGGGGCATCTTCCCTCATGCCCTCTGAGCTCATTCTTAAGATGCTTTTTTTTGCCCCTTTTTCCAGGGATGCTGGGACATCCTTGGGAGAAGACATGCCCACTCGGGGGCACTTTTCTATTTGTGTGTTTGTTGTTCAGCCTTGCTGGCAGTGGGCTTGTGATGGGAGAGGTTTGGTGGGGAGGAGTTGAATGTGTGGCCTCAGTTTTCTCATCCGTACAAAGAAGAAATTGATCGCACGGACCCCACACAGACAGCATTTTAAAAATGATTAGCGCGTGCTAAACATCTTCCTAGGCACGTTAAATGTATTATCTTAATTGGCTCCTCATAGCAGCCCTATAAAATTAACATCTTGTTAACATCCCTACTTTCAGATGAGAAAAATGAGGCACAGAGTAATTCCTTCAAGGTCACTCAGCCAGAAAGTGAGGGAGCGCGAACGTGAACTTGGGTAGTCTGACTCAAGCATCCGTGCTTTTAATGATTGTGCCATTGATGCCACGCAGGGGGCTTCGTGCAAGAGGCAGGCCCTCATACGTTAGCTGCTGTCAATCTTATTTCCAAGTAAGAGTTGTTTTAGAGCCCGGCTGTAAAAAAGAATCTGTGTGCTTAGTGAATGAGAGAAGCCCAATTCCTCACAACGGTAGCTTTTTATCATTTTAATAGGTTAATTTTACTGCATTGTTATAGTTATTAAGGTAGAGCTGGGCCCTCCCTCTTTGAAATGGTTTCAAGATGGGGACTTGGGGAACTTGCATGCCAAACAAGAGGGTGAGGAGCATTTGGCTGCCCGTGTCCCTGCTATTCCTGATCAGTTCATTCGCACTACATCTACACTCTGTCTTGGGGCAGAGCTGGGGAGCAGAGGGGTCTCCAGTTTGCAGCAGGTGCCGAAGGGGCCTGTGACATTGGGGGTCAGGAATCGAGGGTCCAGTCTCTGAGCCTGACCAAGTGGTTTTGGCGTCCAGTTCTCCTCCGCCTGCCTAGGAGCGGGCGGAGGAGCTGGAGCAGCCAGCTCTGATTTGCCCATAGGATGGATGCTTCGATCCAGCGCAGGGAGGAAGTTGCCATGGCAACACCAGCCGGCTACCGTCCCTCTCCTAGCGGTTTGGGCCACATCGCTAGGCTGGAAAGCGCTCCATGGCACCGCCCTCTTCCGCTCAGACCAAATCTGGTGTGTGGGGGGGCATGGTGGATGGGGCCCACAAAATAGTACCACACCACCCCCACTTTTGGACAGAGGGAAAATGTACAGGGTTGTCTGAGTACTCTGCTTGTAGGGTGGGGATCCATATCCTGGCAGGCAGGTCCTGGCAGTGGGAGTCAGCGGTCCAATTCCTGTCCCTACCCTCCGGCACCTGGCCTGACCTCTCTAGAATTCTCCTCTGCCCTCCCAAATTCACTCCACTTAGCACATTATTTTTTGTTTGTTTGTTTTTGTCCCCCCCTCCCCCCACCAAGTGCTAACTTTTGTCCTTGAAATTTGACCTGAGCTTTTTCTGGGAAAGGAAATGGCTTGCTGAAGCCCTCCCCGCTCCCCAGATGGTGAAAACATAGTCCTTCAGCCCCAGAAGGGGACTGGGCTGGAGGGATGAGGGGGGAGGCCTTAGACTAACCTTCAAGGACGAGGTCTAGTTTTTGAAGCCTCTTCTCCCACCCTAACCCCCAGGGCAGGCCACTTCCTATCTCCCCCTTCCTGACTCCCCTCCCCATTTTATGACCAAGTGCTCAAATCGTTATGCTTTGGGAGCTGGACAGAACTCTTTCAGATTTAGAAAACTGGAGAGAATTGAACCAGTTATTCCCCTCATTCAAATTGAGGGGTGGGACGAGAGGGCAGCCCTAAACCACTTTATTTTAATCAAGTTATTCTGAAAGAATTAGCTCAGAAAAATTAGGTGCAAGGGGATTTATCCCCTCCCCATGACGTGATCATTGGTTTTTAAATCTGCTGAGTGAGTAGAGCTCTCTCTCCACTTCTCTCTCCCTTGGGCACCACCTTTCCTATCCACAAACTCCCAGACTGGACCCCAGCTGTCTTGCTTTGCATCTGCAGAGGCCCTCCTTCTGTTTGATGGGAGAGGGAAGAAGGGGTCCACCCGCCTTGTCATCCTGTGAGGATGAAGCTCAGCCTCCCTCCCTGCTCCTTCAGGCCAGAGGCAGAGCCAGTTCCAACTGAAGGCTGAGTGAGGGGCGGGGCACAGGTGCAGAGGAAGCGAGAATGTGAGGAGGCCCTTACCCCAGCTGACCCTCTCTCCTGTCTCGGGGTCTTTCTTCGGCTTTGCCTGCCCTATGGCTTTTCACTGTGACCCTAACAACCACCACCTCAGTGGATCTTTTACCATTCGGTAGAAAGGCACTGCTTTCAGAGAAGGATGCAGCAAGTCCCCACTCTTAGCCGTCCTGACCCTCACTGGGCTTCACGTCAGTGCTATTGTGTTACTGTGATGGAAAGA
Organism: Tupaia belangeri chinensis; assembly: GCF_000334495.1. NCBI lineage: Eukaryota > Metazoa > Chordata > Mammalia > Scandentia > Tupaiidae > Tupaia > Tupaia belangeri. The sequence continues at coordinate 362,235 of NW_006159691.1, forward strand.
TAACCGGGCTTGGGTTTGACTCCACTCAGGATCTGTGGCCTCAAGAAAGTCCCTTAACCTTCCTGAGCCCCATCTGGAATAAAAAGGCTAATTTATCTTCGTCTGGGCATCTCTCAGACAAAGAGAAAACTGAAATGACATGGTTACTGGCTGTGCCCCATGTTTCCACAGTCTCACCAAGTTCTGCGGCAGCCTGCTCTGCTACACGTGGACCTATTTTGCAGGTGAGAAAAGCCAGGCAGCTTGGAGCAGGTTAGCGACTTTCTCAGGTTGCATGTGTCTGACTCTAAAGTCATTTTCTGCCTCGGTATGAAATGAAGTCCCAGATGGGAAGGGGCTTTGTGAGCTGTGGAGGACTGTTCAGATTCAGATGTGTCCTGCCTGGCCCACCATCCCACTGTAAGCCATCCCAGCCTGCTGGAGTGTCTTCCTGGCCAGCAGTTCCTGGACGATCCCATCAGTCTCTCAGCAGCTTCTGCCACTGCCTGGCCTCCTTGAAGATCCAGTTGTCTGCCCCGACAGGGCCGAGCCATCACCTGCCTCTCCAGACCGATGTAGGCCAGGACTGGATTATATTTAACGCTGTGCTATTTCCACTTGACAGCTCCAGAGCGCCTTCCCCCCTCCCATTTTCTCCTTCCTCCCCCCTCCCCTTCTGATTCACTCGGAAACTGACGAGGCTGATGTCAGCGCCTTATTCTTAGCCCCCGTAATTGTAACTGCATTTAGCAGTGCGCACTTCATTAACAGTTTCTGCGACGGGGAGTGGGATGACTGTGTGGCTGGGCAGGGACACGAGTGGGGGTGGGGAGAGGGCAGCTGCTGCTGGGACCCTGGCCAGCTGCCTCCGATGGATGGACCATAGCCCTGGACTTGGGCTGGTTCCAGGCCCGGCTTTTCAAAAGTGCCAGTCTTGGAAGGCTCCTTGGAGAGCATTGAGTCCACTCCCCTCATTAGGCAAGGAGGGAAGCAGAGGCTCCAAGAAGCAAGTGACTTGGCAAAGCTGCTTATTAAGGATCCGGAGCACCAGTCTCTGAGTCCAGGTGTTCTCTAGAATTTATTCATCCAACTAATACTCAGCTGCTCAGCGCTAAAGAACATTCTAGGTGCATGTTGGGGAACAGGTCTGATAGGTTTCTTTCTGCTCTCGTGGAGTTATGTTCGGGGATAGGGGAGACAGATGATGAACAGGTAACCATGACAAATAAATAATGTCAAATGATGTTAAATAACATGAAAATAAGATGGTGACGGGAGATTACATTCAGTCAGGTAGTCAGGGAAGGGTCACTAAGGAGGTGACATTCTAGCAGAAGCCTAAATGACAAAGGGCAGCAATGGGCGTACGAGGGAAGAGACAGTTCCAGGCTGGGGGCAGCTGTGCAGAGCCTTGCAGTCAGTGTGGGTTTGGGTTTTAGGAACAGGAAGCAGACCTGCATGGTTGGAGGGGGTAGGGGAGACAAGGTCAGAGCGGTAAGCAGTGGGCAGATCATCTCGGTCCCGGAGACGAGATGAAGGAGTACCTAGTGACGAGACCGAGGTGCAGAGAGGGAAAGAAAAAAAGGCCCCAGCCTGGCAAAGTCAGAGATAGGCCGAGAGCGCATGCCTCCTGAATCCCTGTCTTTTTCGTTCTTTCGGCACAGATGGCTGTGCCTTTAAATGCATTGCGTGGCTTCCTTTTACACTGTGGCTGGAAGGGGCTGTGCAGTGCGGGCAGAGCTGGTTCTGCCCACCCTGCTGCCCCTCCCCTCTTATCATTCGGCTGACCCAGCTTTGCAGCTCCTCAGGCAGTGACAGACCTCTAGAAGCTTCCATGGTGGGACAGAGAACGTGGTGGGGGCCTGAATTTTCATTCCGCCTCGGCTACTTCCAAATTGCGTGACTTTGGACAAGTTCCTGCAACACTCTGGGGTTCAATTCCTTCTTCTGAAAAATGGAGCATGATACTTGTAACTACTTCACAGGGTTATTGTGAGGAGTAAATGGCACAATGCACACAACGCACCTAATCCCGAACCAGACGTGTGGAAGCGAGGTTTCTAGTTATGAAGACTAATGAGATAGTGTGTTCAAGGCCTGGCACATAGTAGGTGCTCAGTCAGTGGTAGCTGCTGCAGTTGTTCTGGTTGTTATTGGAAATTTTTTTTTTTGAGAGGTTTTTGCTACAGGGCACGTGTGCTCACCAGAAAGACAGAGAGAGAGAGAGAAAGCGAGAAATCACCCCCCAGGGGGGATGGCCAGACCACAATCCCTTCTCCATTCTCCTCTTGGGATCTTGGGCACTCACGCACAAACGCCTGGCGTGAGTTTAAGCCACTGGGTCCAGAACTCGAACCTCAGTTCGAGTCCAGCGATGTGGCCATTACACCAACTGATGGTTCCATTATTGGAAATTTTAATGGGTCAGAACAGGGCTGCTTATGTGAGGGAGCCACAGCCTCTTCAAGAAGGTCTGTTAAAAGACAGATTTCCAGGCCCTACCTAGAGTTTTTCACTCAGTTTGGGGTGGAACTTAGGAATCTCAATTTTTTTTTTTTTAAGAGTTTATTTATTTATTTATTTATTTGCTTTTAATTTGACCAAAGAGGGACACACACACACACACAGAGAGAGAGAGAGAGAGAGAGAAAGTGAGAAAGTGAGAAAGTAAGCCACCAGGTCTGGGACTTGAACTGCGATCAGCCATGAGGGGGAGTCCAGCATCCCTAACCACTATGCCACCTGCTGGCCCCAGGAATCTCATTTCTAACAAATTCCCAGATGATACTAAGTCTGCTGATCCAGGGACCCTACCTTGAGAACCACTGGATTAGAGAAAAAGAATGGAGAGGAATGAAGGGGGAGGGGGGTCTTTTCAGCATGGGATGTCTCCTGGTCCCTATGTCTTAGATGCGGGGACCTTGGGTATCACATACAGTCCCGGGTATAGTTATAATCTCAGGCTCTCCTGTTCTGTCACATGGTCTCGGATCCAAATGAGTCTCAGCTGCTGCTTGCTTTGTACCGGGTTGCAAGAGCAGGATCCCATAAATCCTTGAGGAAGTCATTGTATAAATGATAGATGAGTCTACATGAATAACGCATCAGGCTATAATATCCTTCCATGAGATGTTGGGTTCAGGCAGCTCTGGGAATTCTGAGGGCTCAGGTCTAGCACCTCTTAGCAGAGGGAGCAGGATGCCGCCCGTTTCCCGCATTGGGAAAAGGCAGGACTAGGTGTGAAAACCAGGAGGTTCATCTGAGGACAAGCCTGTGCTGGGAAGAGTGAATCAAAGGAGTTATCACAGTAGAGGGGCAGGATGTTTGGAACTGCTACTAGGGGAGTTGACCAGGTTGGCTTATGTAGATGTTTCTAAGAAAGGGGTCACTGGCAGTTTTCTAGGGAAGGTCAGGATCTAGCTCAGATTGGAAGCTTAACAATGGGAGGAGATTCTCACCCTGGCCCATTAAACTGAAACTGAGTTTCCAGGTGGCCTTTGTCACAAGCTGATGGGGAGTGACCACCGAGAGGGGTTGCTTGGGGTAGCAAAAACAAAACACACAAACAAAAAAAAGCCCATAGCTGTTGGAAGACCCAAGACCTGGGTTTGCATCTCTGCCGTTTTCGAGCCGTGCGTCTCGACTATGGGATGTCATTGATCTGGGCCTCCGCCTTGTCCTTTGCAAAATGCAGTGAGGTACTTTGTGAGAACCGAAGAAAATGCATGTACCATCCAGAGAGGGGTCCACACCGTGGGAGCTGCTGCCCTTCTTGTAATCGTAGACTCCCTGGAAATGGGGTGCCGAGCACACCTGGGTGGAGGAAGGCCAGGATGGGGGCGGAGTGCACTGCTGGGGTTGGGCTCCTGGCTTAGGTCTGGATGTGTGGTGCGTATTCTGTCCAGGGGAGCCTGACGGGCTACGTGAGGAGTCAGGAGGGAAGACTCCACTCAGCAGCTCAATCTCTGTCCTTGGCCACGTCCCTCTGTCTCAATCTCCCTACCTGCAGGGTGGGAGTCTAGAAGGCTTTATTTAGTGCAAATGCAGCCTCCCCGAGAAGGAGAGGGCTTGTCTGGGCTGCCCTTCTCCTCCTTTGAGTCTCTTCAACTCTTCTGTAGGCTCTATATACACAGACTTCAAAAAGTTCATGGAAAATAGGATTAAAGTATGGATTTTTTTTTTTTTTGAGAGGTTTTTGCTATAGGGCACGTGCGCTCGCCAGACAGACAGAGAGAGACATAGAGACAGAAAGTGAGAAATCACTCCCCAGGGGTGATTTTGACCGCGAACCGCGGTCGACTACGTGGGAGTCCAGCGACATAGCCATTACGCTAACTGCTGGTTCCAAAGTATGGATTTATTTTGATGTATATATTTTAACCATCTGTGCATCCTTTATCATACATGGATTAATATGCATTTCTATGAACTTTTTGAAAGCCCCTCATACAATTTCATGTCCAGAGTTTTTCTCTAGTTGATCTTTGATTGATTAGTCATTGAATCATTTTTAAAATATCTTTTTTTTTTTTTTTTTAGGTTTTTGCCATAGGGCATGTGTGTTCACTGGAGAGAGACAGAGTGAGTGACAGTGAGAAATCACTCCTGAGGGGGGATAGCCATGCCACAACCCCTTATCCTCCATTCTCTTCTCGAGATTTTGGGTACACACACATATCTGGTGTGGTTTTCAAGCTGCCGAGTCTGGGACTCAAACCATGGTCGGCCATGTGGGAGTCCAGCACCTTAACCACCATGCCACCTGCTGGCCCCCAAATAGTATTTTTTTGTTTTTGGATTACATAATAAATGTAAATGCAGTAATAGTTGCCATGTATGAAAAATACCCCCTGAGCAGTGCCCCGACACCCCTGGCTTCTGATCCCCCGTCCCCTCCCCAGTACAGTGCCGTCATCAGCTCGCACCGCCCTTTCTGCTGTTACTGACATAACATATGCACGTGGTAAAAAAGCAAACAGCGCCAGAGGACATCCAGGAAACGTCAGTCTCCCTCCCACCTCAGCTACCCCATCCCCCTCCAGAAACCACCCTCACAGTGTCAGGCTGCCAGTTTTTCTTTTATTCCTGTTATCAGATTCTTATTAAACACTGGTGGTGCCAGCCCTGTGCCAGGTGCTAGGAGGGTCCTGAGAAGCCAGATTGTACCAGGCAGTAACCATGGTGGAATGATACAGAGGGCCTGGTGGAATTCTAGCTGTGCTGCCGATGGGCTGTGGGGCCATGAGCGAGTTCCTTAGCCTCTCTGAGCCTGTTTCCCCATCTGTTCATTAGCCTTATCATGGCCCCTTCCTGTGCCAAAGGTGTCATGAGGATTAAATGAGTAAATATTTGTAGAGTGTTCTGCTAAGAGCCTGGTCTGTGATAAAGTGCATTATGAGTGTTAGCAATTATTGTTTTAGAGCCTTCGAGGTGGAAGTCTCTCTGAAGTCATCTACTTCGCTGTCTCAGTTGAGGCCCAGAGAGGAGTCTCACTTTGCCCAAAGCCTCACAGCAGAGCTATGGCAAAGCTCAGGGCCTCCTGCCAGGTGCCCCAAGTGACCAGCAAGGACCCTGGCCAGTGTGTGAGGCTTCAGGTCTGCACTCTGCATCTCCAGCACTTGGTGCCCCTGGTGATGCCACCTGGAGTCACCCTGGCAGTGGGTGCAGAATTGTCACACATATGGAAGTTCATTAGCTCCTCAGCAAAGGTCTGGAGAAATGTCTTTGTAACACCAAGGCTGGACCAGGACCCTCGGGGCCCACCCCCAGTCCCAAGAGTGGTCTGACCCCAGGACACTGCCACTTCTGCCCAGCTTCTGTTGGGCATACTGAGTCCAGGCAGAGGGACCCCCATACTGGACAGCCTGGCCCTGAGGGGACTCAGGTGGGTGCCTATATCAAGGAAGAATCTAACATGTGTATCCTTCCTGGGCCCTCCCTGCTGAGGTTTCACACTGAAAGGGTACGGAAGGGAGGAGAATGCTACCCTCCTACCTCCATTGGCTTAACTGGACACAGGGATTTTGTGCAAGTGGTAGATGTGGGTGAGCTCTTCAGGTGAAGTTTCAGGAGAGTGAGATGCATGTGGGACGCGCAGGAAGAGGACCCGCCAGCCTAGGCCTCCAGCTGCAGCCCAGCCTCAGCTGGACCCGGGAGCTCTGCAGAGTGACTGGCGTCACGGAGCTGGCCAGCCTGCTGCAGGGCCCCTGTCAGGTTCCCAGATTGGACAGGGTCTCCAAAGGCAAGTGCCAGAGGTGCCCGCAGCAGCTGAGGGATGGTGACCTGCTTGGTAAAGGAGACCTGGCTGGGGCACCAACTGGGTCCAGCCACCCTGTGTCTGGGAACCTAAGGCCTCAGCGAGGAGAGTGGGCATACTGGGCTCTGCTGAGCAATGCTCGCCCCTCACCACAGGTCACCCTCTCACAGTCCCACAGGGTGGGCACGACCGTCCCATCAGGCGGGATCGAGGCTCCAGGTGGACTCCTGACTAGTGAGGGATGGGCAGGGCTTCAGGCCCAAGCCTGACTCCAATACCTGTGGTTTTTCCAACATGCTGAAGTGCACTGAATACTGTTCATGAATATTCGAGAGGTCTTCAAAGAGTTCATGGAGAGTGTGTATTATGAAACAAGGATGGATGGATTTCAAAAAATGTTTCGCAGCAAAATCGACTTAAACTGTGATTCCATTTCTTCGTGAATGTTTTGAAATCCCCTTCTGTATGCATATGTGGAGCTTCGAAAGAGCATCTTTCCAAGCATCTCTTTGAAGGAAGGGTGGCTGTCGTTTCTACTCCGCACCTTGCAGACGTGCGAGGGGGACTTTTCATTCTCCGCGCTTCCCATGAACCGTCACCATGAGATGAAGACACCTAAGGGCCTTTGTGTCTGAGAGCACTTTTATCTGTTTGATCTCACCTGATCCTCATGGAAAATTGGCCCTGTATCCCGAAACGGGCAGGAGCCTCAGCAGGCTGCCCGAGGTGAAGGCTTAAAGGGCCACTGATTTGTCATGGAATGAACCTTGCATTTGTCATAAAAAAATTGGATTTGAGATGCCATTTCTGCCAATTTGCCAGCTGAGTAACCCAGGGCCAGTCATTCTCCTCTTTGAACCTTGGTTTTCTCACTGGATGAACAAGTCCATGCTATGAGCAGCAGGTGACCTGCAGGGGTTCAATGACACTGATATGTAGCAAGACTGACAGGGTGGGTGGGGGGGTCCCGAACTGAAGCTGGCATCTACCTTGGGTGAGGGGCAGTGTGTGTGAAGAGCAGTGTCGAGGTGGGGCTCTACCGTAAAATGGACACCATGACTCATGTCTCGCTGTTCTAGTTTGGGTTCTCTGGAAGCAGGCCCTGAAACAGAGATTCCAGTGTAAGTACTAGGTGGGAACACGTGCAACTGCCGTTTTATGTGAAAACAGTGGAGTGGATGGTTCATGGTTCACGAAGGCCATCAGTGAGACCCGGGGGGAGTGAGAGAGTGAGGCAGGGAAAGCAACCAGGAAACTTATCAGGCAGGTTATCCCTGAGTGAGAGCCCCTGCTAGGGACTTCTGGGAGACGGTGTAGAACAGACTGGTCAAACTTCTATGAAGGGCCAGGCAGTAGGTACTTCAGGCTTTGCAGGCCACGCGGTCCCCATTGCAACTGCTCGGCCATGTGGTTATAGTGAGAAAGCAGCTGCAGACTGTTGTGCGGGAATGGGTCAGGCTGTGTTCTATCTAATAAAACTTTATTTACAAAGACAGGCAGCAAGATGGATTGAGCCCATAGGCCATAGTTGTGGAGCCCTGGGGTAGGTCATACACCCCAGTTATCCTACCCAGGAATGAGGTCGAGGGCTGCTGGGTCATTGCCTGTCCTCTCCAGCCTGCCGCAGGTGCCAGGACTGGGGGCCAGGGGACTGACACATGGCTTGTCTGACGGCTGGGAGAGCATACTGGGGAGAAGGTGGCAGCATGGCCAGATCATGTTTTGGGTAGGGCCAGATTACTTCCTATTTCTAGCCTTTGCTACCATTTGTTACTTCCAGGTAGAAATGGGCTTCCCCATACTTGGCGACCTTCTGCCAGTTTTCTACCCCCATGCCTCTGTTGGAGTCCTCCTTCGCCAGGGCTCCAGTGCCACCTCCTCCAGGATGCACACTTGTCTTCTCCCTGGTGGAGACAGTTATTCCTCCTGGGCCCATGGTGCTTTGATTTTTCCTCTCTCCAGTGCTTGCAGTCTGGCTGCTGTCGCTCTTCCATGCCGCACCGCGAACCCCATCAGATCAGGACTGCTGACTGGGTCCTGTCTGCAGCACTCCTGGGAAGCCCTGATTTGGGAGAGGCAGAGCCCAAACCTCTCTTTCCTCCCCGCCCCGTTTCTCCTTTTCTTCCAGTGGTTGCTGATGGCCAGGCCCTGATCTGGTGATCTCCGACAAGCCCACTTGGGCCTCACGGAGTGGACAGTCAGGTGGGAGCTGAGACAACACAGAGGAACAACTAATGATTCCATCAGGCAAGGAGGCTAAGCTGAGGCCCAAGGGCGAGTGGAGTTGGCTCAGGGAGGACACAGGAGCAGAGGAGAGTGGGACGGATGGCGGAACAGTGCCAGAGCGGGGACTCCGGAGATGATTACGGGGCTGGGGGTTGAATCCTGTTTTCTCTGTCCGTGACTCTCATTTACTCTCTCTCTCACACACAACACATGGATGAAAATATTAACTATTATTGCTTCTGCCTGACAGAATTGTGGGGTTTTTTTTAGAATTGTTTGTGGGTGTTTGTATTTTCCATATTTTCTACAATGGGCATGTCATGTAAAACCGAGGACTTCAGAGTCTGCAGACCACATGCCCACTGGTAGTCATGTGATCTTAACCACACTATTTACCGCCTGACGATGTTTCTGTTTCTCTGTAAGAGAGGACGATGAGATTATTAAAACTACTTATGTAGTACGTGGTCTGACACTTGGCCTCTGTTAACTCTGCGGCGTGGGTTCTCTCACTGTCCCTGTTTTACAGATGAGGAAACTGAGACACTGCAAGGTTAAGCGAGCTACCCAAGATCCTTCAGTAAGGGTCAGAGCCGTCTAGCCCATCTAGTTCTGGAGTCCAAGCTTAACCACTTGGCTCTGTGGCCTTCCTTCCAGGCTGGGAGTGAGAGGGTACCTGCCACACCTGTGGCAAAGTATCTGACGCATAGGTAGTGGTCAGTAAGTATTAGCGTGTTAGAATTAGCAGCCGTGCAAAGGTGCTGCAGTGGGAAAGGGACACACACAGTCTTTTGTGCCCAGGAAAATGAGCATGTGGCTGGTGAGGTAACAGGACTGGATCACACTAGGTCTGTAAAGCCAAGGATCTTGAATTTGGGACAGTTAGAGCCTCAGTTCGAGTTTTAGCAGGGATGTGACAGACTCAGATCTGGGGTTTACAAATTTTTTTTTAGGAAGTTTTTGCCTTAGGGTGCATATGCTCACTGGAGGGAGGGAGAGAGGGGGAGAGAGAGAGAAAGAGAGACAGTGAGAGGGAAATCATCCCCCAGGGAGGATGGCCACGCCACAATCCCCTCTTTGTTCTCCTCTTGGGCATGTACGCACTTGGGCCTGGCGTGATTTTCAAGCCACCAGGTCTGGGACTCGAACTGCGGTCAGCCATGTGGGAGTCCAGCAACGTAATCACTATGCCATCAGCTGGCCCTGCAAATCTTAAAGGACCACTCTGGCTGCAGGTGGGAGAATTCACCCAGTGTCGCAGGGATGCTTCCTTTGGTTAGAGCAGTTCCCAAGACAGATCTGATTGTCCCGTACTGAGTCCTCAGCCCCAGAGGGTGTTGGTCTTCTGGTGTCTAGGCTGGCTGCGTGGGCCAGAACGCAAGAGGCAAGAAAGTCAGGGATGTGTCACCACCAGGCTGGTCTGGTGATGCGGGCAGCTGGGAATTGAAGGCAGGAACAAATTACTCTCCTGGAGATGAGGCTGGGCCAGACCCTGCCGTGTTACATTATTAAATTTGTAATCTTCATTCTAATACTTTCCAGCAGTGAATAAGAACCAAATTTAAAATGCCGGCTTTGTATTTCTGGAACGAAGCTCTTTGTCAAGAAGTCTTGAAACCCATAATTTTTCTCCAGAGGTGAATGTCTAAGTCTTAAAAAAAAAAAATTAAAATAAAAAAATAAAGGAAAACTACTTTTTAGTTAAAAGTTGGGCTTGAAGGGTTGTCGACTCCAACTCTGGCCAAGAATGGGAGTAGGGTCTGTGTGTGTCCCCGGCCCGGGAAAGGACTCCAAGTCAGACAGTGCCTACACATGCCTCAGCCTGCTCTGGGAACCTGAACTCCTCAGTCTGGGCCTCGCTGGGTAAGAAAGTGAGAAAAGCCTCACGACCGCATCACCTCCAGGTGACTGGCAAATCTGTTTACTTGTGCAAGGGTTTGGTGAAAATTGGACTGCAATCCCCGAGTTAGGCTCATGTGAGTTTCCCCGTGTCCTCTGTGGCAAATGGTGGACATGGCTGCTAGTGGAATCTCATGCCGCCTCCTTCCTGCCTTCAGACCTGGGCAAGGAGGGCCCTGATGTGGGGTTGCCAGCATTTCTGACCGCTCTCCAACCCTCCTCTAGCCAAGTCCCTGCTAGGGGCGAGGGGTGCAGGATAAGGGGGTGTGTTCGCCTGCACTCTTCTTCCTAGGCCATGGTCCAGGCAGACAGGCTCTGGAACTCCCTCCCAGATGGCCCTGCCTCAGCCTCTGGGGATCGTCCAGACCCTTCCCCTGAGTCCACCCTTTAGATGGATGCCATCTATCCTTGGGGTTCTGACGGTTACCCCCAAAGACACCATTAGTGGGAGCGAGAACAGTACACGGACGTGCAAAATGGGCCCCCTTGAGATGGGAGGAGAGGGTGAACAGGCAGGGTGGGCCAAGGGCTGGCTCCCTCCTCACCCCACCGCCTGCCACGAAACCCGAGGATGCTAAATTGGTGCGTCCTCGCCTCGGAGGCCATTATGAAGGCACGATTGTCAGAAGGAAAGGCTAGGACATATTTTATTTAATAGCCTGATTTATGACTTCTAGCTATTTAAGTAAGTAGGAAGACGTCTTGCCCTGGACCCAACAGTGTGAGGGGACCTTTGCGTCATCCTTTGAGCTGAGAGAGCATGGCCCAGGATAGCCTTTCCTCTCATGGCCCCATGGCCTGGGCCCTGGTGGACACACAGCTTATGAGCACCTTTGTATACATCGGAGGCAGGCCCTGGTACCCACCCCACCCTACTGGTTGAATGGATTAGAAAAGGGCGCCCCCTTCCCCAGTGTCAGCAGGACACATGGCTGGCAAGGGAAAGTGGCCTGTATTTCTGCCCGTGCCCACCTTCAGCTGGGCACCTTTGTGTAGGGTGCAACACGAGAATCCATGTGACCCTATGGACCTGTGCCAACAGGGCAAGACCCGGCAGACCCGGATCCCGAGATCTAATCCTAGAGCCTGTCTACATGTTTATCAGTCACCCTCAGGGTGACAGAATCACGGATGGTGTCTCGTGCATGCCGAGTGCTCTGAGTCCTCCTCTGGTCTGAAACGCCAGACTGTGTGTCATACCCATTGCCCAGAAGAGGAACCTGAGGCTGAGAGAGAGCGGGCCTGCCTTCGGCCCAGGGCTATTCAGAGTAAGTTCAACATAGACCTCCCTGGCCCTGAGTGTGTTGGCCTCCCCTCCGCCATGCATGTCCCTTTATCCTTTCGGAAAGTGTTCATTATGCAGTCAACTTCCTGGCCCCGCTGCAGTGTGCAGGGTACTGATGGGGTGCGGGGTAGGACCACCCTCTCAGTCCAGGAGGAAGAACCGACAGAACAGGAAGCTGGGTGACTCTGCTGAGCAGGCAGTGTGAGCCCCAAGGGTGGGAAGCTGTTTACCAGGCTGGAGGGAGGAAGGTGCCCCAGGCCCCTGGGTGAAACTTCCAGTGGTTTCCATGTGTCTCATGGGGGGAAAGTGGGTTCTTTAGGAAGTGGGTGCAGGGAGAAAGTGGGAACAGGAAACAGGGTGGGTGGGTTGGGAAAGGTCCTTGTGCCTTGGTCAGGACCAGGCCTTCCTTGAAGACCAGAGTTATTGCGTCACCTTCAAGCCTCTTGGCCCTCTGCTGAGAGGGCTGGGACGTCGTCTCCACTCCCTGCCACCATCCCCTTGAGAGCCGGAAGACTGGGGAAGGATGAGTCATCCAGGCCTTGTCAGGAGGCTGAGCTGGACCTCAGGCCCCCGAGCCCTCTCCATGTAATGCAGTCCTCCAAGGCCTCCTCCACACCAAGGAGTGAGAGAGACGTTGCCAGCGTTGTGATTTTCTAAAACAATGTCGCGTCCTCACGAGTCACAAACACTCGTGCGATCACACTAGCTGGCACTTTAGAGTTCCAGATGCCGTGGTTTACACGTTACCTCGTACAGTTCCCAGGGCAAACCTCTGAGAAGGGACTGGTGTTATCCCCATTTTACAGATAAGGAGATCAAGTGACTCCAAGGTCAAAGAGTGGAGCTGCCTTCCTTGAGCCGGACGCCCACAGCCTATGCTGTGTGTCCCGATGGAGATTTGGGGGAAAAGCGGAGAAAGCATGCAGAAAGAAAATAAAAATGACTCCAGCTCTGTAATCCAGAAATAGAGTGTTTAACCACTGGCGCTGTTTCTCTCTAGGAGAGAGTGTGTGTGCGTGCACGCGTGTATGGGCACGTGTTCATTCAGGGACGCGTGTTTAAACCGAAGCAGGGTCGTTGTCCTGGTACTATTTTATAACCAAAGCCACCATTTCAAAATCACCTTAAAAGGACCTTCACAGGCTGGTCTCCGCAGGGACACTGATTTCGAGGATCAGGTCTTGAACGGTCTATGTCTGTGGTTCAAGGATTTGGCAAGGCAGGCCCCGGGACAGCACCAGGTAGCTCACCCTACCAGCCACGGTGCATTTTTGTCCTGCTTTCTGTGCCTGTTCTTGTAAAATAAATAAATAAGTAATTCTCAAAACTGACAGACCTCCCCAGGATTTTATTCCTTGCCTGGCCCTGCATTTAAATGCAAGAAGCAGAAGGCTTGTGAGCTATAAATAGCCCGGGCCTCTTCTGAGCAGTGGCGGGGAGAATTTGTAGGTTCTGTCTCCTCCCAACCTGGTGACCTGGATTACTTCCTGCAGCGGTTGCTTTCTGCTGCCTTCTCTGTCCATCCTTCATGCAGCTCAGCAAGTCCCTATGCAAATATTTACTGAGTACCTACCTTGGGTCAGGCCTAGGGCTGTGGGCACGTGGATTGATAGAGACACCAGCTTTGTCACCCAGCCTGGGGTGGTGGGAGATAGACATAGACACAGACGTCCACAAGTGAGAATTTTGAATTTGGGAAGCCCAAAAAGGGGAGTGAGGGAAGTCTTCCTGTAAGAGGGGGTGTTGGAGCTGGAAAAGGGAAGGAGGAGAAAGGAGCCGTAAAGGTGGGGGCCTGGGGGAAGGCACCTGTGACCCTGGCTGTCATGCTCGGCACCGAGCCTGGCCGAGCAAAGCTTCGCCATTATCAGGCAGGTGGCATATTTCTTGAGAGTGCACCCTGGTTCTGTAGTGGTTCTCATGGCGTCACACCTCAACGCTCTCGGGTTGGGATGCCCAGTATTTCACTCGGCCTGCCCTGCGCTGCTCTGTCTAGAACCAGGAGCCTCACCCAGACCACTCAGTTAAGGGTGCACGTGGAACCCGGATGTCTGCTTCTCCCCAGCTGACCGTGCTGCTCAACCACATGTGGGACTCTCAGAGCTGATCAGTCTCCCATTTGGGGGCCGCACGCTGGTCCGGTTCTGGTCTCCCTGCTGCGGGGGAGCTTAGTCTCTTTGATGCCCCAGTGGCAGGGAGGAGCCGCACAGCCTCTCGGGCTCCTTTTCTTGACAGGAAGAGTCCTCCTTCCACTCTGTGTCCAGAGCCCCCTTCACCATGAACCCGAATACAGTGGTGATCCTGTAAGCAGCAATTGTACACAGCTTGGCTGTCCACATAATACTTCTTAATTTTGGTGGCAAAAAATACATAGCTTTTAACCTCAAACAGACCCTGGGCTTGTCCCTCTTTTTTTTTTTAGTCCTCCCTATCGACCATGTCCTTAAACAAATCCCTTAACCTCTCTGTGTCTCTGTCCCTACTTGGTAAACGGAGATAACAGCACTTTTGAGTTGCTGGAAGGATTGTATGCCATGTATGACCAGCCCAGTTCAGGAGTGAAGCACTCAGTTTGTAATAATTTATTATTGTTATGCCTAGTGTGTAAGACATTAGCATTGTACATTCAATGTGCAGGAAATGTTTCCTTTTAATTAATTTCTTCCGTGAGAAGAAATTAAAAAAAAACACTTTAAAAAAATTATTTAATTTTATTTCTTCTCCTTCTTCAATTTTACCAGAGAGAGATAGACAGTGAGAGAGAGAGAGAGAGAGGGAGAGTGAGAAAGCAAGCTGACTCAAACCTTGTGTTGACCATGTGGGACTCCAGCACCTTAACCACCATGCCACCCGCTGGCCCCCAGATAGGCACCTTTAACAGGGCCTTTATGATGTGATTGATCCACAGTCCCAGCCAGCGCAGATGAGGGCACCTGTGCACCTGCAGAAACACCCAAGACCTTCCTGTGGGGGAAGCCGCATACAGCTGTGCCACCGCCCGGCAGGCCTTTATTGCGTGCATAGCGTTTGCCTAGCGCTGTTCCAGCAATGGGGTACAGCGTGAAAAAGTTCTCCCCAAGCAGCAATCATCGTGGTCAATATCGTTCCTATTATTTGATCTTCATGAGCCTGATGGGGTTGGGAATAAAGTCAGCCCATTTTCCTGATGGGAAGAGAAAAGTTGGAAAGGTTGGGAGGGGTTCTTAAGCCTGCTCAGCTGGTAAAAGAGGGGAAGGGAATTTAACCCATGTCTCTGTCTCACATTCTTCTTTTCTCCCACCTTCCAATGTGAAGGAGGGGAGAGGTAGACTTATGTCAGGGGCTCCCCCAGCCGTAGCCTCCATGGCCCCCTCTGAGCCAGGCAGTTTAGGGACAGCAATGTAAACCCTTCTTTCTCCCCAGTGCTTCACCAGAGAAAGCGAGTTATGAAGACTTGCAGCATGTTGCAGGCCAGAGAGAGCTGTGTTTCTGTTTTGTTTTTTTTTTTAGTTTTTTTGCCATAGGGTACATGCACTTGCCAGGGAGCAACAGAGAGAGACAGTGAGAGGGCAAGTGAGAAATCACCCCCCATTGGGGATGGCCAAGCTGCAATTCCTTGTCTTCCATTCTCCTCTTCGGATTTTGGGCAGGCACACACGTGCACCTGGTATGATTTTCAAGTGGCCGGGTCTGGGACTCAAACCGTGGTCAGCCATGTGAGAATCCAGCACCCGCTAGCCACCTGCTGACCCCTGCAGGGAGCTGTTTAACCAGTTCTCTGGGCTGAGTTTGCAGCCCAAGCTTGGTCTATGTCCTCAGGTCTGTGCTGGCAGCTCCAGGGGCTCCCCTGAGTCACTGCCTGGCAGCCCCAAGTTGGGGCCCCATGGGATTTGCTGGGTCCATGGCTGGCCCTGGCTAGCTGCAGAATGCCCCTGCTCTCAACCTCTTTCCCGTCCTGGGAGAGTGAGCAGACGTTTCAACCACTGCATCTCTCTCCCAGAGAGACTGGCTGTTCTGACTCACCCCTCTCCACTGGATGGAAGGCCTGTCCTTTGTAAAGAAACCTCAGCATCACCAAGGGCATGAGAGAATGTTGCAGCTAGCTGGGCCCCTGTGACCACACTTACCTGTGTGTTCGTCGCTGGCGAGATGGGCCCAAGGTCTTTCATCTACTTATGCTTCCTTCCTCTAGCCTTTCTCTGAGCTCTCACACAGCCTCGGTGACCTACTCCTGTCTCCTCTTCTGTCCACTTTATTTCTCAGGCAAGTCTAATTTCCTGTAGCCCCTTACAGTAGAAAAACCCTAGGGAGTCAGAAGACCCATTTCTAGACCTAGTGCTAGAACTACGTGGAACAGGACTGGGCGTGATCAGGAAGATGGATTCTGGCCCCAGGCTGCCAGCGTTCCTGTGTCAGCTCTGCCTCCTCCAAGCTGCGTAGGCCTTTGGGACTTCAGCTTCCGTCTGTACAATGGGGATAACACAGGCCCTGTTTCACAGCTTGTGGTGAGGACTTGCTAAATAAATGGGCCCATTGGTTGTCCAGCGAGTGACACAGGTGTGGCATAGATCTGGCACCTGGGCTCAGTGAAAGCCAGCTGCTTTAGTCATCACTGCCATCATCGCCATTGTTTCCATCGCTGTGTGCAGGCTTGGTGTGATAGTCTGCCTCCCCACACCTGCCCGCCTGTCATATCATCTCCAACCTCATCTCATGCCACGTCCCCTTGCTTGTTCTACCGCAGCCACTCCCGCCTCCTTGTTGTTCATCGAACATACTAGACACAAACCTGTCATAGGCCCAGCACAGTGGCAGGCACTGCTAAGATGCTGTGGGACCACATGGGAGGCCCAGGTTCAATTCCTGGTTCCACCTGAAGGTCAGGAGTGATGGCCTGCACCTGTGATCCCAGAGACTCTGTAGGCTGAGGCAGGAGGGTTGTGACTCCAGGGCAACCTAGTGAGGCTCTCCAAAAAAGAGCCAGGCGGGGCCAGCAGGTGGTATGGTGGTTAAGGTGCTGGACTCCTGGTTGACCACTGGTTGAGTCCCCGACTTGGCAGCTTGATATCATCCTGAGCACGTGTGAATGGAGGCAAAGGGATTGTGGTGCAGCCATCCCTTCCAGGGGGTGATTTCTCACTGTCCCTGTCACTGTGTAGTTCCAGCAAGCGCACATGCCCTATAACCAAAAAAAAAAGAAAAAAAAGAGAAACAGAGCCAGGTGTGGTGGTACATGTCTGTGGTCCCAGCCGGGAGACTGAGGCAGGAGGATTGCAACATGGAGAGACCCTGTCTTAAAAAAAATTTTCCACAGAACCTTTATGTTTGTGTTCCTTGTGCAGGGAATGCTATTCACCCAGACATCCTTGTTGTCATTCCTTCACGTCTTCACCACACATCGTACCAGGCCTTGACTGCTCTGTTTAAAAAGGAAATACCCATCTCCCACTCATGCTTTCTGCCACGCTCTCTCTCTCTTATTCCATTTTAATTTCTCTATAGGATCTGCGTGTTCGAGAGAGAAAGAGATGGAGGTGTGGAGTGAGAGGGCACCTGCCGGGGGGATGGCCACACCATAATCTCTTCTCCTCTCGGGATTTTGGGCACACACACACATGTGCTTGGTATGTCTTTCAGGTCACTGGGTCTGAGAGCGGAACCGTGCCAGTGGCCATTGATATCCAGCCACCTCAGCCATACCACAGCTGACCCGACATCCTCTGTCTCTCTCTCTTTTTAAAGACTTATTTAATTTTATTTATCATTATCATTTTTTAATTTGCTGTAGGACATGTGCACTCACCAGAGAGACACAGAGAGATGGGGAAGGGTGAGAAAGCCAGCCACCAGATCTGGGATTGGAACTGTGGTTGGCCATGTGGGAGTCCAGTGCCTTAACCACCATGCCACCTGCTGGGCCCAGCCCCCACCCCCATCTCTGTTACTTGTCTGGTTTGATGTTTACTTGCCTCCCTTAGAATGGAGCTTTAGGAGAGCAGTTCCCCTGTCCTTATTTGTTCCCTCGTCTGCGCCAGGTTAGGCCTCAGGGTGAAGGGGTGGAAGGAATTCGAACACGCTGTTCTCGAGGAGCTCACAGTGTGGTGCTCTTCCAGGCACTCCCCCACAGTCACAGCCGCTGTCCTGTTCACTGTCCACACTCCACTGGAGGGCCCAGCGGATGAGGCCCCTGTCTGTCCTACCCGGTATGTCCTACCCAGCAGCACTGTGGCAGGGTCAGCGCACTCACATGGCCTGGGTGCACGAGGGCACAAACAGGATGTCGTGGACTAGGAACTGGTCGAGGGGTCTGTGGGTGGACCAGGGAGGGGCAGCCAGTCCTGAGCAAGGGTGAGATGGAGATGTGGGGGAGGTGAGGAGCCTTCTAGGATGGAGACGCGGGAAGTGAGGAGCCTTCTGGGATAGAGACGTGGGGGAGGCGAGGAGCCTTCTGGGATAGAGACGTGGAGGAGGCGAGGAGCCTTCTGTCCCTTGGCAGCTTGCCTTGACTCTCTTGGCCATTGATGATCAACTTGGGAACGATGGGATGTGGTGGCTTCTTCCTAGGCAGGCTGGGTGGCCCTTCTATAATTCAGCTTCTGTCTGAGCCTCTGTCCTTGGAGTTAAAAATAGCCAAGGATGGGAGCGCAAGGACACGCTGTCCTTCTCTGCCACTGAGCAGGGATTCTGCTGCCTCTTCTCCGAGGGGCTGCAGGGTGGCAGGCTTGAGGAGCCGGCAGCTTATAGAATGATCCCTTCCTGTCCCATGAGGACAAGCACAGACTTCTTTCCCCAGTCTGGCAGGCCTCTAAATGAGCGATGGAATGTCACAGCTGGAAGGGCTCTCTGGGGTAGGCAGACATCTGGCACAAAGCCCATCACCCTCTAGGCCTGAGACCTTGGCAGACATCACCAATCAATCCGGGCCCCCATTGCTGGGACTGTGGCAGGCGTCACTAATCAATCACAGCATCTTTTTCTGCCAAGTCCAGCCACAGTCTAAGAATTCTTAACACAGGGTATTTAAGGCAACATCTACCAGAATTGCTAAAAAAGAAAACCTATTTATCATCCCCAAACTAATCCAGTTCCCTCCTGGTGAGGAAACCAAAGCTCAGAGAGTAGCAGAGACATATTTGCTGTCACATAGGAAGTGAGTAGTGGGGCTGGGACAACACCTGAGTCCTGATTCCCTGCTGAAGCTTTTTTCCTCAGTTCCCTATCAATCCTTTTTCCCACCACAGCTAAGGTTTTCGTGTGCAAGGAGGCTTCTTAAGAGGCTCCTAGCATGACTGAGAAAGGTGAAGAAAGAAAATTAGAGCGAGTGGAATGGATTGAAGTCTTGCTACACAGTGTGTTGTTAGAAATGCAAAATCTCGGACCTAGCAGATGGCATAATGGTTACATCACTGGACTCCCACTTAGTTGATCACAGTTCGAGTCCCGGACTCAACGGCTTAAAACTCACATCGGGTGCATGTGCGTGTGCGTGTATACCCAAGATCCTGAGAGGAGAATGGAGGAGAAGGGATTGCAGCATGACCATTCCCTTTGGGAGGTGATTTCTCGCCTTCTATCTCTCCAGCAAGTGCACGCACCCTATAGCAAAAATCTCATTAAAAAAAAAAAAGAAGAAAGAAACGCAGAATCTCAGGACATGTAGAATGAAAATCTGAAGTTGGCTCATTTGCATGTTGAAGATTGAGAAGCAGGGTCTGGAGTTTGTTTCCGTGTATACGGGGTGCCTGCTGGGTGTCTGACGCCTTTGCAGGTCTATCAGGTCGAGCTCTGTCCTCATTTGAGAATATCGGAAGAAAGCTAAGCTGAGGCCCCGTTGCTCCACAGCTCTGCTAAGGCCATCAGGAGATGTGTTCATTTAAACTGCTTGGAGAGAAAGGGCAGTGTATGGAACCCCGACAGTTACAAAGTAGGTGGGGGGCTCTGGCTGGAACACCTTCATGGGCATGGGGTTAGCTGCCATCCTGTGGGACAGGGTAGACAGGAGGACTGTGGACTTCTAACAAGGTGGATGTGGGCGACCAGGAGTGACAGGGGATGTGGTGCCTGATAGCAGCCTCTGGTGCTGAGGACAGATTTTTTTTTTTTTTTTTTTTTTTTGGTTTTTGAGATAGGGTACATGCACTTGTCCAGAGAGGGGGGGAAAGAAAAATCCCTCCTGGAAAACCCCCCAGGGGGGATACCCAAGCCACAATCCCATCTCCACTCTCTCCGGATTTTGGACACACACACACACACACACACACACACACACACACACACGTACGTTCCTGGTGTGACTTTCAAGCTACCAGGTCTGGGACTTGAACTGCAATTGGCCATGTGGGAGTCCAGCGCCTTAACCATCATGGTTGCTGAGAACAGCTCTTTTAAGGTGAGTTTTCCCTGGTGAGTGCTGGCTCCGTGTGGTCTCAGCAGGTTCCAATTGCTCTTAACTAATCAGCTCTGTCTCTGGAGCTGGCCAGGGAGCTGGCCATGTGTTAAGTGAGGAGGGTGGGGATGGGGAGCCTGAGACACAGAAGACTTACACTGGTGAGGTTAGGAGGAAGGAATTCTGTCTCCTCCAGTCTCACCCTGTACCCCACATCCCTGCTCCCCATGCACCCACTGCATGTTTTCGTTCATGTGGGAACAGCAGCACACACGTGTCTTCTGAAAATGACATGCTGAGGTCCAAACTGCAGAGCACAGGCCTCCTCTGGCCTTTGCAGCAGACTTTGCGGGCTGGCTTGTGCTCAGGCCAGCTCCCCCTCCACTGCCCTGGGCAGAATTCCCCGCCCTACAGCGCTGCCTCCCTGACGCTCTAGGAACCAGAAGAGGGGTTAAGAGCAGGTCTGGAAGATAAGATTACATGGATATATAATATATATACACACATTTATATGTATATATATAAAGCTTCATTGAGATAACAGCTCATCTGTTTAAAGCATACAATTCAGTGGTTTTTAGTATATTCACAGAGTTGTGCAACCATTATCATAATCAATGATAGGCCATTTTCATCATCCCAGAAAGAAAGCCTGTACCCATTAGCAGTTGCTTCCTGTTCTTCCCTCATTCCAGCCCCTGGCAAGCACTAGGCTGCCTTCCATCTCTGCGGATCTGCCTGGAGAGTTCATACAAATAGAATCATAGAATACATGGTCTTCAGTGACTCGCCTCTCACTTTGCATCATGTCAGGGTCCATCTGCACTGTAGCATGTACCGGTATTAGATCTATTTTTATGGCTGAATAATATTCCAGTTTGTTTATCCTTTCATTGATTGATGGGCATTGGGCCATTTTCACTTTCTTTTTCTTTTTTCCCCCCTTTTATCTGTTTTTTTTTTTTTTTAAGAGATTTTTGCTATAGGGCATGTGCACTTGCCAGACAGAGAGAGACAGACAGAAAGCGAGAAATCACCCCCCGGGGGGGATGGCCACGCCTCAATCCCTTCTCCCCCATTTTCCTCTCGGGATCTTGGGCATGCACACACACATGCCCGGCATGAGTTTTAAGCCACCAGGTCCAGGACGTGAACTGTGGTCGACTACATAGGAGTCCAGCGACCTAGCCATTACGCTAACTGCTGGTCCCTTTCCCCCTTTTTAAAATGAGCCCCATCTGGCCTGGTTCAAGCTTAGGTTTTGTTACAGGCAACTGATATCATTCTCCATACTGGCTTGCTTTCTTTTTCTTAATTACTGGAGAGCACATGCACTCACCGGAGACAGAAAGACAGAGAAAGTGCCCCCCAGTGGGACATGGTCATGCTACAACCCTCCTTCCTCCATTTCTCCATCCCCTCAGGATTTGGGGCACATGTGCACAAGTGTGCGGCTTGTTTTTCAAGCTGCTGGGACTGAGATGGGAATCGTGGTCAGCCATGTGGGTTGTGGCTTTCTGTGTACAGTGCTTACCTGGTGTCCTCCGTGGCTGCCCTCCACTTTTGACTGTAATGATTGATATGCTGTGAGCATTTGTGTTCAGCTCTTTGCATTGATGGGACAAATTTGTTTTGTGTTCCATCTCTCTATCGGTTCCTTTGGGACCTGGGGCCAGTGACTTCTGTCTCAGACCTCAGTTTTTTGAGAGCTTCTGGGAATTGGGGACACTGCTCTTCATCTCTAACTAGTGTTGTTGCTAAGGTGACCATAGGCTACTGAGTGCTTTCATCTTACCATGACAGTCACTATGCATATCTTATGTCATTGAATCCAGCCCCATGAGGTGTACGAGAAGATTATTTCACAATTAGTGTGGGTCCATGCTACAGAGGACTAGCCTGCTGCCTTCTTGTAAATAATCATTTGTGGCTTGATGAGTTCTCTTTCCAGTGTGTATGCAGGGGAGAGAGCTCCCCCATGTCCCTTACACCCCTGGCCCATCTTCTTCCTCCTCTTCCTCTTTTTCTCCTTCATCTATTTCTTCTATGAAAGGAGAGACAGGGCCCTGACAGGGCCCTGATGCCATGATTCAACTCCACCCTTCAGCCATCCTGATTGTGGGCAAGCATATGCCCGGGGTACTGAGGAAAGTCTCCTGACTTGAACCAGGAACCTTCTCATTGAGGTATTGTATTGGGCATGGTGGCGCCCTGTAGCAGAAACCTACGGAGGCTGGAGGATTGCGGCATTGAGGTATTGTGTTTTGCCTCACAGGGTATTGTGTTTTACTGCTGAACTACTGTCCGACCCTTACCTTTGACCTTCTTATGTTACTAGGGACCATATTCCTTTTCTTTCACTTTGTTTTATATATTTTTAACAAATTCTAAACTATGTATAGAGAAAAGTGCAGAGAGAGAGTGTGTTTTCTTATGGTTCCACCATTCTTATTTTTCCTCTGTCATGAGAACAGCATGTCCCAGGTAGGCTTTCTCTTTCTCCCTGGATCCCAGAAGTAGTCATGAGCTAGAGCCATAACTAACTCTAAAAAGATGTTTAATGTGAGCAAGAACTATACCTTTGTTTTGTAAGCCACTGAGATTTGGGGACCGTTTGTTATTGCAGCATAACCTAGTAAGAGCTGACTAATACAGTTAATTCTTCCCACAGTTTGTGAGGTAGATTCTATGACGATTTCTTTTAAAAAATTAATGAACTAATTTTTACATTCAGTCACTGTGTATCATTAGAACATACCAAACGAATTTTCCCATCATGAATATACTGTCTATTGATTCAGTCAAAGCCACCACCAAACACATTATAGTCAACAGATTTCTTTCCACCTTGGGGCCCTTAAATATTTTGCTTCCGCCTTCTTCCCCCTGGTTCTCTCCCTCTCACCCCTCTCCTACTTCCTATCCTTCTCCTATATTGTCTCCAGTATAACCATTGCTCTCCATTGCTTTTATACCTTTTAATCTTTCAGTTTCTGCCATAGAGTGCCATTATTTCTATTTTATGAAAGAATGAGGTTCAGATAGGTTCAATAGCTTTCTTTAGTTTACTCAGAAACTGCCAGAGCAATGCTTCAAGTCCCAAACCCAGTGCTTCTAGCTCCAGAGTGTCTCTTAGGAAGACGGAAGTACGTGGGCTGTGTTTAGTGAATGATGAGTAATCCGACGTGGACGGAACACCTGGTATGTGCATGACATCAGACTTGTAGTGTAGACTTGGGGCAAATCCTAGAAGTCTCAATTCCTGTGTAGATTAGGAAGCTTTGCAGGGCCAGGTGGGGCAGTAGACTCTACCTTTTACCAGCAGCCCAGCTTCATCCACTACTTCATGCAGTGCTGATGGAAATGGCTTCCCGGGGAAGGGCAACCACTTATGGAGATGGTACATGTCTTCCTTCCAGTGATTGGCTGAACTTCTCTGGACTGTGCCATGCCTCTGCTCTAGACTGTCTTCCCACACTGACTGGATCAAAGTGAATGGCTTTCCTCTGATCACTCCTGCCAAGTGTAGGGCCTTCCATGACCCCAAATGCATTTACTCTATCCAGACCTTTATGTCCTCAGTTTACATTTTAGTTCTACATTTTTCCTCTTCTTCCTACATGTTTCCCATTTGCCAACGTAACTTCAGTTGTGCCTGAAGGTAGCACTTGCATGTGTAATGAAACTTTATGATCTAATTTGCAATCAAGTGTAATTCAGCATGGAGACAGTTCTATTCCAGCCCGGATCCTGTCTCTACCTCCAGTGCTGTATTAATCACCCTTCTCTGCAGCCCCCATAATGCTCTGTGTGTGCCTCTGCCCTTCCACTATATCATGTTATCATCTTAACATGTTGTGTTACAGTCGCCCTTTCCTTGTTGGTCTCCTTTGCTAGATGGGGAGTTTCAGCAGATTCTGGGTTTTGTTCATCTCTGGCACAGGCTTTGGTACTGAATAGGCAATTAGTAAAGCGTTTGTGGAATGAATGATAATAACTCATCTGTTCCATCTCCCCTGCCCCCTCCACTACCTGTAAGCTCCTTAAGGACAAAGACTGTATCTTATTCCGATCCCCAGCACCAAGAAAGCATGGCATAGGAAATGATTGGCTAAGTGAAAATAGCATTTCCTTCCCAGGGCAGACCCCTTTAGACTTACAAAGCACATTCATATGCATTACCCAGTTCTTGGAATCTTCCCTCTCCTTCTGGTGTCCTCAAATCCATGCCATGTACCCTCTGCACCCCTTTCCCACCCATTTCCTTTCTGTGTCTTTATGATCTCTTGTCTCTTCTCTCTTTGAATTCTCTTGTCCCCAGTGTGAAGCAGCGTAAAGGGCAAAAATTAACTCCGGTCTGCAGTGAGCCAAGACCATGCCCCCACTTAAACCTTTTGTCTCCTTGGGTACATTCATTAAGCCCTGAGCTTCAGCTTTCTCTTCTGAAATGGGGACAGTCCTTGCCGTCGCTAGTGTTGGTGAGGATGAAATGAAGTGGAGAATGTCAAACACCTGTCCTAGCTCTGTCTGACCTCGTGAGTCAGAGTTCCTATCTTTATGGGGGAAGAGGATTCTTGGTGGTTGGAATTTCAGGCATCAGCAGGTTGGTAGGAAGGAATCCATGTTCTGAAAGCTCCCCTTCCTGTGAGCCCTACTTCTGCCCTGCATCGACCCCATCTTCAGAGCCCGGTCAGCACCATGGACAGTCCCCCGTCCTCTACAGCTTTTGTCCTTAATACCATCTAAGAGGCCTTCAATCGAAGGTCTTAATTCCCAGCTTTTGGAATCTTCCCTCTCCCTCTAGTGTCCTCAAATCCATACCATGTACCCTCTGCACCCCTTTCCCACCCATTTCCTTTCTGTGTCTTTATGATCTCTTGCCTCTTCTCTCTTTGAATTTTCTTGTCCCCAGTGTGAAGCAGCGTAAAGGGCAATTCTGCTACAGCATGCCAGAATTGAATTCTGGCATGCCACTCACTGGTTGTCATTCACATCCTAGTTTTGGATATGTTGAGAAATGTTTGTCTTAAAATCAGTGAAATAATGACAATTTATTAGAGGTAATGTTGCTGGACAGGGACTGTTGACCTTTGAAGGAGTTAATAATAATAGCCAGTGTTTATTGAGTGCTAACTGTGTTCCAGACATTTTCTTTCTTTTCTCCCCTGTCCTATGTACTATCTATTCTGTATACATCCACGTAACAAACACAGGTTGAGTGTCTCTCACCTGAAATTCTTGAAGTTTTACCGATTTTGGAATATTTGCATGTACATAATGAAGTATCTTGGAAATTGGACCCAAGTCTAAGTAGAAATCACTTGTTTCATGTATGCCTTTTACACATACCTTCAAGGTAATTCTAAAGAAGTTTTTGTCCTGTAGCATTTCTTTTTTTCTCTATCTGTGCACACAGAAAGAGGGGGAGAGAGAGAGCATCCCTAGTGCGGCATGGTCATGCTTCAGTCCTTTATCATCCATTTCCTCATCCTGTCGGGACAGGGTGGGGGTCCTGGGCACAAATGCACATGCCTGGCGCATATCTGTCTTTCTCTCTTCCTTTTTTTCTTTCTTGCTCTCTCTCTTTTCTTTTTTCTTGTTTTTGCCATAGGGCATGTATGCTTGCTGGAGAGAGACAGGGAGAGGCAAAATGACACCACTCCCCCCAGGGAGTATGGCCATGCCATAATCCCTTCTCCTCCATTCTTCTCTTGGGACTTTGGGCACACATACACATGTAACCAGGATGATTTCCAACCACCAGGTCCATGACTCAAACCATGGTTGGCCATGTAGCAGTCCAACACCTTAACCACCATGCCACTTTCTGGCCCCAACTGGCATGTTTTTCAAGCCACTGGATCTGAGACTTGAACTGCAGTGGACCATGTGGGGTTTGGCTCCCCATGTGCAGTGTTTAACCACTGCCCTATACGCTTGACCTTGTACTGCAACATTTCAACTGTGACCCATCCCATGAAGTCAGATGTGGAGTGTTCTACCTGTGGCATCATGTTGGCACTCAGAATTCCAGGTTTTGGATTTTGGATTTTGGATTAGGGATGCTTAACCTGTATTACAGTTGGGGGTCATTAAGTGTGAATCCGCAGTCTTTCCACCCTCCTTCTTCCCCAGGTGTTCCAGTCTGGAGCTTCACTCCTTCAGAACGTTGCTTCCTGTTGATGATCTAATGTTATCCTTTCCAGGCCATGTTATGCTTAACCCATTTAAAAAGCATTTCAAGTGCACATTCTCTAACGCAGAGATTTTACTTTTAGGTGTGTGCCCAGAAGAACCATGTACAAATAATCACCAAAAACAAACATACAAGAATGTTTTGGCAGTGCTCTTTGTAAAATTCCCATATTGGAGACTACTCAAATGCTCACTAACAATAGAACGGATGGAAATTTTGATGTGTAGTCAACTGAGGTTCGGGTCCTGGACCGAGTGGCTTCAAACTCACACCTGGCATGTGTGCATGCGTGCCCAAGATCCTAAGGGGAGAATAGAGGAAAGGGGGTTGTGGCATGGCCATTCCCCTAGAGGATGATTTCTCACTTTCTCTCTGTGTGTCCCTCTTTCTCTGGTGAGCCCATGTGCCCTATAGTAACAATCTCTCCCCCACCAAAAAAAAAGAAAAGAAAAGAAATATATACTAGCGTATTCTATGTTTATAAAAGTACAAAATAGGCAAAACCAGGCTGTGTTGTTAGAATCAGGATAAGTGACTGGAAGTGGGTGTGAGGGGCTTCTGGGCCACTGGTAGCATTCTGTTGTTGATGTGGGTGCTTGTTCTTAGCCATAGACTTACATCTGTGTCTGTATAATTAAATGCTTTTCCATTTGTGTATCATCCTGCAATGAACAGGTGTTTCAAAAGTGTCTTTCTCCAGAAGAGAAGAGGATGCTAAGACTTGTGGTGCAAGTTGATGGGTGAGAAACCTGTGAGGTAGCTGGTCACATGGAATATTTGGAATTACTTGGTGTGAAAAGACTGTAGAGTCATCTGAGGAAAAAGAAAAAAGGAGGGAGGCTGGAAATTTGAGGCTAGGTCAGGAAGGCAGTGTGTGTCAAGGTCTTTGAAAAAAATTTTTTAAAGAATTATTTTATTCAACTTTATTTATTATTATTATTATTATTCAGTTTGGTCAGAGAGAGTCAGAGAGAGAGAGGATGAAAGAAAGCAAGCCACAAGGTCCAAGACTTGAACCGTGGTCGGCCATGTGGGAGTACAGTGCCCTCAACCACCGTGCCACCTGCTGGCTCCAAGGTCTTTGAAATTTATTCTGAGAGCAATAGATGCCATTGAAGGCTTTTAGTCAAAGAGATGTGTGTTCAGGACCGAGGCTTAGAGAGCGTGTATGGGCCACAGAGTGGAG
>NW_006159691.1:389654-426887 GCF_000334495.1 Tupaia belangeri chinensis
ACGCTCTGGAGTGGGGCCGCCAGTCAGTGTAGAGGAGAACCCGGGACACAGAAAGGTTAAATGACTCACTCAATGTCCTTGAGTATTTTGTTCTGGAAGTGACAGGGCAGGTTTACACGCAGGGTGTCAGGTGCTGTTGTCCATGCGTTTGACCATTAGGCTGTGCTGCGTCTTGAAGTTGGAGCTCTGAAATTTACTGAGTGTCTGTGACTGTGGAAAGAAGCGATGCTGGCGGGTCTGAGACCTAAATTCTAATACCAGCGTGGTCATTGACTCTTTGGGCCTCCACTGCCTTTTGTTTTAGTTCAAGAGATTTTTGCTATATTGCATGTTCACTCACCGGAGAGATAGAGACAGAGAGACAGAAAGCGAAAAATCCTCCCACAGGGTTGTTGGCCATACCACAGTCCCTTCACCTTCATTCTCCTCTCAGGATTTTGGGCACACACATACACACACCCAGCATGAGATTCAAGCCACTGGGTCCGGTACCCGAACTGTGGTCAGCCACATGGGAATCCAGCACCTTAACCCCTGTGTCACCTGCTGGCCCCTCAGTTGCCTTCTATACATTGAAGGTATTGGTCTGGGCAATCCCTAAGTTCCCTCCAAATGGAATCTTCTCTGATTTGAGGGGAAGGTGGGTTCTGATGTATCTGGGGAGAAGAGGGCCCTCACAGAAGCAAGCAGGGTTTGTGCCTCTGGGGCCTGTCCTTGGAAACTCAACCGGAGGTAACATCAGGGTTCTGGAGGCCTGAGTCCCTGCACATGATCTCAGGCCTGAGTTTTCAGATGTGCAAGATGTGGACAAAGGAGGCATGTGAGGCCGAAGTCTCTAGAATTAACTAGGCTGTGGTCGAATTAACTAGGCTAGGGAGGGAGAAGAGGCAGCAGCCTCCAGGGCTTTTGTCTCAAAGGGAAAAGGAAGGCAATCGCTAAGGAAGAGGAACAAGCGAGCCAAGGGTCATGGTGTGTCTCCCATCCTGGCTTTAGGTAACTCAGCTCCTCAGGGCTCTGTGTCTGAGACAGTCCCCAGGCTGCTGTATGGGCTTGGAATGGGCAATGACACTGGCAGGAACAGTCACTGGTCAATGACATGGGCAGAGATGGTAGAGCCTGGGGACCTGGAGTAAGACATGGAGCCTTTCTTAGCACTGGGCTCCTCATCTGGAAAACAAAGCTGGTAATACCCATCTTTAATGAAACACAGAGGGGCCAGGTGGTGGTGTAATGGTGATGCAACTGGACTCACATCGACAAGGTCCAGAGTTCATGTCCCAGGGCCTCGCTGAGCACACGGGGTGCTCATGAGCTTGTGATCCAGGCTGGCTGACACTGCATGATTTGGTACAAAAATCTTCTTGGAGGTCTACCTCCTTTCCCCTTCCTCAAAATAAAATGTCAAGGTAGAGAATGGTTGTGTTCTCACTTTCTGTCTCCTACCACCGCATTTCTGGGGTCTCCAGTGGTTTGATGAGTTTTCACACATACCTGAGTTTCTAACCCAGCTCTGTCTTGTCTGGTATTCCCTTGCACAAGTTGCCAAACAGCTCCGAGCCTGTTTCCTTATTGAAAAATTAGGTTAACAACACTTGCCTTTCAGAGTTATGGTGAAATTAAATCATACAGACACAATAGTGCTTGGTACAGAGGGAGTGCTAAGGATGATGATGTCTGTTCTCATAATTTACCACAATCATTATTTTATTATCCTCATCCTTAAGAACACTTGCTTCTGCAAGGAGGTGCATTAAACACATTTATATTCAGGTATAAACAACTGAGGAAGACTTACTTGTTTTCTTGTTCGCGTTTCTCCTGGGGGTGCATCCTAAAGCCAACTCTATCATGCACACGTTTTTAGTAGGGACGGGTCGTGTGGGCGCTCTCCGTGGTGCTGAAGGGGAGCACAGGCGGAAAGCCTTCTCACTTTAGACGTGGACATCCCTAGGTTGACTGAGGACTGTGTTTCAAGATGCAATGGAATGGTTACGCAACTGAAGTGACGATGAAGTACCCTCCAGAGCTCAAAGAGTCAGATCAGGGAAGACTGCATGGAACAGATGGCATCTGAATTCCGTGGGAGTGCTCAGCTAGTTTAGTTTAGTGACATTAAATACATGACTTTGGGGCCAGCTCCATGGCCTGGTGGGTAAGGTGGCTGGATCCCAGATGGCTGACAGTGAGGTTCAAGTCACAGACCTGACAGTTGAGAAACACACCAGACACATGTGTGCACGCCCAAAATTGCAAAAGGAGGGAGAGATGGAGAAAGCATTGTGACACGACAATTCCCTGTGGAGTGCTTTCTCCTCTTCCCCTCTCTCGATCTCTCTGTCTTTCTGGAGAGCACATGCAGTTTCTGAAAAACCAAACAAACAATACACATGACTTTGGAGTCAGAAAGACCTGGGTGTGCATTCCACCTTTGTCATTTGTAGCTGTATGAATCCTTGGGACTATTACCTAACCCTCTGGATCCTCATTTTCATTCTCTGTGAAGAAGGCTAGTAGCTATCTCATGGTTTATTGTGAGAACTAAGGCTTCAGAGGAGACACCTATGTTCATACATGGCCCAGCATCTATAATGTATGGACGCTTGTTTCTCTTGTCAGGTGCTTACTGTAAGCCACAGCTCAGCTAGGATGTTTTGAGGATAAAATGCTATTACGTTATCGCATTACCTGGTTGTTACATTTAATGCTCACAACAGCCCTGAGAGTATGATGCCATTATCCCTGTTATGTGATGAAGAGACTAAGGTGTAGAGCGCCCGGGAAATTCTACTTCAAACAAGCTACATGCTGGAGAAGGTTAGAATTTTGATAGGGAATATGAGGAAGGGAGGAAAGGAAAGGAGTGAAAACCACAGTGAGGAAGTTAATGAGGTCGTGCAGAGAGCAGTGAGGTCCCCAGGCAGGGGGCGTATGGAGACTGTGAGGGAGACCAGTAGCAGATGGGGGAGGATCAAGCAATAGGGAGGCCTGGCTGCCTGGGTGCAGAAATGGAACCTAATGTGGCAGGGAATGAGGAGACATTTTAACGTTTTAAGTAAGATTATGGCATGCTTGAAGCTGTGATTTACTTACAGATGTTTGCATTTTAATTCTGTTCACATTCTAGAACTAATACATTCATTATTTTTAAAAATATAGTTATTTAGGGACCAGCGGATGGTGTAGTGGTTACATCATTGGACTCCCACATGACTCCCACATGAACCTAACGTGAACAGTTAGGTTCAAGTCTCATACTTGGTGGCTTCGAACTCACACCAGGCAGGTGTGCATGCATACCCAAAATCCTGAGAGGAGAATGGAGGAGAAGGGATTGCAAAGTGGCCATCTCCCTGGGAGGGTGATTTCTTGTTTTCTGTCTCTCTGTCTCTCTCTCTCTCTGGTGAACAAACGTGCCCTATTGCAAAAATCTCTCAGAATTATTAATTTAATTTTATTATTATTTTTAAAAAAAATTGCTGCGGGGTACATATGCTCACCAGAGAGAGTGAAAAAGCAAGCCACCAGGCCTGGGATTCAAACCGTGGCCAGCCATGTGGTAGTCCAGTGCCTTACCCACCATGCCACTTGCCAGCCCCAACATTCATTGTTTTAGAATTCAGACAACATAGAAATGTACTAAAGAGAAATAAAATCTCCTTTCCAGTGTGCTGATTGACTTATAAATTGGAAACTCATTTGGCAGTGCCTGCTAAAGCTGACCAGACGCCTAACTTGTGACCCGGCAGTTCCACTCCTGGGTGAATTTCCAAAAGACACAGGTGCAAAATAAAGATCATGCACTGAAGTAATCATAGCAGCATTGTTCCTAATAGTCCTAAGCTGGAAAAACAAACAAAACCCCAAAACCCATCACCAGTATAATGGATAAATAAATGGTGGTATAGCCATATGGTGGAATACCAGATAGCAATGAAAATGAACAATTAGCAGCTACAGACAACAATATGTATAAATGTCAGACAATCAACATAAAACAGAGCAGAAGAAACTAGGCCAGAAAAGGTCATGATCTTTACATAAAGCTTAAAAGCAGGTAAAACTGGGCTGGCCCCACAGTACAGTGATTATGGGAACTGGATCCCACGAGGCTGACCACAGTTTGAATGCTGGCATTGCCCAGCTCGAAAAACACTTTGGGCACATATGTGTTCACATTCATGCCCCAAATCTCGACAGGACGGAAAAACGGGAGGAGAAGGGATTGTGGCGTGACCACACCCCAGTAGGGAGTGCTTTCTCCTTCTCCCCTTCTCTCTGGCAAGTGTATGTGCCCTCTGGCAATTAAAAAAAGAAAAGGCAGACAAAACTAAGTAGTATTAGAGATCAGGGTGGTGGTTAGATCCTCGTGAGCATGATAGTGACTGGAAGTTGGGGTACAAAGGGCCTTTGGGCATCCTTGTAATGCTCCATTTCTGGGTGCTGGTTTACGGGCTTGTTTAGTTTGTAAAACTCCATCAAGCCCCACTGTTAAGGTGTCTCTTGTAAATCTCTTATACTTGGATTAAAACGCTATAAGAAATGGTCTCCCGCATACCTCCTCTGACAGTCTTTCTTCCCTACAGTTTTCACCATTAACAGGCTGGTTCATCCTTCCAGATGGTCTGTGCGTACACATACCTGTAAAGATACAGCTGTGTACATGAGCGTAGCTATCTATAGCGTCACGGAATAGCGTTGCGTTTGACATACTGTCCTGCCACATGCTTTTGTAACTTAGCAGCAGGGAGAGGGAGCCTTTCCATGTCACCATAGACGTGGATGGGTGATGCTTTTTAATGATGGCACAGTGTTTATTGTGGGGGTGGGCTCACTAGGGGGCACAGTGTTTATTGCGGGGGTGGGCTCACTAGGGGGCATAATGTTTATTGTGGGGGTTTTCCCCCTAGTGAGCCCACCCCGTGCTGATGTCCGGTGAATTCCAGCATTTCACTGATGTCAACAGTTCTGTGGGGAACACTTTTCTGCATCTCTGTGTGCTTCTGTGGCCGTTTGCACAGAATGGATTAGTAAGAGATGAATATCTTGGTTGGAAGCGGTAGTTTCATCTGTTTATGTACATAGGGCCCAAGGGTTGGAAGCAGGGAGACTAGTTAAGACGCTGTTAAATTAATTTAGGCTTGAGGTGGCTGGAGTGCTGGCTGTAAAATGGACAAGAAGGGAGAGGTATAAGATACTGGCACTGTTTTATCTTGTTTTGTTTTGTTCTGTTTTGTTTTTAAGAGTTTTTTGCTATAGGGTGCGTGCACTCACAGGAGAGACAAACAGCGAGAAATCATCCCCCAGAGTGGATGACCACACTGTAGTCCCTTCTCCTCCATTGTCCCCTGAGGACCCAGGACATGTATGCACACACACCCAGTGTGAGTTTCAAGTCACCAGATCCCGGGACCTGAACCATGGCCAGCCATGTGGGAGTCCAACAACCTGACCATCACACCATCTGCGGGTCCCAATACTGGCACTATTAAGGGCAAAGACTTCCTTGGACCTACATCTGTGAGAGGAGGAAGGTGCTGAGCTTCTGGAAGGCTCTGTATCTGTCTGCGGGGCTGGTAGATTGGGAACCTTAACCAAAGGGCGCTGACAGGGGGGGCGTGGGACCAGTGGCCAGGCCACATTCCAGGAGCTGCTCCTCATCTGGGTAGCAATGTCCAGAGTACCCTTGGAAATGTCACTCTGGTCAGAGTGAAAGGCCACAGGCTGGGGGTGGGGGTGGGAGGGAGAATCATAAAGGCTGTATAGTTGGGTTTGGGGTGCGACAAACATAAGTAGGTAGTCCCTACTTATATTAAACAGGCCACACAGGCTCCATTTATCATACATCAGGGGGGCGGGCCTTCGGGGCAGTCTCCCTGTGGGGACCCCAAAGCTCAAACTCAAGCCCCAACCTCTTCAGCGGAGTGTTGTGATGACTGGGGGTGGGGAGAAGAGGTGGCCTCTGCTCCATCCCTTGGGAAGGCATGCTCCTCCCACCCCTGTGCCCACATCTTCACCAGAGGCTCTTGCATCACGTTTCCGGAGGGAACCGTGAGTCTGGTGATGCTAGAACCCAGCTGTGTGAAGAGTTTTGCATGCGACTTCCCGAGGGCACCAGCTTGTCCTAGGTGAGGTTTCTCCCAGGCAGAGTCTGGGTGAGATGCGTGTGCAGGTCCTGCATGATAGGGGCATGTAGGGTGTGCCCGCACCCACAGATGGGACTCCATCCAGCCCATCGCACCGTCACTCTGGAGCCCACCTCTGACCTCAGGGTTGTTCTGACCTGAGGTAAACGAGAGGAGGCTCTTCTCCTGTTCCATGTGCTCTCTCATGGAAGGTCTGGGCAGGGCCATGTGAGGGGACATAAGTCCCCAGTCACATCTAGCTTTGCTGTGTGGGGACAAAGTAGTGAACTCAGTAACCCAAGGAGCTCCACAGAACAGGCACGAGGTCCGGATGTCAGAAGCCAGAGCGTGCCAAAATTGGGGGAATGGCTCACCAAGTGGTGCCGAGGGGGACCTGGGCATCGTTCATGGCGCAGGTCAAGTGACCAGGTGTCTCTGGGCCCCCACAGACCAGAAGCAGGATCTGTGAAGTCCTCTCTGTCTCCTATCATGTGTGTTCTGTCATGGAGACCAGCACACAGAAGTGTGTTTAAATCTTCCCAAGGGCTTCCACTAAGAAGGCACTCGGGAGGCCAGGCCACCCGTTGGTGAAATGGGATGCTCTACCAGGCAGTCCCTCATGGGAAGGCTCCCGGTTCAAGTCCAAGACCTCCCTGAGTACACTGGGCATGTTGTGCTCATGTCCAGGGCTGCTCAGGGCTGGGAGTGGACTGCCATGTCAGGCTCCTGTGGGGTGCTCTTACTTGCTCATGGAAGAAAAAATAAATAAGCCTAAGGAGAAAAGGTGCTCAGTGCGTGCAGTTGTTGGAACCTGGTTCAGGACGGACGTTGGGCTGGACGCCACGTTGCAAGAGATAAGAGTGTGCTCAGCGTGGTGGTGGCTGCAGCTGTTCCCTAAAGAGGTCTGTCGGCAGGAGGGGGTGAGGGAACAAGCAAAGCCCTGAGTTGGCTGCAGGAAGGGCAGAAAGAACCAGAAGCTCGGGAGCCTCAGGTCCAAGGCTCAGAGAGGAGGAGGTCGTGGTGAGAGTGGGAGGAGGTAAGAGGGTGAGGGAGGGAATGCCCAGGGCAGGTCGGGAGGTCTGGGGGTGGTGAGATTGCAGATGAGGAAGGGCAAGTCAAGAGAACACATTGTCTTGGCCAACACACATCTCACTCATGGGATAAATAAACAGAGCCTAATATAATGCTGTTTGTTGGGTGGGTGTGGCGGGCAGGGCTGTCCTGGGGTGAGTGGGTACTGGTATTGGGCAGCCACCAGCCACCAATACACTAACCAGATGACTCGGCCCCCTGTCCCCTCCCCCCTGTGCCCCTTTCCCCATCTCTCTTGGCCTTTTTGCCCAGAAGGTGACAGCCGGAGGCTGAAGGGCGCCATCCAGAGGAGCACGGAGACCGGGCTGGCAGTGGAGATGCCCAGCCGGACGCTGCGCCAGGCCAGCCACGAGTCCATCGAGGACAGCATGAACAGCTATGGCTCGGAGGGCAAGTGAGTACGGGCCGCGCCTGCCCACCGGCTGCCTGGCTCTAGCAGGTTTTTGCAGTGGGGGCAGAGGAACTGAGCAACTCCTCCGGGAGCTCTGGGCTAGCCTCTGGCTGGTGGTGGCTCTGTCCCAGGGCTCCTGGATGGCGCTGTCTTCAGAAAGGAAGCAGCGAAGCTCTGAGGGAGGGTGAGGGGCACAGGCACTGGTACCCACTGTCTGAACTTGAGTCTTGCCTCTGCCGCTTTCCGGCTGTGTGACTTGGGCAAGCCACGTGCTGTAGTTTCTTCATCCATAAAAAAGGGATAATAACACCAACCTCACTGGGTGCCATAAGGATTAAATCCATATCATCCTGGCTTAATGTGTTTTCTTTTTATTTTTTAAAGATTTTTAAATTTTATTTTATTTATTATTATTTGCTATAGGACATGTGTGCACACCAGGGAGAGACAGAGAGAAAGAAGGAAAGTGAGAAGCAAGCCACCAGGTCCAGGACTTGAACCGTGATCGGCCATGTGGAAGTCCAACCACCATGCCACCTGCTGGCCTGATGTTTTCGTTTGTTTTTTAACTGACAGAGGGCATATGCACTAGCCAGAGAAGGACAGGAGACAGTACTCCCAATGGTGCATGATTGTGTTGTAGACCCTTCTCTATTTCTCCGTCCTGTCCCGATGTGGGGCGCACATACACATGATTGGTGCTTGCTTTTTTTTTTTGAGAGGTTTTTGCGATAGGGTGTGTGCGCTCGCCAGACAGACAGAGAGAGACAGAGAGATAGAAAGTGAGAAATCACCCCCCCGGGGGGATGGCCATGCCACAATCCCTTCTCCTCCATTCTCCTCTCAGGATCTTGGGCACACACGCACCCGGTGTGAGTTTTAAGCCACCGGGTCCGGGACACGAACCACGGTAGACTACATGGGAGTCCAGCGACATAGCCATTACGCCAACTGCTGGTCCCAATTGGTGCATTTTTTAAGCCGTAGAGTAGAGATTCGAACTGCAATAAACCATGTGGGGTCCTGCTCCCTTAACCACTAGGCCACAGGACCAGCCCCTGGGCTGGTATTATAGAGTGTAGGACAGTGTTGGGCATATGGGTGCATAATATCAGTAAAGGAATAAAGAGGAGGCTCCAGAGGGGTTTTACTCTTGTCATTGTTATTTCTTCTTTTTTGCTTCTTAAATCCTGATTCGTTTTTTAAAGTATATACTACAGCTTGATAAAGGCATTTCATGGACATTAAATCACAAAACATAGGCACTCACTGGCTCCTAGCCAATGAGTCTCTCCCTTGGCCGCTCATTAGAGTCTCTGGGGAATTTGTTACAAATGCAGATTGCAGGGCCCCCAACACACACACACACACACACACACACACACACTCGGCTGCCCCCTCACACATATCGCTCACCCTCATACACAAAGCTGCACAAACACCCTCTTCTCATAACTGTTAGGGCTTCTCAGATTCCCTTTAAACCCATCTCCAGATCCCTGGCAACGAAACTTTAATCCAAAGTGACTTCCTTATTGTGCAGGTGACACCCAGAGAAGTTAGGGAGCTTGCCCTGGTCACACAGCATGTTAATAGGTCTGGGACTGAGGAGTCCTGACTCCTACCTGCGGCTTATTCTCTAACACCACACTGCGCTGTGGTCCCAGCTATGCTCTGAAGCAGCAAAGGATGGGATGTCATGATCCCGTCGTGCCCTCCAGGAGACTGAGGCTTGGGAAGCTCATGCCCACAATGTCCGGTGCAGTAGCCACTGAACACGCGTGGCGATTTACATATAAACTCATTAAAATCACATAAACGTCAGCATCCTGTTCCCCTGTCGCACTAACCATGTTTCAAGTGCTCAACGGCAGCACATGGTTAGTGCACCCAGATTGGACGGTGCAGAAAACAGAACGTTTTCATCATCACAGCAAGATCTCTTGAACAGCGCTGGCTGAGTGGCTCGTCCAGAGCCAGCACCCAGCCAGGGAGGGCTCGGGTTTGGCCTCCACCCTTTGCTCCCCTTCATTTCTGGCCCCACCTCACAGCTAGGGGCTCCTGCTGGCTAAAAGCCTTCCTTGTCCTCCACCCTCCCTTTAACCAGCATCTCTGGCCTTGGGAATGGCCAGGCCTTGGCAGGTGCTGCTCTTCCGCCTACCTCCTAGCAAGGCTTTCTGGTGGGCAAGGAAGGAAGAAGACAGGCGGAAGGGAGAGGAAGAAGAGGAGGAGGAGGAGGAGGAGGAGGAGGAGGGAGGAGCCAGTGTTTGTTTTACCCTGAGAAACCTGGCGAAGCAGCAACCTTAGAGAAAACTATGGAGGAGGGCTTCAAAAAGTTCTTAGAAAATGCATATCATGAAAAAACTGTAGGTGGATTTTATTTATATATTTATTTTGCACCAAAATAAACTTGTGCTATAAGCCCCCCTTGTTCCCTTATATTCTAGGCCTCTGGGGAGCAGCAGGTCTCTGCCGACAGGTGTGAGTCTTGGGGTCAGGAGGTGCCAGTCCTAGTTCTGGCTCTGCCATTGACCCTCTGGCGGCCTTGGGCACCTGCTGGCCATGGGCCTCTTTGAGCTTTTGGGAGGCTAGCAAACATCTTGTTGGCCCCATAGGCCGGACGGGAGGGCCATTCCTGGGGAGGGCAGTGTGGTTCTGTGCACAGCAGCGGGGCAAGGGGAGGAGTGGGGAAGACAAACCCACATGCCATTTCACAGAGGAGGAGA
This sequence comes from Tupaia belangeri chinensis, assembly GCF_000334495.1. NCBI lineage: Eukaryota > Metazoa > Chordata > Mammalia > Scandentia > Tupaiidae > Tupaia > Tupaia belangeri. Next base: position 399,986 of record NW_006159691.1, read on the forward strand.
TGAAGGCTTAGGAAGGTCACGTAACCTGTCCCTAGGGAGCAGCATAGAAATGTGTTGTGATGCCTGCATGTGACAGGGCTTGGAAAGTGGCTGTTGTTATCATTTGCTGTCATGTTTTAGGGGACCAGAGAGTCTTGTTACATTACAGGCAAGTTCCAAGCCTGGATTAAGAAGTCAGACAGCCCTGGTTTATGGCTCATTTCTGCTGCTTTGGGGAGGTTACTCCACCTCTCTGAGCCCGGGTGTTCCCGTAGAAAAAGGACAGTAGTATTGCAGAACACTGAGAAGCTGCGAGAGTTAAATGAGTTAATATGTGCAAAGTACCTAGGACAGTGACTGCACAGGGCAGGCACTGCAACTCATTGTGTTACTGTTTTTGTTGTTAGCGAAGCCACTGTTCTTTGGGTATCTTTCTGCTTGTGGTCAGCTACATTCTTAGGAATGGAGCGACCCTCCCACCACGATTCAGTTGTGTCTGTAAGTGCTTGGCACAGAGTAAGCACTCAATAACTGGCGATGGTGATGACTATGATTACTAAAAGGTTTGGGGTGCATGTTTTGAGCCCAGTAGAGAAAGGATCAGGGAGTGGGAGGCTGCTAAGCCCAGCAGGGGGAACAATCTTGCCATCTAGGGAGGGGCTGAGTCATGGTGAATCCCAGCCAGGTGCTGTCACCTGCCCAACACCTGGGCGAGGATGGGACTCAGGGACAGCTGGAGCCATTGAGCTATGTTCAGCCCCCTCCGTCTTTGCAGATATTTTGGGCACTGTTTGGACCCAGATGCCAGGCTCTGAAAAGGGAAAGGGTGTGGCTGTCCTCCCCCTCTCCCCGCCCCCTGGGTTTCTGCCAGCCCAGCTGAGCCTCTCAGGGAGTCAGCCTTGCTTGAGCAGCCTCCTCGAGGCTGCAGCCCCTGGCACTGTGGGCCTGTGTGAGCATGCGCTGGCTCCCTGGGCATATGCATTCTTGCCAGTGGGCGCAGGAAGTCTCCCACGTGGACTTTCATTTCCACAAATGTGATTGGGCACCTACAACGTGCCAGGCAGTTGGACTCGGCACCTTGGATCACTTACCCTTGGCGAGCCTCTCGGGCACCGAACAGGCAAGGAGCCATGTGTGAGAGCCGCCAAGGACAGGAATAGGAAGCCAGGGGGGTGCTGTACGCCCAGCCGGGTCTCAGGGTGAAGGAGTGCAGGTGACAGGGCTGGATCGCCCTGTCAGGGAGGAGGCTTTGGCCTCTGATTATGTAAAACCAATGGAGAATGGCTTCAGGCCTTGCTCTTAGAAGTATGCAGTCCAGGGGCCAGCAGGTGGAGTGGTAGTTAAGGCACTAGACTCCCACGTGGCTGACTGCAGTTCAAGCTTGAAAATCATGCCAGACCTGTGTGCATATATACTCAAAATCCCAAGAGGAGAATGGAGGAGAAGGGACTATGGTGTGGCCATCCCTCCTGGGGGGTGATTTCTCACTTTCCCTCTCTGTTTCTCTGGGAAGCACATGCTTCTTATGGCAAAAACCTTAAAATAAAAAATAAAATAAAATAACTCATGATTCAGGCTCTGTATTTTTTTAAGCTTATTTATTTCTTATGTCAGCAAAAGAGACAGACAGAGACAGAGACAGGCACCTCCAGTAGGGCACTTCATACCACGATTCACTCCCAGCCTCAGCTGGTCTCGGGTCATGGGGACACACATGCCCAACATGTTCAGGGATGTCTCTGGACACAAACGGAGAGCTCTCCCATGCAGGGTGGCCTCACAGAGTGTTGCATGGCCGTTGCACCTCCGTCCAGCCCTGACTCTGTATTTTAACAAGATCCCAGATGGTTCACATGCACATGAAAGTTGGTAAGGCCTGGCTTAATGGTAATCTACATATACTGTGTCATCTTGATGCAGGAAAATTATGCTGCAGGAAGTTGGGTTGTGTGAGCCCAAAACGGAATGCCGGAACAGCAGTGAACCCGATGCTTTGTCTCAGGCTCAGAAAGAATTAGAGACATGAACACAGAGAAGGGATAAAGTGCCCTGCAGCTAAAATGAGAGAATAATAATGATGATGATAAATACAAATTAAATAATTCTTTTTTAAAAAAAAAAAAGTGGAGAGTTTATTAAGAGAGGGAAGGAAGGGGACCAGCAGGTGGCGTGGTGGTGAAGGTGCTGGACACTCCCACATGGCTGACCACAATTTGAGGCTTGGACCTGGTGATTTCCTTTCTCTCTCTCTCTCTCTCTCTGTCTGATCAAATCAAAATAAGTGAATTAATGAATAAAATTAAATAAAGAATTCTTTTTAAAAATTAAAAGAGAGAGAGGGGGAAGGAAGATCAGAGCTCCCAGGCAGGGAGTGGGTCCTGGAAAATGAGTTGCTGAAGAAAATCTGAGGCTCGGGCTTTTGATCTATCAGAGGGGCTTTGTTTGGGCTTCTTTTTATTTAGGCTTGTTCAGGCCCTGGGAAGCTGACTTTCTGGGAGAAGAGAGAGGGGGCTTGCAGAAGGACTGGCTGTCATATTAAGGAGAAATACCAGCTCATTGACAAGCCTAGTGCTGCTCAGAAAGAGCTTGTTGGAGAATAGAGAAGGGACTGTGGCATGGCCATTCCCCCAGGAGGTGATTTTTCATTTCCTGTCTCTGTGTCTCTCTCTGGCACATGCGCCATATAGCAAAAATCTCTTGGAAAAGAAAGAAAAAAAAAGGAGCTTGCAGGGAGTGAGATGCCTGCAGGAAGTGCTGCTGTAGGTGGGGAGTTATGTTGTGTGAAGTCTCTAGTCCGTTAGGTCCAGGTCTCTGCCCTGAGACGCAGAATGAAACATCACAAATACTGGGAAAGCAGGAAAAGAGTTTTAATAGAAAAGTAAATATTTCTAATAGGAAAGAAATAACACCCCCATGCCTGAAAGGCATGTGGGTGGCAGCTGCCAGAGGACAGCTGCCTTGTCCTGAGGTTAGGTGTTTCTTCTGTCCTGAGCGTCGGTAATGAACGTTTAGCAGGCGGAGTTCCATCATAGTACCTGGCCTCTTTGGCTTCCAAGCTTTTTCCTGTCTGCTGCGCTTGCACATCTCTCTCAGGTGAGGAATTTAATGATCTGATTATGCATGCCCAGGGTGGTCTTTGAAGGAATGGCCATCTATATCTGGGTGCACCCCCAATTAGTTTATTGCCCCAGTGGCAATCAGGATGTTAGTGTCCCATCCCAGTGGTGAATTTTTGTGTGTATCTGGGATGGCAGGTAACAACCTCTCCGTTTCAAGATCTAGGTGGGAGTGAGGAATTTTCAAAGAGGGACCGGTTGCATCTCCTCCTAAGCTGTAATTGATCAAGCAACTTATAAAACAGCTCTGGTTGTGAGCAAGCAGCGGGAGCCAATACTTGCTCTCTAGTGAGAGCAGTGAGGGACCCTTCTCAAAAGCTTGACCAACAGGTAGCATAGTGGTTAAGGGCGCTGGGCTCCCACATGGCTGACTGCAGTTTGAGTCCTGGACCTGGCGGCTTGCCTTTTCACTTTTCCACTCTCTCTCTCACTCTGTCCCTCTCTGGTCAAATTAAAATAAATAAAGTTAAATAAAATAATTCTAAAAAGAAAAAAGCTTGACCAGAGAGACTCTATTTTATAAGTTGGCTCTATCTTAATATATGTGTGTGTCCATTTCCTACTACAGCGACTCTTCCTTGGGCCTCCCTGTCCTGTTGACCTACTCATTGGGTCTAATTCCTGTCTCAGTTTAATCTCAATGACGTGATGATGGTCAGACTGTCTTCATTCCCATTTTGCAGAGGAGGAAATGGAAGCCCAGAGAGGGTAACTTGCCCAAGGTCATACAACTAAAAGTGGCCGAGCCATGACTTAAATATGGGCTTTTGGAGTCTGTCTGTAACGATTATACTCAAGGGGCCAGCAGGTGGCATGATGGTTAAAGCCTTGGACTCCCACCTGACTGACCACGGTTCAAGTCTCAGACCTAGCAGCTTGAAACTTGCACCCAGTCACATGTGTAGGCATGCCCAAAGTCCCAGGAGGAGAATGGAGAAGAAGGGATTGAGACATGGCCATCCTCCCATACAAGTTAATTACTCACTTCCCTTCTCTCTGTCTCTCTAGTGAACTCACACGCCCTACAGCAAAACCTTAAAAAAAAAAAATTACACTCAACCCTTTCTCTTATCTAATGATTGTATCTATCACGATTTCTGGAGGTTGAGGCTACCAAGACGGTTTGGGTTTGGCAATGTCATTAGAGACCCAAAGTGCCTTCCTCTTTCCCCTCTGCAGGCCTCATTGCGTTACACAAGTCATGGCTTACCCTCTGGGGCTGAGGAAGAGTTTTTGTTTTCTGATTCCATTTTGCCTGATTAAATGGGATTCTGTGTGTTAAGGATAGAGGGGGATTCAGCCAAGCACCCACCCCACGACCCCCATCTGAGTGGGCCCATCTCACCCAGGCAGGGGATAGTGGTCAAGACCCCTGAGAAAGGGCCATGAGACAGACACCTCCCCAGATACAGTCATTCATAGTCCCCCGCCCCCAACCCTGAGATGCTCACTGCTGTCTGCCTTAGTTTGAGTTCTCCACGATCCAGGCCTGAGAAATGGATTTGAGTGCAAGTAGGTCACTGTTAAGTGATGCTGGAAAAATCATGACAGAGGACGTGTGAGAGGGTCAAGGCAGGGGCTATATCCCACACACTGTGCTTTAGGAGCCAGCTACACTCAGGGGCAACCAGAGCTTAGTCCTGACGCCTGAGAATTACCTCCCTGAGGAGGTGCAGAGGGAGCTGAGGTATTCACACTCCCGCTTACTGTTTATGACTGAGGGCTGATCCCAGACAAACATTCTAGCTCTTCCTGAGGAAAAGTGAGCTCTGGAGACCAGCGAAGTGCTTCAGGAACCAGAGAATCTTAGGTAAAGAATGCAGAGGTAATTAGAAGTTCATGAGCACTGAAGGTGTAAGGGGTTGGGGTCAGGTTGGCCGAGTCCCCCACACTTTCTGAATGTGTAGAACTATGGTCTTCTAGTCTCCAAATTGCCCAAACCAAAGGGTTCTCCCAGAAGGCCCCCTCTTCCATGTACTCCCTGTCCAGTCTCCCCCCCCCCCAAAATTATTTATTTAATTTTATCTATTATTATTATTTTAAATTTTACCAGATAGAGAGAGGGAAAGTGAGCAAGCAAGCTGCCAGGTTTGGGACTCAAACCATGGTCAGCCATGTGGGAGTCCAGTGCCTCAATCACCATGTCACCTGCTGGTCCCTATTCAGTCTTTTCTGGCTATACCATTTTACTCTTTTTCTTTTCTTTTTGCCAGAGGGCTTGCATGCTCACCAGAGAGAGACAGACAGAGAGGAAGAAGGAAAAAGCACCCCGCAACGGGATGTGATCATGTTGCAATCCTTTCTCCCCTGTTGCTCCATCCTGCAAGGATTTGGGGCATGCATGCCTGCCTGATACTTTTCAAGCTGCTGGGGCCAGGATTTGAACCACTCAGTCAGCCATGCAGGATCCAGCTCCCTTAACTACCAGGCCATGGGACTGGCCCTACCAGTCTACTCTTGATTATCTGTTGAATCCATCCATTTTCCCCATCTCCATCTCATCCCCTGGTCGAGGCCATTCCTCTCTCTTGCCTGGACCCCCGCAAGTCTCCTTTTTGATCTGAACTCCAGAGTCTGTCACTCAACGTTTATTTTCTCTGACCTCTTCCAGTCTCTCCCAGTCTCCAGCCATGTGCCCCTTGCTCCGCCACCCTGAACCTTCACGCTTCCTTCTTCCTCACCTCCGGGTCTTTGTGTCCATTGCCCTCTCTACCTGGCATTCTCTTTTCCTACTCCCACTTACTCTTCATCCTCTGACTCATCCCTCCAGATCTCAGCTGAGAACTGGCACATACGCTTTATCTCATGTGCCAGCTCCAGTTAATTGATAGTGAGTGGCTCCCTGGAGTGCTGTGTTGAGAAGGATTCTGGAGCCAAGTCCAGGCTTGGCAGCAGTGCTGAGGTTGATTAGCAATGTCTGCCCTGGGCGTGGGCAGAAGTGGAACAGCATGGTCTGCCCTTCCCCTGGCTGTATCAGCAGCCTCCCCACTATTGCACCCTCCACTTGCTGTTGTAATTGTCACATGTGTGTCTGTCTGTCCCACCAGACACTGAGTTTGAATCCTGCCCAGGTGGCCTGCAGTTGGTACTCTGTGAGTTCTGATGAATAGTGAGTAGGTGTGTACAGCAGAAGCGTACACACATTCTAGCCCCTCCCATGTCGCCTTCATGTCACAAACTCTGGGCCTGAGTATCCTCTGTCAGCCTGGAAGCTCTCAAAGCTGGCTCCCAGCCCCCACCTGCTCTTTCCTCCTGCTCTTTGTTGTCCTGAGGAGTCTGGGTCACTAGCCACCAGGGCTGAGGGTGTCTGGGTCACTGTGCCCCCACAGGCTAGGAAAGCCGAATGTGAACCTGGCGCAGGGTGACCGTTTCCCTGACCTCACACGCTCGGGAGGCTGGCAGGTAGTCAGATCCCCTCCCTTCCACACCTCTGCTGCTGACCAAGTCACCATGCCTGAAGGACAAAGCCGGAGAGGACATGGCCGTGGCTAGGAGATGGGGATTTGTTTTGTTTTGTGTTACAAGCACTAGTATTTGTTGAGCATTTGACTGTGCCAGACTCTGTCCTAAGGAGCTGATCTCATTTAATGCTCACAGCCACGTGGAGGATTATCCTGTCATTATTTATTCCTGTTTTACCAAAAAGGAAACAGGCTCGGAGAGGTGGAGAGGTGGAGAATGGAGAATGCACCTCCACTAGTGAATGGGGATATCAGGATTTCAGTCCTGGCCTGGGGGCTGAAGATCCTTGTGCCCTGCTCTGGGAAAGGGTGCAGGCCCCCGGGGCACATGGAGACGGTGCAGTGGTTACACAGTGAACTGGAGTCTGACTCGTTCAAATCCTAGGCTTGCCACTTCCTAGCAGGTGATCTTGTTTGGATTTCTTAATAGTTTGTTGCTTCGGTTTCCCCTCCTGTTTTATAGAAGGAGAGGAATTGTAAGCATAGCTTTTATAGAGCTGTTAAGAGGATTAAATGAGTTAATGTTGGTAACATAGTACCACAAGTGCTTAGCTCATGAAGCTTTGTTTTTTAAGGTTTTTTTTTCTTTCCTTCATGAGAGCGAGAGACAAAGACAGCGACTCTCAATTGGGTCTCATGCCACGGTCCCCTTCTCCCTCCTGCCAGCCCATGAGTTTTTTGATGAATAAAAAGGTTTTGACCAAAATGATTGATAAATACATTTAAAATTTTTTTATTTATTGTTATTATTATTTTTAAATTTGCCATAGGACACATGCACTCACCAGAGAGAGAGAGAGTTAGAGAGCAAGCAAGCCACCAGGCCTGGGACTCAAACTGTGGTCAACCATGTGGGAGTCCAGCGCCTTAACCACTATGCCACTTGATGGCCCCTGTTTCTGATTTTTGATAAATAAAATATAAATCAAGTCCCTGGCTTCACGCCCATGAGTCATCGTCTTGTAGAGGAACAGGTTTAGAGATGTTCGGAGCATTGCAAAGCCAGAGTCTGGATCATGGGCCGGGATGTGCCCCGACATACAGGCAGCTCCACCATAGCACTTGTTTTGCGAACAAGAATTTGTTCCAACATGATTGAATGATTAGGAAAGGCTGTGACCAGACACGGATTTCACATTTGCTCAGTCAGGCACAGTTTTACCCGGGAGAAACACCAGGTGAATATAGAAAACCATGCCTGCGTGGGAATACACAAAGCACACACCTCAGACCTCTCCTGCACCTGGATTTACTGTGTGTGTGTGTGTGTGTGTGTGTGTGTGATAGCCACACCTGGTGGCATAACTTTCCATCTGACCTCAAACGGCCTTCCTCTCACCACTGCACACTCACTCGGGGTGCAGCTCTCTGGTGCCCACTTCTCAAGCAAATTCAGGCTATCTTCACAGTGAAGGTCTTCAAAGCAAAAGTATTATGTGTTTTGTTTTGTTTTTATTGCCAGAGGGTGTGCACACTCACCAGAGAGAGGGGAGAGAGAGTGGTACCCCCTAGTGGAGGATGGTCATGCACAATCCCTTTTCTCCCCTTCTCCATCCCATCAGGGTTGTGGGTGCACATGCACACACACCTGGTGTGTTTTTCAAGTTGCCAGGACTGGGGCTTGAACTGCTGTCAGCCTTGTGAGATCTGGCTCCCCACACATAAGGCTTAGCTATTGTGCTATGGAGCCAATTCATTATGTTTTGTTATGTTATGTTATAGGGTCCATGTTCTCTCCCAAGAGAGACAGAGAGAGAGAGAGAAAGTGAAAATCATTTCTTCCCCAGCCCCAGAGAGGATGGCCATACTGCAGTCCTGTCTCCTCTAGTTGATTGTCTGGGTTTGGGGGCACACATGCATATGTACCCAGAGTGATTTTCAAACCTCTAGTTCCAGGACTCGAACCCCACAGCCGACCATGGGGAAGTCCAGTGCCTTAATATCTATGCCACATGCTGGCTCTGTTATGTATTTTTAAACATTTATTTATGTATTCTGTGAGTGGAGTGACAGAGATACAGCACCCTGACATGGTCTTAATGCCATGATCCACTCCCAGCCTCACCATGGATCATGGGCATACATATGCCTGGCATACTCAGGGAGGTCTCTGGACACGAACTGGCAACCTTTTCATGTGGATGCACTTTCCCAGCATTGCATTTTGCTGTTGCATCACCATCCATCCCCAATCACTTAACATGTATAAAACTGCTGCTGTTTTTAGTATATTTCTTTCCCTTTTTTAAAAATGTGACACTGACCCCATTTTCTCCATAAGCGCTGAGATTCTTTATTGCAGGATTTTGTATTGCACAGTAATTTTTAGAGCTGTATATTTCACGGTAGAGCAGAATTGACTGTCTTGTAGGCTCTGCAAGTCTGGGAAGGTGGACGGGTGGATGGACACGTGCGGGGCAGGCAGTGAACGGGTGGGCAGGGAGCCCATAAACTACTCAAACCTTTCAGAACCACATAACCCATAATCACCCTGAGGGCGGCGCAACCTTTTAATTTCTAATGCCGTTGAGACGGGTGATCCATCTGGAAAAGAAAATGGAGCCAAACCCCTGAGTAACCCAATTACTCCTTTAACCGTCAAGAACACAGAAAATCCAGGGGCCAACCTAAGCTCAAAGGTTAATAATACAAGACAAATGGATTTCAGCTCCACAAACAAAACTAACAGGATTTGAAGTGCAGGAAATCTCATTTCACCATTAATGCAGAAGAAGAGACCCAGGAACATGGGGTATAATCCTGTTTTGGGCTCTGCCTCTGCCCTCATGGCGCAAGTGAGTCCCCAAAGGAACCTGCTGCCGCGGCCCCACCCTCTCCCATGACCTGGGCTTGGTCTCAGGCCTCCAGATGCTGCCCTTCCTCACAGATCTGAAATCCGAAATGTCACGCAGATGCCAAGAAGGGGAGAGGAGGGCAGCAGGCCTAGGCCATGGCATCTCAATCCTCTTTATTCCTTAATTAATTCAAATTTCTTTCTTTCCTGAGAGGGAAACAAAGACATACCCTCAACAGGGTCCCATGCCTTGATCTGCACCCCCAGCCTTCCCAGCCAGCCGATTGGGGTACAGGTACCCAGCTTGTGCAGGTCACCCCGGGACCCAAACCCATGATCCCCTGCAAGGATCCAGAACTGCTGCGTAGCTCATGACTGTGCAGGACCATGGTCCTCATTGCTTTATTCTTGCAGCAGGTACTCCGTGTTAAGTACCTTGCCTGTGTTATCATTCACTGTCCTCAACAAATTAGCAAGGCAGTTAGTCCTTACTCCATTATGCGGGAGGAAACCACTGCTCAGAGAGGTTAAAACACTTGCTGTTGATTGCACAGTGCTGGAATTCTGGGTCTCTATTATGCCAAAGTCTGGTCTGAACTTCTTCATTCTTTAAAAAAAGAAAAATTAAGGTTTTTTATGATAGGACGTGTGTGCTCGCTGGAGAGAGACAATGACAGGGAAAGTGAAAAATCACACACACACACCAACCCCAGAGGGAATGGCCATTCCTCAATCCCTTCTTCTCTTGGGATTTTGGGCATGCACACACATGTATACGATGTGAGTTTCAAGCTGCTGAGTCCAATGCGTGAACCACAGTTGGCCATGTGGGAATCCAGCGCCTCAATCATTATGCCACCTGCTGGCCCCTAACTTTATTTTTCTAGTTCAAGACAAGCCGGAGAGTTTGGCAATGTACACTTGTGTTGCGATTGCATATGAGGACTGGTCTGTGTAGTAGCCTGTATGTGGCACTTAATTCAGCAAGCTTGTTGGTATCCTTTTGCTAATGGTTCCTATAACACTGATTTTTGAAACATGTAAAGCTGGTGTACACAGGCACCATCTAACTGAATGCTGTTATCTGCAAGGTGCAATCTTAGGTAAGAACATTGATTGACACACAGAGACAATAGCAGCTGCGAGAAGTCACACAGCAGGCAGTTGGCCAGCATGGAGTAGAACCACGTCTCACTTTGTATCCTCTGCTGTCTTTCCTGCTCCAGGAAGACTCCAAGGTGGAGTGGGGTCTGTGAGGCAGTTGGACTTCTGGTCAGAAGGGACCACCATATTCCTCCTTTCCCGGTGGTATGGAGCGTGTGATAACCACTCAGGGTTTCCGGGGCGGCAGCCTGGTTCCTTGGCAGCCGCAGAGGCACCCTGGGATGGGAAATCAGGCAGCCGCCCAGATATTATAAACAATTACCGCTAATTACCAGGCCTGCCAGCTCCCCATTGTCTCCTCACAGCCCCACCAGGAACTGAGGAGCAGACAATGGCGATGTTGGAGGAAGCTTTCAATTTCAGGCTGTGAAGGCCTTGCGCTGCCTGGGAGGCTGGGCACCTTGCATGCCCAGGAGCTCACGCGGCTTTTGGAACCCTGGCTCTCCTTATAAAACAGAACTTGGACCCTGCAGGCAGCCAGTAGGGTGGTGTGGAGCCAGGCCATGGGCCAGCTGTGAGAAAGGCTGGTCTGCGCCTCCGTGCGCTGATTAGGGTCTTTGGGTGTGCAGGAATGGCGCATGCACATTTCAACCCCCAGACATTAAAGCGACTGTGTTTTCCGTAGCTTCTCTATAAAGAAAGCACTGTTGCATCCTTGTTCAGAAACCCAGCACAGGTGTTTCTGGGCAATGGCTGGCCAGGCCCCTTTTGTCTTATGGCCTGACTGTCTTTTAGGATCACGGGACTCTCCACTGTGGAATGTGGAAGATTTTCTGTTTTTCAACATTTCCTAAAGGACGCATAGCACAGAATTTACACCTTCCCATTCTGAGTATACCGCTCAGTGGCCTTAGGTCCTTTACCATCTTCGGGGGCATCTCCTGGACTCTCCTTGCTAAGCCACCACTCTGTACCCTTTAACACTAAACCCCCATTCCTCCCTCTCCCCCACCTTGGCAGCCACCTTCCACTCTCTGTCTCTGAGCCTGACTACCCTAGATACCACATGTAAGTGGGATATACACGACTTGCCCTTTTGGACTGACTTGTGTTACTTAGCATCTGTCCATGAGGGTCATTCATGCTGTAGTATGAGCCAGGATGCCCTTCCTCGTTTTGTTTTTGTTTGTGTTTGTGTTTTTTAACTTTTGCTATGGGTGCATGCACTTGCTGGAGAGACAGAGAGGGAAAGGGACAGTGAGAAAGCACCCCTTGGGGAAGGCCATGCTGCAATCCCTTCTCCCTTAAGATTTTGAGTGCACACACACATGTGCCCAGCATGTTCTTCGAGCCTTTGGTTCTGGAACTTGAACTGCACGGGCAGCCACCTTAGTCACCATGCTACCCACCAGCCCTATCTTTTTCTTTTTTTCAAGGCTGAATAATGTTCCATTGTGTACACACACACACACTTTGAATATACATACTTTGTTTATCTGTTCATCCATCAGTGGACACTTGGGCTGCTTCCACCTCTTGGCTGTTGTGGATAATACTGCTGTGAACAAGCGTGTGCAATTATCTATTAAAAACCCTGCTTATGAGGCCAGCAGGTGGCATGGTGATTAAAGACACTGGACTCCCACACGGCTGACCATGGTTCGAGTCTCAGACCTGGCAGCTCATTTTCCTCACTTTCTCTCTCTCTGTCTCTCTCTCTCTCTGGTCAAATTAAAACAAATAATAATAATAAAGAAAGAAAAAAAAATACCCTGCTTCCAATACCTTTGGGTAGACACCCTGATGTGGACTTGCTGAATTATAATTCTATTTTGAATATTTTGAAAAACACTATACATTATACATCTCATTTAATGCTCACAGCAGACCTAGGACATAGGGACATTATTATTCCCATTTCAGAGACAGAAAAAGGGACACTTGGAGAGGTGAAGGGAGGGCAGAAAGAAACTACCTTAAACTGACTAGAGAAAATAATGATGATTCTTGTTATTGGCTTGTATAGCCAAAAGAAGATAAAGGGACTTGCTTCAGGCAGGGCTTGATCCAGGAGCTCACACATGTCCATCAGTTTGATGGCCTCATTATCAGGCTCCAGATGGCAGTGAGAGAGCTGCCAAAAACTTCAGTCTCCTGCTCTAGCCTGGCGGGAAATGAGAGCTGCTCATTCCCCACAGTTCAAACCAAGCTTCCAGGCCAGAATCTTGGCTGAATTAGGCCGCGTGCCTGTCTGTCCTGCCACCACTAACCCAGGGCAGGAAGGCCCTGGCCAGAGGCTGCAGGCCAGTCTCTGGGAGGAAGATCTCCAAAGGAGTTCGAGGTCTTATGACCAAGGCAAGGGGAAGTGGAAACTGGGCAGCGCGCGGGCCTCACGGTCACGTGTCTGCGTCCTGAGGCTGTTCCACCCACCGTGCTTTTCTGTGCAGTGGATCAGCAGTGGCTCCTGTTCAAATGCAGATTCTGGTTCTGCTCTCCGGCGCGGCTGGTGGGGGCCAGTCCTGTGTTTCTCATTAGCTTCTGTGTGCCACGGCCATGGCTGGAACTATGGCTGCGGTGGTCTCTGGGCTGCTCTTGGAGTGTCAGGCACTAAACCGCTGACCCCAAGCTCTTGATCACCTTTTCCTCCTGTGATCCTTAGGGCCATCCCAAGGGGTAAGTGTCAGCACATTCGTTTCCTGGAGGTGGAAAGGCTTATCCCAGAGAGAGAGGACGATGGACATCGACAGAGACACTGTGGGAGAGGGGCGTTCTGGAGCGACCCCCATCTTTGGAGTGCTCAGTCGGCCCCTGGGAACATTTGTTTTGTCTCCTCTTTTCTTCTTGCAGCCTTAACTATGGGGGCGTTTGCCTGGCATCGGACGCGCAGTTCAGTGACTTCCTGGGCAGCATGGGACCAGCACAGTTTGTGGGCCGCCAGACCCTGGCCACCACACCCATGGGTGAGTGCCCCAGGCCATGCCAAACAGAGGCGGGTCGGGCCACCAGAAGGCCTGCGTCTCTCCCTCCTGGCCCTTTGCCTATCCGCTCCATCCTCGGAGCACCCCACCTGGAGCCTGATCAGCACTGTCCACCCAGCAGATCCGGGGCCCTCGATGTAGGAGTTGGTTCCGATCATGTTTGAGACTGAGGGTAGGGGCAAGGGGCTTCATCCCTCAGCAGAGGAGGAGCCAAGTCCTTGCTTGAGCCATTGCAGCCCCATCTCTTGGGGCCTGTTACAGGGGACGTGGAGATCGGCTTGCAGGAGCGGAACGGCCAGCTAGAAGTGGACATCATCCAGGCTCGTGGCTTGACAGCCAAGCCAGGCTCCAAGACACTGCCAGGTATGGGGGCTGCCTTCCCTCCGCTAGGCTGGGGTGGGCATCGGCGAGGATATCCTGAGGGGCATCTGGGGCCTAGAAGAAAACTGGGCCAGACATGGGGACCCCTGTGTCCTGACTAGCGGAACGGGTGGTCTAGAGCTCCCTGGGCCCACTGGAGGTTATATGTTGACCTCATCAGTCCCCCCAGTGGGCTGAGTTATGGAAGGCAGGGGCCGTCTTCTCCATCTGTCGTGATGCCCAGTGCCTAGTAGGGCACCTGGCACACAGTGGGTGCTTGGCAAACATATGCTGGGAGAGCAGGTCAGCAGGTGAGCATGTAAGTCAGGGAAGGGGCAGGTGAGCCATGACAGAGAGGAAGCAGCTGAGTACAGAGTGCACAGAAGGCAGGAGGCAGCCAGGACCATGGGGGCAGAAGGAGGTCCCACCAAGCCCGGCTGCTCCTGCCACCCTTTGCCCCTGCTGCCTCCTACCCAGCCCTATAGGCACTCCAATCCCCAGCAGTGGGTGGGCAGCCCCCCTCAATTGCACCCGCTGCCTGTCTTTTGAGGGGTGAGACTAGAACTCGGCTTCCTGGCCTCTGTCCACAGCGGCCTACATCAAGGCCTACCTGCTAGAGAACGGCGTCTGCATTGCCAAGAAGAAGACCAAAGTTGCTCGAAAGTCACTGGACCCGCTGTACAACCAGGTGCTGCTGTTTCCTGAGAGCCCCCAGGGCAAAGTCCTGCAGGTGAGGGGCTCTTGGGTGCACATGTGTGTGTGCAGTCATGCATGAGCACAGATGTGTGCTGCGGTGAAAGGGTGGCGCCCTGGGAGAGGATGTCTCTAGAGAGCCTCACCTGGAGGAAATGGAGCATGCTAGTTAGTCTGAACTCCACACCGTACTGTGCACCTTGGATCACATTCCTTTCTGATCCTGAGCTGCTTTACCTGTGAAATGGGGATACTAAGGGTGCCTGCCTGACAACGTTACTGAGTCAGTGGAACATGTGCTGGGCGCAGGAAAAGCATTTGCACCTTTGGCCTGCTCTACAGATGGCTGCCATGATAATTATGATTACTGTCATCAGCCTCTGGAGGCCAGGGCCCTGGGCTGCAGAACAGTAGAAATAGATCGGGCCCTGAGGACAGAGAAGTGCTTGGCTCCACCATAAGGAGGCCCCTAGTGGTCACTAGCTCAAGCCTGGAGCTGGAGCATCCTCCCACGTGGGGACGGATGCCCCCCGGAGTCCTGTCGCTCTTCCCAAGCTGCCACATGGAGCCTCTGACTTGCACCTCAAGCCTTGCATCTTGACTGACCGAGCAAAGCAACCGAAGGCAGGGCCAGGTGTTGCAGGGTCAGACATGGCAGAGCAGTAGAATACAGTGCTCTGTGAGGCTGACCCCGGTGGGGAGCTTCTGGGTTCATGTCCAGAGACCTCCTTGAGTACACTAGGCATATGGGTGCCCATGACCAGGGCTGGCTGAGCTGGGAATGGGTTATGGCATCAAGTCTGTAGGGGTGCTGTTTCTCTGTTTTCTTCCTCTCTCTCTTTCTCTCTCTGTCTTTCTCACTCATGGAAGAAATAAATACACTTAAAAAAAAAAGTTGCCAGGGCCAGCAGGTGGCATGGTGGTTAAAGACACTGGGCCTCCCACATGCTGACCACAGTTTAAGTCGCAGACCTGGTAGCTTACTTTCTCACTTTCTCTCTCTTTCTCTCTCTCTGGCACACATGCCTTGTGGCAAATTAAAAAATAATAATAGTGATAAAGTTAAATAAATAATTCTTTTTATTTTTTAAAAAGTTA
This sequence comes from Tupaia belangeri chinensis, assembly GCF_000334495.1. Taxonomy (NCBI): domain Eukaryota; kingdom Metazoa; phylum Chordata; class Mammalia; order Scandentia; family Tupaiidae; genus Tupaia; species Tupaia belangeri. Next base: position 415,569 of record NW_006159691.1, read on the forward strand.
CCAAGGGGGCCAGCAGGTGGCGTGGTGGTTAAAGGCACTGGACTCTCACATGGCTGACCACAGTTCAAGTCCTGGACCTGGTGGCTTGCTTTCTCACTTTCCCTGTCTGATCAAACTGGAAAATAATGATTCTAACAATGAATAAAGTCAAACAGAATTTTTTTTAAAAAAAAGGTGCCAAGACAGTGGAACTTTTGCCAGACTAGGAAACTCATATGCTCTCTAGGGATTATTTCATTTACAAACCAGGACATAGGCTCAATGAGGTTAAGTGACTGGCCCAGAACCACACAGCCAGCAAGTTGCAGAGCTGGGATTGGAACCTGTGTGTCAGACTTTAAAGGCTGTACTTTAAGGCACCAGGCTTTTCTCAGTGGTTGAGTCAACCCACCTTCGTAGAGGGGGACAGTTAGAAGCTGAGGTACAGGGACCAGCAGTTAGCGTAATGGCTATGTCGCTGGATTCCCACGTAGTCGACTGCGGTTCGAGTCCTGGACCCAGAGACTTAAACTCACGCCGGGCATGTGTGTGTGCATACCCAACATCCCGAGAGGAGAAAGGAGGAGAAGGGATTGCGGTGTGACCATCCCCCTTGGGGAGTGATTTCTCACTTTCTGTCTCTCTGTCTCTGTCTTTCTGGTGAGTGCATGTGCCCTATAGCAAAAACCTCTCAAAAAAAAAGCTGAGGTGCAAAACAGCAAGTGAGGGACCTGCCACCCAGAGACCATCCAATTGACAGATCCAGGAGAGTGTTGACCAAGAAACGAGGAAGGCGCTGCAGGAAAAAGTCAGTTGGAAGAAGGAAGGAAGCTCGTGCATACACCACACCAGCCACGTTTTTTTTTTTTTTTTCAAGAGGGAGGGTTTTGTTATAAGGCGTGTGTACTCAACAGAGAGACAGAGAGACAGAAAGTGAGAAATCATCCTGGTGGGATGGCCATGTTGCAATCCCTTCTCCATTCTCCTCTCAGGATTTTGGGCACATACGCACATGTGCCTGGCATGAGTTTCAAGCCACCAGGTCCAGGACTTGAACCACAGTCGACCATGTGGGAGTCCAACACTTTAACCACTATGCCACCTGCTGGTCTCCACCAGCCACTTTACAAATTTTATTTTATTTAACTTTATTTATTTATTTTAATTTGACCAGAGAGGGACAGAGTGAGAGAGAGAGATAAAGTGAGAAAGCAGGCTGCCAGGTCCAGGACTTGAACCATGGTTGACCATGTCTAGCACCCTTAACCACCACACTACTTGCCAGGCCCCTACCAGCCGCTTTTAAAAGCTTTGTTGCCCCTGGTGGAGTTTGAGGATCTGGAAGCAGAGGGCCCATGAGGGAAGCAGGCAGGGAGCTCTTCATGTAGGCTCGGCTCTCAAGCCAGGGTTCCAGGTAAGGAATGTGGAGGATGGGAGGGCCGGGCAAGACAGGAGGCAGGAAGGGTCCTGGGAGTGAGCAGTCACAGGGCTCTGAAGCAGGAGGCGATGGTCGGATTTGAGGTAGAACCCACAGGACTTGGTGAAAGGGGCTGGGGCGGGCCCCAGGCTCTGGTTCTGGTTCTGGGCCTGTCAGTGGCACTGCAGGTTGTAGCTCTGTCTCTTACCCCGCAGGTGATCGTGTGGGGAAACTACGGGCGGATGGAGCGGAAGCAGTTCATGGGCGTGGCCCGCGTGCTGCTAGAGGAGCTGGACTTGACCACCCTGGCCGTGGGCTGGTACAAGCTCTTTCCCACCTCGTCCATGGTGGATCCGGCCACGGGTCCCCTGCTCCGGCAGGCATCCCAGTTGTCCCTCGAGAGCACCGTGGGGCCCTGCGGCGAGCGATCTTAGTGCTGGGGATGGGAGGGGCTCCTGGAGACCACCCAGCCCTGACCTGGGACCCCAGGCCCAGGGGCACATTGAACAGAGGAGGAAGCAGATGGGGAGACCTGCCCCCCTTGGGCCCTCCTCACCCCTTCTTTGCCTCCTACCCTGAGACCTTCCCTCTCCCAATGGGATTGGCTGCACTTTTGACTTGGCCGGTTCTTGACCTGGTGGGTGTAAGCTGCAGCTGGAGAAAGGCGAGACTGGGGCGGCAGAGCAGACCACTCCCCTGCCCCAAATGCTGTCCAGCCTGTCCCCCCCCCTTTGCCTCCTCGGAAGCTCGCTGCCCGGAGCCAAGTCCAGAACCCAGCCGGCCATCTCCATGGTGCCAATTACCAGCAAGTGTCTTTCCTGCGGCACCGGGTTCAGGCAGCTACTCCTGCCCTAGAGCCGACGGGGCAGCTTTGCAAGGATCCGGAGCCAGCTCCCGGGGGCCCAAAGCCCCCACTTGAAGAGGAGCTTGGGCCTCCCTCTGCCTGCCCGTGGAAGGAGCTTTGCCGCAGCCTGTCCGAGTCCATCTGTCCATCCCCTCCTGCCTGCCCCTCTTCTGGTGGCTCTAGGAATTGAGGTTGAGCAGGGACCAGAGGGAAGGAGGAGGTATAACCCCTAGGGCCTTGCTCCAGGGAATAGCACCAGTTAGTTCGGGAACTGCTGTTGGACTGGAAGACTTGTCATCTGTGTTTTGGTGGAGCATCTGTGTGACACTGAGTTTCCAGCACCCCAAGCCCAGAGAGCTCACCATCTCCACATTTGGGGGGTGCTGGATTTGGAATGGGGGGAGGCTGAGGAAGACTGGGACTGGTTGTGCCAAGGTAAGGGTTTCCCAAATGGGAGAAGCCCTCCTTATTGGATGAGGTCAAAGGTCATCTTATCTACCCCTCTGCCTCCAGGGTAGGGGCCTGGGGAGGCAATAGAGCCCCCCTATTTTAGTCTTTTTAAACAAACCATCCTATTCTGGGGCAGAGCCCACTGCCCCGGCCTCAACTACCTTGGCTCAAGGGAAGTTGGTGGTTGGAGAGTGAGCGGTGAGAATATGAGAACTGGGAGACTCCTTCTCAAGCAGGCCTGGGTAGCCTTCCCAGCCGGCCCTCCCTGGGGCCTGCAGGAGCCCTTTTGCATGCAGGGAGGACGCAGGCTGGCCCCTCTTTCTAGAAGCACATTTCTGCCACCTCCCCTGGGAGGTACCCAGCAGCCTGCCATTCCTCTTTACCTAGTCCCTGCTGTGTAGGGTGTAGTCCAGGTTAGCTGGGTAGTTAATGTCCTGAGCCCCGGGGCCTGTTCTTAGCTCAGACCTAGTCCTTGCAGAGCCCCGGGACAGGGTGGGGAGGAGGAGACACGAGTACATTCCAGGAGACTACCGTCTTCTCACTGGCTGGGCCTGGATCAGGCAGCCTGGTTCATGGGAGGCCAGCCCCTCCTCGTCTGCCCCACCTCCCCGTCTCCCCTGTAGGATTGTAGCTGGAGCTGCCATTATACTCACGTGATCTCATTTATTTCCCTTGGGCCTGCCTTTCTTTCTGAGGACTCCTGGGAAGTGCTGGGCCTTGGCGGAGGGGCCCCATCTCCATTAGACATGAGGATGCCGGGCTGTGTTTGGTTCCTTCCTGTCCCTGGTCCCCCCAGGTGGGTCCTTCTACCTGGACATTCTCCTCTCCTCTGGCCTGTTAAGCCCTAGGCATCCTTTAAAGTTCTGGTCCAGTTAACATCACGTCCATGGAGCTTCTTGCCCTGCCCTGGGAAGGGGAGATGGCAGCCCCTTTCATCCAGGTGGTCAAGGCTGGGGCAGGAGGAGGCAGGGCTCCCAAAGGACCCCTGCATTGAAGGCCCAGAATCAGCGCTGCCCCATCCGTGTTTCAGTGTGGTTTCTCTGCGGTCTGTTTATTACTTGCCATTTGGAATATTCTGAGCCAGGAGAGCACCTGTCTCCAACCGGCATTGCTGTGTTGTTAGGGGCTAGCTTTTCAAAGGGGGCAGAGCCTGGCTGTCCCCGCCAGAAGGAGAGGGGCAGGAGCTCCCTCTCCCCCAGCCTGAGCCCTCCCTCCGTGTCTGCACAGCCTTTATGGAGAGGCAGAGGGTGCTCCGAAGCAATAACACCACCCTGGGGGTGGCCAGGGAGGGCCCCCTCAGTGACTTTCTTGTTCGTTCTGTGGTATCTCACTCACCTCCTGGAGGGGTGGGGTGAGGAGGGGCTGGAGCCCTGTTTCTTTGTGTCATCGTGCGAGCGTGTGCCCCTTTCCAAGGGGCTGTGACCATTGGGTGTGGCAACCACCGTCTGTCCTCACCATGGGATTGGGGTTGGGGAGGGGGACTGACTTCATTAGCTTTGGGGAACCGGCCTGGTCCTGCTGCTGTTGCACTCCACCATTTGGAGAGGAGCAGAGAGGGTGGGGTTGAGGGACTTTGGGGGGCTGGCATCTCTAGGTGTTGATTCTTCTTTCAGTCTCTGGGTCCAGGTCATGTGTAGGGGTGCCATGGAGGGGCCATCTCCCCTTTCCTTCTCCTGAATCCCCTTTTCGTACTGAAGGAAAGGGGCCTTTGGGACCATTTGTCCATTTCCATTTTACGGACAAGGAGACTGAGGCCCACTACAGGGGAAGAGCCACCCCTGGGGTCACCTATGCAGCCAGAGGCACCCCTAGTCTGGGTCTCCTAGAGCCAGGGCAGGACAGAGTGGGGCCCCTGCTTGCCACTCTTCTTTCTTTCTTTGGAGTCTCCTAGTGGTCCTGAAAAGGTGGGCAGGACAAGCTGTAGCCCATCAGAGAGGCTAGGAAACTAAGGCCCAGACACCGGAAGTAGCTCACCCAGGAGCCCTCTGCAAGTGAGCGATGGGGGCAGAACCAGGGGCTCCACTGTGCCTCCTTCAGGCAGCAGGAGACCATTGCTCCCAGCAATGCCAGGACCTCACCGCCTGCAGGTCCAGCTCCCTGGCTCAGTGTCTTCTGGCCTGCTTTGAGGGAGAGGGTTGCCAGGGAGACAGCCCAGGCCAGCTGAAGAAGGGTGTGCAGGACCAGCTGGAGGGAGAGTTAAAGGCAATTCCTGCCTGGGACTGTGTGGGAGCTGACTGTGGGGACCTATGCGTAGGGAAACCCTCACAGAACCTTCAACTGCATGGAGACCTGGCCTTCCCGTTGTGCATTTCAGACCTGTTTTCAGTGCTTGCCCTCGAGTGCACCCTTTGACCTTACAGGAGCTCCTGAGAAGTGGGGGGGGGAAGGGGGAGGAGTGATTTCCAGCTCCATTTTAAAGAGAGGGAAACTGAGGTCCTGGGAGAGGAAAGATGTTTGCCTGAGGCCCCACTGTGAGCTGGTGGCCGAGCTAGGACTAGAACTCAATTCTCCAGCAGTTCAGAGCTTTCGTCTGCACCAGGGGGTAAAGCAGATGGTTTGGGGGAGAGGGTGATGCACTTTACATGCTGATTCACCATTTGGGTCCTTCGACCCTGAGCTCCAGGGCACATTGCAGTGTTGAGAAACTCCCTTCGAGGCACGGCTGTTGCATCAGGCAAGGTCACCTGCCTTTATTTATTGAGCGGCAGTGCTGTGCCAGGCCAGGGGACCCAGCCCCTCCTGTCCCCTGTAGCCATTCCCTCGAGGCCTGTGTCTGTAGAGCAGCAGCGCAGAGTGGCAGCAGCGCGCGTGTCCCAGCTCACCTGACTCAAGCCCCAGGTGAGGGCAAAGGAGACCTGCACTGGGGCCGAAGAGTCACCTCTGGGGCCCTTTCACTCTGCGACAGCCTCCTGAGAGGGGACAGGGAACCCGGCTCCTCAGGCTGGGGGCCTCTCCATCTACCCACCTTCTTCCCTCATTCCCTCTCCAGAGCAGGAGCCACCCAGGCCTTGGGGAGGGAGGGTGTCGGGGCCCCTGGCTTGGAGCGGGCCCCGCTGCATTGTGTTCATGACCATGTAGCTCATGTCAAATATTAAAGTTTTTGGCTTTTCTAATCTGGCTCGCTCTCACTTTGTGTCAACCGTTCTATCTGGGAAACTAAAATAAACGTATTTTAAGGGGCCGAGTGCTACAGGCTGCCCGAATGCCACTGTGGGGCTCTGTTAATGCTCCCTTTTGGGGCAGGGGGCCCCTTTCTGGGAAGCCCTGGCAGAGATGCACGGGAGGGAGCAGGGCCCTGAGTGAATCCAGTCATTTTACACGTGTGGAAACTGGGGCTCAGGGAGGGGGTGAGACTACCCCAGGTCACATACTGGTGATTGGTGGGACCCAGAAGGGAGCTCCTACAGCACAGGGCTTCATGCAGGTGGCCCCAGTGATGGGGTGTCAGAAAGCCCCCCCTTTGTCCTGAAGTGGAGCTGGCTTGGGCCTGGGGCACACTCACACATGGGCCAGTTCCTCTCCATATACCTGGCTGACCAGAATGAGAAACCATTTCAGTCTTTACTGCAGACTGGCCGGTTTGTCCTCCCACCCGCCTCCGCCCCCAGACCTTCAGTGGTTCCCACTGGCCCATCTCTATGCCCCTGCACTTCTCAAACTGGTCTCTGAGCGGATCTCAATGTCGAGACTTGTGCACTTCCCCTACTGCACACACACACACTCACACACACACACACACAAAAACCCTGCCGTCCTGTCACAGCAGGAGTAGCCACCTGTTTCCGCTCTGGAGGGCCAGCTAGAGACGCAGACCCTGTGAGAAGCTGCTGGCCACGCCCTCCTGCTATGATTGGAACTGCAAGGGCTTTGCACCTGCAGGGTGACTGCAGCTTCTCGCTGGTGCTAATGATGCTACTTTAACCCATGTTTGGAGAGGTGGGGGAGGGCCCTAGCCACAGAGGTAATGCTCCTGGCAGAAAACTGCAGTAAGGCCCCTCACCCCTCTCTGAGCCCCGAGCTCCGAGGCCCTGGGAGGGTGCACTGCGAGTTGAAGCCAGCCCCTCCCCTTCCAGGCTCTATCCACCCCGGTCGAGCTGTCAGATGGACTTCCGCCGGACCCGGGGCCTGCCTGCCCCCCCCCCCCCCCGCGGCTGTGCACGGCCTCAGGGCTGGAGGGGGGCGAGAAGCCCAGATTGTCGCGAGCCCACTTCTCCAGCTGGTGGATGCGGTAGGAGATGGAGGTGGAGCCCCAGGGAACGGCCGGACCGTGGGCCCTGGCGGGGGCGCGGCTCTCGGGCGCCCCCAGGCGGAGCGGGCTGGCGCGGCGAGCTGCGCGCTCCGGCGCGTCGGTGCCGGCGGCTAGGTTGAGGAAGGCGCCGATGACCGTGAGGCCGAGCAGGATGTAGAGGAAACTGAAGACCACATAGGGCGGCTTCCTCTGCAGCGCCTCGTCGCTCTGCAGTGCCACGAAGTCCCCAAAGCCGATGGTGGTGAGGGTGATGAAGCAGTAGTAGTAAGCGTGGAAGAAGGTCCAGCCCTCGAAATGCGCGAAGGCGGCGGCCCCGAGGGCCAGGGTGGCGGCGCACACCAGCAGCCCAGCCACCACCATGTTCTCGGTGGACACGCGCGGCCGCCGCAGGCCCAGGCAGCGCTTGGCGGCCAGCAGGAGGCGCCGCACCAGAGCGTTCAGTCGCTCACCCAGGCTCTGGAAGGTGACCAGCGTCAGGGGAATGCCCAAGAGCGCATAGAACATGCAGAAGACCTTGCCCGAGTCCGTGCCCGGCGCGGCGTGGCCGTATCCTGTGCAGGGAGAGCGGAGGGGAGGGTCGGTGAGAGCTCTGCCCATCCAACAGCTGCCTCCCGCGCAGCCTGCCTGCCACGCGTTCCTCCCCAATTCCCATAGCCCCGCAGACCATCTTCGAATAAATACTGGCTCTAACTAGGTCATTCTCCGGCTTTGAAACCTTGCACGGTGATTTGTAATCAACCCAAATTGCAGACAACACAAATGTCCCTCGACTGGGGAGTGGATAAACAATCTGGCACACCTCTGAAGAGTAGAGCTCTTCTCAGCAACAGAAAGGAATGAATTACTATTACCTGCAGCAAAAAAAGGATGCAGTTCAGGTGTAGAATGCTGAGTGGAAGGAGCAAGCTCAAACCACCCGTGCAGCGTGGCTCCATGTAAATGGCAACACTATGGGGACAGAGGACAGGTCTGTGGTCCCCAGCCCTGGGGTTGGAGGAGGGGTTAATTACAAACGGCGTGGCAATTTAGGGATGGGGTGACAGAAACCTTCCAGGTCTTAATCATGGCTGCAGTTACGTAATAGGTACTCACTGCTCAGAAGTGCACAGTGAAAAATGGCTTTACTGTATGTTAATTACATCTCGATGAAAGAGGAAAACACAACAACAACAGTAACCGTCCATGGCTTCCCAGAACCCTGGTCTGAAGTTCCAGTCCTCACATGATGTCATCTGTATCTCCCCATCTCTCCAGCCTCACCCCTTCCTTCGACCACCCACTCTCCAGTTATACCCAATGCGGTTCTGTAACCAGCCTCTCCCACCTCACTCACTCCTTTTCTCATGTTCTTTTCCTCCCCAGGACTGCCTTTTCCTCCCTCCTCCCAGTCCCCCCTCCCTTCCTAGATCCCCTTCTCCATCCTCCTCTGCACCTTCCAGCCAGCCCTTACTAAACACCTCTTGGTTCTGGTTCAGTCTGGTGCCATAGTTCTCCACTGGGTGCTCTCAGCCATTGTAGGGGATCTGACCGTGACCAGACTTCCCTGCGTCCTCAGACATTGTGCCATGCTGAGGAACAAGTGCATGTGTGTCTTTTCCTGGAGAGAGGGACAGTAGCTTTTCAAAGGGGCCCAGGACCCAGGAAAGGTCAGGTAGATCTTCCCAACACAATATGCTCCCTCTAGCAAATTGGTCCCATCCACCAAAATGTAAAATACACAACTTCCCTGGGACCTGTGCAGTTCCATGGTTAGGGAGTCGGCCTTCCAATATACATACATGCAGGATGGCGTGTGCACACGGGTTTCCATTGCAGCTCTGGCGGTCAGTGCAAAAATGAGAAGCAACCCGAGATGCTAACATAGCTCTTTAGGGGGCAATATAAAAGCATCATGAAAATATACGTGAAGAAAGCAAGAGGCAAATCAGTGTGAATAATATAACGTCTCTAATGGCGTGTGTGTCTCAAAGAGTATGTGGGCAGAGACTATCTGGAAGGATACACAGGAAAGTGGTAACTCTTTGGACTGGGGAGAGAAATGTATGAGTTGAAAGACGGTGACAGGGAGACGTCCTTCCGCGCTCTGCCGTTTGGTACCCTGGGAAGTATGCATGTGTGCGCACGGCACTGATGCAGAATATCCACTCTGTACAGCCACCCGAGGACCTGCGGCCCTCCTCCCACATTTCTACCGCACTGCCCCATCGTCAGCCTCGCTGTGTTATCAGGGCTGGGTAGAGGAAGGCTCCACCATCACTGGACTTTGAGGAGCTCCTTGAAGGCAGGGACCATGGCAGTCACTCCTCTCTGTCCCAGTCCCCATGCCCTGCGCAGTCTGACAGACTATGGGCTCCATGAGCTTTTACTGAGTCAACCTAAGCCTAAGGTAGTGCTAGTATGAGACAGGGGAGCCTCGATTTTTTTTAGAAGTTTTTGCCATAGGGCATGTGTGCTTGCTGGCGAGAGAGGGAGACAGAGAGAGGGAAAATGAGAAGTCACCCCCACCCAGGGGGAATGGCCATGCCACAGTGTCTTCTCCTCCACTCTCCTCCTGGGATCTTGGACTTGAACACACACCTGGCATGACTTTCAAACCGCTGGGTATGGGACTCCACACACTGTGGTCGGCCGAGTGGGAATCCAGCAACATAACGACCAGAACTACTATGCCGTCTGCTGGCCCCCAGGAGAGCCTCTTCAGGAATAAGTGGCCGGGGAGTGTGTTTCCAGCTGTTTGGGGCTCTGCCAGGGTTGGCTGCATTACTCCTGCCACATGAATAAGGATGGATGAGTGACCACAGCAGATGACACTAGTACCCCCATTTCGCAGATGAGGAAACTACAAGGCTTGGAGGGAAGAAGCTGGCCAAAGGCCACAGACCCTGAGCTATAAACAGGTCCCCATTGCTGCTCCGCGCCTCTTCTCCCTGGTCCTGGCGGCTGGCTCCCTGCCAGGTTGGCTTCAGCAGCAGGAGGTGGCGCCCCCAGGGGGCCAGAAAAGGCAAAACTCCTTCTGTTTCCATTCTTAACTCTTAAGTCTCTTCTCCACGCTCATGTCAGAGGAAATAGCCAGGAGACGAGGCCAACCCATCTGGGAGGCTTCCAGGAGGGGGCCTGGTGACAGGGACTCTGGCTAAGCTGAAATAGGGAAGTTGGGTGCCCATGCAAACTGGAGGAGATAAAAGGGCCGAAAGGGAGCTGGGACCCCAGCTGGCAAATCGTGAATTATTAGCACTAATTAACAGTGCCTCCTTAACCTCAAGCTCTGGGCCAAGCATTTTCCATGCTTGACGAAATTTAAACCTGGCAACCATCCAGTGAGGTAGGGATGACTGCGTTTGCCTTTGAGGAAACCAGGGCCCAGAGAGGTCCAATCAGTTACCAGAGCAGGCAGGGGGTGACAGAGATGGGCCCAGAGCTCCAGTCTGCACCTGCAGAACGCTAAACCCACAGCTCAGCTCACTTGCCAGAGCTTTATGGAGAAAGTTTCTCCGAGGCACAGGCTGCCGGGGTAGTGGTCCGAGCCCAAGGGGTTTTCGGGACACCCACAAAGGGAGCTTGGGGAGTGGCTGGCCCCAAGCTTGGAGCCCTGGAGAGCCTGCTTCTGTCCTTCCCGGTCTCCCCAGGCTGTGTCTCTACAGGTACTAGCCAGATGGTAGTCATGGCAACAGCTGGTGGGCCAGATGCTACAAAGGAACTCCTCTGGGTCCCCGAGGGTGAGGCGTGGAGCTTGTGATCATCAGACCCTCCTTTAACAGATAATCTCTCACGTGTCTATAGGTGTTGGGCACTGCCTGTTCAGCAGTGACAAAGACCTACTAGGTCCCCCATCGGGGCGAGTTATAGAATAATAATTATTTTTTCTGAAGTGCTTTCTGTGTCAGGCCCTGTGCTGAAACTTTCTGCGTATATTATCTTCTTGAGAAGAACGAGCTCGCACACTCCTAAGATGGGTCGCATTATCACTCTATTTTACGGCGGTGAAAACTGTGGCTCGGAGAGGGTTAGCAACTTGCCTAAGGTCACACAGCTAGTGTGATGCAACCAAGCAAGGAAGCAACTGGGTTCTAGCCCCGCTTTACGCCTCCCAGCCCCGGGCTGTTTTGCGAGCACTTTTGGTGTCAGCCTCTTGGCAAACGACTTACTACGTGACTCAGGCCCTGCCGGTGGACTGACGGCCCGGTTCAGCGGAGGGAGACGGGTGACGCGCGGTGAGCCCAATGACCCGTCCAAAGTCATTAGGCTGGGCAGGGCAGGGTGGGGCTGAGCCCCGAGGCGCCCCCGCGGGGCTCGGGATGGAGCGGGTGCACAGGGAGGCGCCGGGCGGCTCACCGATGGTGGTGATGACGGTGATGGCGAAGTAGAAGGAGCCGGCGAACT
>NW_006159691.1:427357-447964 GCF_000334495.1 Tupaia belangeri chinensis
CTCGCCCACACGGCTGCCTCTGTTTACCCGCCGGCCGGCGCCCTGCACACGGCGACATCTGGCCTAAGGCGCAAAGCCCCGAGCTGCAGCAGTCCTGTGTGCCCACTAACTCGTCCTGTGGCCTTGGGCAATCCTACCCCCCTCCTTCCCACCCTCAGTCCTGCCATCAGTCAGCCCCCAGATACTCAGGAGCATGAGATTCCTGGTAAATAGAGCTCATACCCTAGGGAGGAGGTCGGGCTCACCAACAGCAAGGAGTGAGGAAGAGAAGGAGGTAAAGGAAGTTTTGGGGGGACCATGCACACAAGGTGGTGGGAGGAAGTCGCTGAGGAGTGACTGGGGAGGGAATCCACGGCAAGGGCAGGTTTCTGCCTAAAAAAGAGCTTGACTTGGCAGCCAGAAGGGAGGGGACGCAGAGTGGCCAGAGCCAAGAGAATGAGGGTGTAGGGTGGGGTAGGGGAACAGAAGGGAGACCGAGTGGTGCCTTCACACAGGCTCTCCCAGCATCTGGCTGCCGTAAGGAAAGGCCGGTGGCTGAGAGTGGAGTCCAGTCAGGAGAATGGCGTGTGAATGCACATGGAGGCCAGCCTGGTGCAGGGCCTGGACTTGGAGAGGAGGGGCTGGATCCAGGATAGCTGGAGAGGTGGGGGCCGGCACAGGGCTAGCCTGTTGCCTTGCACTGTGAAGGTCTGTAGGGGGCTGGCAGGTGGCCTGGTGGTTAAGGCGGCTGGACTCCCACATGGCTGACCGCGGTTCAAGTCCAAAACCTGGCAGCTTGCTTTCTTACTTTCCTTCTCTCTGTCTCTCTCTGGTCAACCTCAAAAAAATAAAATAATGACAATGAATAAAATTAAATAACAAATAATTCTTTAAAAATGATTGTACGACCAAGCTGTAGCCAATGGAACAGGGGCAGAATGACACGTGTCACTTCCAGGCTTAGCCCGTAAATCCCTGTCCCACAGCATACCCTCCACTCCCCCCACCTGCAGGCTAAATGCAGAGACCAAGTCTTCAGAAGACAGGGCTGCAAGGTGGAAGGAGCCTGGCTGCCTAAATGACATGTTGCAAGGCCACCTAGCATCAGGAACAGTCACTCCTAACCTGTGGTCAGCCTCTGAGATGCAGGGGCAGTCTGTCACTGCAGCTGGTGTTACCCTCATACATGGTGCAACAGGTCTGGCCAACGGGTTGGACGTGGAGGGTGATGGAGAGGACTCAAGGATGGCTCCGAGCATTTGGGAAGCCTTCTGCTGAGCCCTGCACCCGACAAGTCTGCTCCTGCCCACCCCAGCACCAAGGTGATGCTCCATTCAGAGTCCTGGGTGGATCTGCACGGTAACCCCGGGCCCAGGGCTGCTTCTCCTGCGGCTGTCAGGGCCAGCCCTCCCGGGTCTCTGTCGCAGCCTTGGCGTGCATCACCAACCCCCATGCCCACCATCCTTCGCTCCAGCACCGTAAACGTTCTGCTCCTCGTGGGAAAGTCTCACGTTACTCAGAACGGCCCTCTCCTCATCCATTCCACACCCAACTCATACTGAGTGCCTGCAGGGGCCAGGCACGGGGCGGGGGGTGGGGGTATGGGGCGCACTTGGCCCATTTCAGTACACTTACTGCATCAGCCCCGCCTTCTCCCCTACCTGCAGCCCACTAAGGCTCCACTTATCTTCAGCTGTCAGTTCAGCTGGACAGCTCCCTCCCATCCCTTCTCCCCACGTGGTCCCTAGGCTCCTGCATTCTTGCTCCTCCCACGGCACTACATTCTCATGTTCTATGTCTGTGTCCTTCCCACCCCCTCCCACACACACCCGCAAAGACAGAGACCCAACGTTGGTCACCTTCGGACCTGGCACAGACCACACGCCCAATGAGTATTTCTGGACCAATGAGCAGAGTAGCATGTAGAATTGAAGAGCATGGACTCTGCACCCCAACTCCCGGGTTCATACCCCACTTCTGTTGCTTACCAGTTATGTGAACTTGGAATGTCTCCATTTTCCCTTCAGTAAAATGGAGTAAGAGAAAGTTCCTCTCTCCTAAGGAGCTGTGGTAGGCAGAAGAACATTCCATCGAAGAAGCTTAGGCCCTGACCTGGAACCCGTGACTGCGTGAGGGTGTATGGCAAAGGAGAATTCATGCTGCAGCTGGAATTAAGTTTGCTGCTGGCTGACCCGAGAGGAGAGATTACCCTGGATTATCTGGGTAGGCCAGTGTAATCAAACAGACTCCTTGTAATTGGAGGAGGGAGGCAGGAGAGACCCCGGGAGAAAGACAGCCTTATGTGCTAGTATTAAAGATGGAGAAGGGAGCTGCAAAACGAGGAGAGGGGTGACTTCTAGAATCTGGAAGAGGCAAAGAAACAGGCCTGAAAGCCCCAGAAAGGCTGCTGTCCTACCAGTACCTTGAGCGTAGCGCCTGGAGACCTAGGCGGACCTCTGTCCAATAGAATCGGGAGGTAATTCATTTGGGTTAAGCCCTTCCATGTGTGATCAACTGTGACACAGCACAGGGGACTGTGATGTGAGGGTCAGAGGAGCAGCAACGTGAAGCCCGGGAGCACCTGGCTCCAGGCACACCTGGCCCCGAGTCTGCCTAGAGGTGTCAGCCACTATTCCAAGTCTCACAAGCCAGTGGATACCTGGACCTGGAGGATGTCAGACCCTTTGCCTGTCCTGACCCAGTGCCTGGTAGAGTGGGCCTTGAGCCCCTTGTTCCCCTGAGAAGCAGGTCGGCAGCGGCCCAGAAGCAGGGTGCTGGCGGTGAGGGTGCTGGCGCTGCTGCCTCGGCCTGGTTTTAGCAATAGCATCAGCAAGTTTCTGATTTCAGCTTAAACTTCAGAGGCGAGAAACTGGGCTAACATCTCAGAGGGGGGCCGGCAGGGTACCAAGAAGGGCCAGAAGAGCTCGTGGGGACAGTGGGGTTGGAGGAGTGGCTAGTGTTTAGAGAAAGGGCAGGGCCCACCAGGAGAGGACAAGGACCTGGTCTGGAGCACAGCTGCAGTGGACGAGACCTGGGTGGGAACTCCAGCTTCTCCACTTTCTAGCTGGGGCTCTGCAGACAGAACAGTTCTCTGTGCCTCAGTTTTCCCACCTGAGGAGGGGTGCTCACCTCGTAGAACCACGTGAAGGACTATGAAAGCTATCTCAAATCGCTTTCCAAATGGCTGTTCCCTGGTAGCTGTGTTTCCTCCCATTTCACAACTGTGTACCTGCTTAAGTCAAGGATTATTTTTGCAGAAGCAGGACAAAGCCAAAGGGGCTGAGCACCCGTCTGGGCAAGGTGCAGTCATAACCACCCCTGCTGGCCAGGACACAGAAGCCCAGAGAGGGGCCCTGGTTTGCCAGGTGCTTGCAGCCAGGTTGTGGCTGAGACAGGACTTGAACTCAGGATTGTCTGGCTCCCGAGGTCACGGTCCTCGTCAGGCAGGCTGCTGCTGGCTTTAGTGCCCTCCCATCATGCCTCTGGACCTCACTCCTCCTGTCTGAGATGGAGCCTTGGCTGGCCACGCTCCCCGGCTGCAGTGAGCACCCTGTGACATGCAGCTGAGAGGTGCTTTGTCAAATGTGTCCACTGGGGGTGGGTACTGTGAGGCCCATGGGGAGCTGTCTGGCCCTGCTGGGCAGGTGACTCTGCCTGTGCTTGGCATTTTGGTTTAGTGGCTCTATTTTAAGCTAGAGGAGGTTAGAGTTTGTGTATGTGTGTTTCTCAGCTCGGAAAACCGTCAGCTGAGCAGTCACCAAAAACAGCAACACCCCAAGGCACTCCCTAGGCTCCTCCTCCCTCTGCCTCCTTCCCTCTTGCCTCCTTTGGGGCTTTACCGGGATCTGGTGATTTTCCTCTGTCCCATTATGCCAGAGTTACACCCGTGACCCTGCAGCGAGGCCTTGGACTTTTTTGTCCAGAGCCCCAAAGTTGGCGACATGAGGACGATATAAAGGCAAGCCTGGTCCCTGCTGGGCCCTGGGCGCCCACCTATCCCTTATGAGTCTAGAGCCTCTGAAAGCTTCGTGAGCCAGGCCGGTCTTGCCAGCTCATGTCAGGGAGAGGAGACTGAGGGCCAAAAGACGGAGGAATCATCTAAGGCCACACCCAGGAGGGGAGAAAGAACATGGGTTTCTGAATGAGCCAGAGCTTGGCTCCCCCAGGCAAATGGCTCTCCCTCTGAGCCTCGGTTTCCTCGTCTGCGATCCATGGGTAGGAGGGTCAGCCTCACCGTACTTCTATGAAGAGGAAATGGAAACGTGGAAGACGTGCTCAGCACGGAGAAGTGCCCAGCAGAGGTTTACCTCTCCCCCCAAATCTGTGGTGTTCCTTGTCCCACACCACTTTGCCCCAGCCTTCTGGGATCTGAAGGGATGATTTTTTAAAAATTCATTTTAATCACTTATTTATTGATTATTACTAGTATTTTTAATTTTACCGGAGAGAGGCAGAGAGAGAGAGAGAGAGAGAGAGAGAGAGAGAGAGAGGGAAAGTGAGAAAGCAAGCCTCTAGGCCTGGGACTCCAATGGTGGTTGGCCATGTGTGAATCCAGTACCTTAACCACCTGCCAGCCCTAAGAGATTGATTTTTATGGTTAGAATATAGTTCAGTAATTTTCCAAGCCAGGCTTTTCTCCTGATAAAATCTTCTCTTGTCTCTTCTGAAAGAATGGATTGTTTTAACCTCAGGGGACAATAGGTGCCAGCTTCCTAGTGATGTGACCTTTCTGTAGCCCGATTATCACTTAGGGATCTGGGTTGCGAGAATTAAAAGCTGCGTCTTGCAAATGGAAAGAATGATATTGGTAGGATTGGGGGTCTTTTGGAATTTTGGGGGCACTGGGAGGCAAACCAGATGGTTTGGGGAGACTCAGAGGTGCAATCTTGAATATCACCAGGGAACACTATCGCCACGCCCAGTGTGAGTGGGGATGAATGACAATAATATGAGCATGACGCTGTCTGAACGTCGGGTCCAGCCAGGGCTCTTTGGAGGCGTGCTATGTGTCTGTGGCCATTTGATTGGAGCCACTGAGAGTTTATTCTTTAGCTTCTTGAGGATTAATTCCTTTGAATTAATGGAGCTATAAAATCCTTTACTCTGGGCAATCATTTAAAAATCGAAGTGATGGGAGTGGAGGGGTTTATTAAACTATACTTGGGCCAACCAATGGCGTGCTGGTTAAGGCAGCTGAATCCCACACGGCTAACTACATGGTTTGAATTCTGGACCCAATGGCTTGAAAAAACATGCAGGGCATGTGTGCATGTGTGCCCAGAATCCAGAGAGGAGAACTGAGAAGAGATTGCAGCGTGGCCATCCCCCATGGGTGTGTGTGTGTGTACACTTTCTCATACTCTCTCTCTCTCTCTCTGTCTGTCTGTCTCTCCTCTGCGAGCACAAATGCCCTCTAGCAATTTTTTAAGTACCTTTTTGGGCTGCCTGGTATCACAGGGGATAAGAGCTTTGCACAGGGAACGGTGTCCCACATGGCTGACCATGCTGACCATGCATGGTTAGGGTCCTGGTCCTGATGGTTTGAAAAACACATGAAATGCATGTGCGTGCATGCTCAGTCCTCTGACAGGAGAGAGGAAAGGGGACTGTGGCACGACCAGGCCCCACTTGGAGGACAGTGGACAGAGAGGCTTTGGCATGTGCCCGAGGGGATCACGGTCGGAGGGAGACATGTTCAAGGAGCTGTACCCCCTTCTCTCTGGCCATGATGACGGGCAAGCCAGGCCTCACATCAGCATCTGTCAAGCCCCTGCTCCAGGGAATGGTTCTTTACAGCCTAGAAAAGGCCTGTGTGTCTGTACTGGTCATGCAGAAGGAAGGGAGAAGGGAAGATGCGGCAGTGCAGAGGACAGCGGCAGGGAGAGGGTGTCCTGCAGGTGAGAAAGGCGTAGCTGGAGCACACAGGAGGGTTAGCTCCAGGCAGGGACGGGGACTGAGACCAGAGAGATCATCTGGGGCCATCCAGGATTAGAGGTGGGAAAAGCAAGCCCCAGGAGAGGGGACAGTCTGGAAAAAGGCCTGGAAGTGAGAAACTGCCCAGAGAGGGTAGCCCAAGGCAGCCTAGAGCACAGGAGAGGCTGGGAGCCAGCAGGGCCTGCGAGCACAGAGTCGGACCCACCCAGAGGGCAACTCAGCCTCAGAGGGGCTTCAGCAGAGTGGTGTGCCGTGCCTGTGCATGAAAGATCCTTCTGGCTGTGCAGCACAGCCCACGTGAGGAGGTCGCTGACAGTGGGTAGAGGGACTGGGGAGCCATCCAGGGGACAGATGGCCGTGTCCCGGCTGAGGCCAGGCAGTGGCTCTTATAGGCGTCTATTTAAATAATGGTTTTAGAGAAGAAAACTACTGCATCCAGCACAAATAGCAAAGACCTCTAGGCCTAGCTCTATCGTCTGGGGCAAGTCCCTTCCCATTTCTGTATCTGAGAAACAAGAGGTGGCATTTGGGTCCAGCTGAGGCCTCCTCCCCACAGGCAGGCTCTGGGCTATTCATGCACTGAAGCGCCACTGGGGGGCAGCAGCTCCTCAGCTTTCCTCTTTTCCAAGCGTCCTCTAAAGCCACACGGTTCATCTTAACGCAGATTAGAATGAGGTGAGGTTTGTTCAAACACTGATTGCTGCGCCCTGGCTCTCAGCTGGGTAACTGATCCTCCACGTTAAATTTCTCTGCGTGTATTATGGTGAATATGAAAGAGCACCTACCAGGTGGGTCTCTATGTGAAGGTCAAAGGCAGACTGAGCGTGCCTCTGCTGCGGAAATCACACAGCGGTGCCTCTGAGGACGGGCCGTGGGGAAGGGGCCGGCGGCGCCTTCTGAGATGACAGAAGTGAATTGTACCTCCTTACAAGTGCTGGTTACATGAAGGCAGGAGGGTGTGGTCTGTGCCGAGATTCATTGAACCACGCACTCAAGACCTGTGCATTGAACGGAGTGTGAATCACACCTCAATAAAATGAGTGTAATAAGAAAAGGCCTGGTTTAAACATCAAGAATGTTTTCTAATTTCCTGCTTGGCTCCTGGTAGGCACACAGCTTTTACTTTTAAACAAACACAAGCAGACCGTGGAAGAGGATGTACAATTTATGTGCTTTGCCTTTTTTTTTTTCTTAAACAGTAAAACATGAGACTTCAAACAGCATTTCACACTTGGGTTGGCTCACTTGGGGCTCTGTTTCCCAGCCCTGGGAGGTGTCCCTCACTCTCCTCTGTTGGTCTCTAGTCAAATCTTTGAGAAGCACAGGCCCATGGAAGGTTATTTTTTTTTTTAAGAATTATTTATTTAATCTTATTTATTATTTAAAATTTGCTATAGGGCATGTGCGCTCACCAGAGAGAGACAGAGAGAAAGTGAGAAAGCAAGCCACCAGGTTCAGGACTCAAACTGCAGTCGGCCATATGGGAGTCCAGCACCTTAACCACCACACCACCTGCCGGTTCCCGGAAGGTTAATTCTCGCTAACAGAAATCAGGTTTCAGAGATCCTTTAAGGCCTGCTTCCTGACTTCCTTCAAGACTGCGATTTGGCCGAGTGAGGAGTGAGGTTCGCGGTCTGCCCTGGATGGGGCGGGCTTTCTCAGCACATGCGGGACACATTGTCTACGCCTAGACTCATATTCGGGAGGATTTTATGAAACTCCAAGAAAGGAAGGGGAGATTCAGGGTGTCCGTGTGCCCCCTCTTCACCTTTTCTGCAGAAAGGTGCCAGCCTAGCTCACCCCTACTGCAGCCTCATTGTTCAGGGAATGGTTGTCCCGCCTGCCCGGGGGCAGCTAGAGAGGAAGCCGCCATGTTTGATAAAGGCTATGGAGCCTGGGAATGCACCAGAAGCCCCTGGAAACCTTGGTAAGGCTCCCTGGTTGTGAGCTAGAGGAAGGGGGCCCGGGTCATGTACCCCCACTGTATCTCAGGGTCCAGACAGACCTGGGAGCTTGAGAACATTCTCGTCCTCCTGGCCATGGATGATGTCGTCCACAGCTAAGGGCAGGGCCCAGGCACAGGGCCACCCGCGGGGGGTAGTGGATGTCACGTCTCCATTTCCTGCTGGCTCTAGAAGACGCTGTTCCATGAGCTGTAGGGCCTGGCAGGTGGGCAGGGCCCAGGCAGGCACAGGCGGCGCTGGGTCTCCAGTCGGCAGAAGTGGTTCTGGTTGGTCACCCGAGTGGCCACGCCTAGCCCACAGGTGGTCGAGCAGGGACCCCAGGCTGTGCTCCATTCTGGGCAGGGGGCTCCAGGGGGTGGGGGAGCGATGAGGCTGGAAAACTGGGGTCCTGGAGGGAGAAAGAGGAGTCAGCCCTGTGTGCTCCGGGCTCAGCAGCCTTAGTCAAGGACCTCGGTTTCTTCTCATGTACATTTCCTCACAGTGGGCTGTTGGGGTTAATGACATAACGGAAGTGAAATACTTAGCTCAGCGCCTGGGACCGTAGGCACCCCACAAATACTGGGTGCCAGGGAGCTAGGACGCTGCTGGCCATGATGGTGCCCGGTAAGCAGTGAGCCCCCGTGGCTCTGTGGTCAGTAGCGTCTCACAGCCAGGCGCTACCTGCCTGGTGTGGTGCCGTGAGAGGTGACAAGGACACTAACGGTCACCGCTTCTTGCCTCTGGAACATCAGCCAGCCTTCCCTCCCCCAGGCTCCTCCCT
The DNA here is from genome assembly GCF_000334495.1 of Tupaia belangeri chinensis. Taxonomy (NCBI): domain Eukaryota; kingdom Metazoa; phylum Chordata; class Mammalia; order Scandentia; family Tupaiidae; genus Tupaia; species Tupaia belangeri. The sequence goes on from NW_006159691.1 coordinate 435,995, forward strand.
CTCTGTTAATATTTGTGCATTCCGTCCTAGTCCTTTCCACTCGCGGTTCTTGCCGGGCGTCACTTGTCCCTACTGATTCCTCGGAGAATGTCTGGGTGTGTGGATGTCACAGCTGGGGGTGGCCGCTGGTACCCAGTGGGTAGAAGTCAGGAAAATGGCTAAGCACCTCACAACTCACAGGAGAGCCCTGGCGCCCCCAGCCCCCTGCCTGAGGATTACTCAGCCCAAATGTCCCTAGCTGACGCTGAGAAACCCTGCACGTCTACACACACGTGCAATGCATGTGGTGTATGTGTGGACGTCCACCTGTGTGTGTATGCATATGCAGTGCATGCGTCTACACCTACCTGTGTGTGCACACACGTGTACGCACCGAGTTGTGCGTGTGCACACACACACGTGTCATATGTACACACAGTGGCCAGCAAGTTGGTGTTAGGGTTTCTCTTCCTGCCTCACATTCGGTAACAGCTACCAGCAGTGTGGTCCTGTCGCGGGGCCCTGTCGTAACCGCTCTCCTTGCACTGATTCACTTAGTCCTCACCATAAGAGCTCTCTCCTCTTATTTGCTCCTTTTTATAGTTGCAGGAACTGAGGCCCAGAGAAGTGAAGAGACTTTTCAGAGTCACACAGTGGAGAAGTGGTGGAGTTGGGCTTAGAACCTGTGAGATGCCACACACTCCATAGACTCTCTGGCCTTCCCTGCAGGCAGCATCACTTCTAGAAACCACCCTTCTTCAGCTGTCTTCCTTTTTAAGTCACATTCATGTACTACTGATTACTTTTTGAATTTTCTATTTTATTTTATTTTGATTATTATTAGTTTTGGAGAGGTTTTTGCTATAGGGCATGTGTGCTCGCCAAAAAGACAGAGAGAGACAGAGATAGAAAGCAAGAAATTACCCCCCAGAGGGGATGGCCACGCCACAATCCCTTCTCCTCCATTCTCCTCTTGGGATCTTGGGCACGCCCGTACATGTGCCCGGCATGAGTTTAAGCCACCGGGTCTGGGACTCGAACTGCGGGCAACTACATGGGAGTCCAGAGACATAGCCATTACACCAACTACTGGTCCCTATTTTTTTTTTTTTAACTTGACAGGAAGAGACAGAGAGAGGGAAAGGGAAAGTGAGAAAGCAAGCCACCAGGTCCAGGACTTGAACCACAGTCAGCCATGTGGGAGTCCAGTACCTTAACCATACCACCTGCCAGCCCCATCATGCACTACTAATGATTTTTTAAAAGTAACATAACAAACTCTCTAAAACTGAAGAGCTTATAGCAAGTGGGAAGTAACTCTTGTTCATCTCTGCCCACCCCTCGGCCCATGTTCCAGAGCCACCCAGCCACCTTGCCTAGCTCAGTTCCTCTTTAGGTAAGTCCAAATAATAATTAATAATATTATGTTATTAATATGTATTAGTATAGGGGCCAGCAGGTGGCGTGGTGGTTAAGGCACTGGACTCCCATATGGCCAGCTGAAGTGTGAGTTCCAGACCTAGTGACTTGCTTTCTCGCTTTCCCTCTCTCTTTCTCTGGTCAAATTTAAAAAAAAAAAACGATAATAAATTTTAAAAATGTGTCAGTATATTAAAAATGTTTATTATAATAGTATACTCACATACCATTTTAAAGAGATTTTTGCTATAGGGTGCATACCTTCATTGGAGAGACAGAGAGAGAAAGCAAGAAATCACACACCCCTCGGGAGGGGGAGGAATGGCCACACCGCAATCCCTTCTCCTCCATTCTACTCTCAGGATTTTGGGCACACATGCACACACACCCAGTGTGAGCTTTAAGCCACCAGATCTGGGACTCAAACCCCAGTTGACTACGTGGGAGTTCAGCAGCCTAATGATTAAGCCACCTGCTGGTCCCACATCATATCATATTATGTCTGGTATGAATTGGGAGAATTTGACTCTAATTTCTTAACCCTACTTCCCACTCCGAACCCAATCTTAATTTGTAATTATTTATTATTTTTAATTCCGTATTTATTTATTTTTAAAAAGGACTTATTTTATTAAACTTTATTTATTTATTTCAATTTGAGCAGAGAGGAACAGCGTGAGAGAGAGAGAGAGAGTGGGAAAGTGAGAAAGCAAGCCTCCAGGTCCGAGACTCAGATTGCGGTCGGCCACATGGGAGTCCAGCGCTTAAACAACCCGCTTCTTGCTGGGGCTTGAGGGAGCCTGGTGCTCCTCCTCTCCCTCTCCCCGTCTCCTCAGCCCTCTCCCAGCTTCCGTGGCATCCCTAGGTCCTGGTACCTAAGAGGCCCTGTCCCCCTGGCTCCCTCAGGCATCCCATTGCGCCCAGCTGGCCCCCGGCACTCACCTTGGACTGGAAGAGGCTGGACCCCCAGCCCCACTCCCTGGTCGCATACCCACTCTGGGCAGCACTTGCCCGGGACCTCGACCCTGCGTGGGTGGGGACAGTCCCAGCTGGGCAGCCGGATGTCCTCGCTGCACAGGGGCACGCAGGTGAAGCCTCCGTCCTCACAGCGGCAGCGGACCCTGCAGTGGGGCTGGAAGGTCTCCCCGTCTCGGTACAGGCGGCCGTTCACCTCGCAGCTCCCGTCGTCCTCGCCCACTGCACAGGAGAACCCAGGTCAGTGGGCGTCCACCCTCTGCAGAGCTGGCCCAGCGCGGCTGGGGAGGCTGTGCCCTCCCGGGACCTGAGCCCCTGCCCTCCAGCCAAGCAACATTCCTCCCAGCCCCCAGCCCAAGAGAACCTGTAGCAAGGCAGCCTGGCACCCTGATCCTGGCACAGGGTTTTCAGAACGTTAATTGGTTGGAGCCTCAGCTCTGCCCATGCTTAGCTATGGCCCTTGATCAAGTGACGTCACCATTTCTTGCCTCAGTTTCCTCATCTGCAAAATGGGATATACTGGTACTTTATAGGATGGTATAACCCAAAATGAGGGGACGTAGCGTAGGCATCTAACACGAAGGAGACCATCCCCAGATCCCAGTGCTCTGCTATAGTTGGTGTAATTGTTACACAATAATAACAGTTAGCCATTGTGTACTCATTATGGTGATTCCATGCAACGAACGCATCTTCCACCTCTGTAGTCCTCACTGCGAGGCAAGGGCTTAACTTGCTGGCTGTGTGACCTGGGCTAAGTTACTTAACGTCTCTGAGTGTGACCTGAACAGTAGCAGTAAGACAGTCATTTATACTTTGGGGTACATGAGATACTATGTACACGGCGCCTAGCGTGGGGCTGGGAGTGCAGTCAGTGCTCTGAGAACCCTGAATGGAGCCCTCAGAGGTGGGCGTCACCACCATTTCCTCCCCTGAGCACGGATTCTGTGAGCTGGAGCCCGGGATGCATGCTTGGCACCCTGTGTGTCTGCTCAGAGCCTGGACGGGGCACGCAGAACCTCCAGAAATGCCCCTTGAGTGTATACCTGGCACGTGAGACCCTAATCACGTGAATAGTTCTGACTCCTCGTAACTCCAGGGATATTTCTCGTGCCCCTGCCCCAGGTGGCTCTAGACAGGGACAAGACAGTTCATGCCACCACGGTCTTTTGGGTAGTTGACAGAGGCGAAGTCACTGTCTCCGAGACAGCATGAGGAGGGGAATGAGCTGCTTGGGAAGTGCAGAGAGACTCTGCACCCACACTCATGTGTGGGTGTGAGAGTGCACGAGTGTGTGTTGGGGTGCTTCCTGGAGACCTGGGTGGCAACTGAGCCAGCTCTGCTGGAGCAGGTTCTCCCAGGACCGCGGAGAGAAACCCGTCAGGCCCGTACACACACGGGGCTCCAGAACCATGCACGTTTGGGTTCCCCCCCTGGGGCCCGGCTTGCTAGCTGTGAGACCTGGGGCCAGTTACTCCACCTCTCGGAGCCCCTGCACCCGCCCACGGGAATGCTGAACAGTTAACATCAGAGCGGGCGGACTTCGAGCGTTCTGCTCCAAGCCTGGCACACAGCAGCTGCTCGGTCGTGGAAGTGGGTTATGCGTACGCTCCTGGGGAGGGCAGGACCGGACCAGCTCCTCTCACTCCTTCCTCCCCCCAGGCCACAGGCTCTGGCTCCTGGCCCTGACATTTTGGCCTGGCCCACGTGGCTGCTGGTTTCCTGGAAACTGCACCTTCCTCCTCCCCAGCCTGGACTGGCTCCTGGTGCCCTGTGCTGGGCCTCCAGGGTGCTGGATGACCTGTCCTTGAGGGCTTGTTCAGGAAAACCAGCAGGATCCTTGTAGCGTTTCCTGCACTTCCCTGGGGTCCTCCAGCTCAGAACTGGTTGGGGGCGGGGAGGGAGGAAGGACGCCATTGACCCAGGATCTGGGCTCCCTATGTACAGTCCCAGATGTCGCCGGGAGCTCCTCACCTCTCCATACCCATATGCAGTTATCAAAACCCGACCCCTGCTTCTGCAACGTCCCCTTCCCCAGTACCCTCGCTCAGATAACGCCCTCCCTGGAGTTCCCACGGCCTCTTCTAGGCACACACAATCCTTTTTGTATTTGTTTGTTTGTTTACTTTTGGAGTTTGTTTTAAGAATTATTCTTTTGGGAACCAGCAGTTAGCGTATTGGCTATGTCGCTGGACTCCCACGTAGTCGACTGCGGTTCACGTCCCGGACCCGGTGACTTAAAAACTCACGCCAGGCGCATGTGCGTGCGTGCCCAAGATCCCGAGAGGAGAATGGAGGAGAAGGGATTGCGGCGTGACCATTCCCCCTGGGGGGTGATTTCTCGCTTTCTGTCTCTATGTCTCTGTCTGTCTGGCGAGTGCACGTGTCCTATAGTGAAAAACCTCTCCAAAAAAAAAAAAAAAAAGAATTATTCTTTTAATTTTATTTATTATTATTTTTTTTTTTAATTTGCTATAGGGCACATGTGCTCACCAGAGAGAGAGAGAAAAAAAGTGGGAAAGTTAGCTGCCAGGTCTGGGACTCAAACCGCTGTTGGCCATGAGGGGAGTTCAGAGCCACAACCACCATGCCACCTGCTGGCCTCACAGAGGCACTATCTCATCATCTGGGGATGTCTGTAGTCTTTTGTCCCGTCGGGGAATCCCTTATAGGGGCAGCAATGCTAGGATTTTGCGTGTTGGGAGGGGTTGTTTGAGTACCTTTATTGTATACTGTGTGACCTTAGGCAGGTGACTTAACCTCTCTGAGGTCCAGTTCTCCTATCTACAAAATAGGGGTAATAACAGGACCTACCTCGATATTAAGGACAAAATGAAACCTGACCTGTAAAGGAGTTGCTCACGTTGGTTCCTATACCGCGAGTCCCCTAGAACTATTTTTATTATTGATTCACTCAGCAAGTATTTGCTGACTGCCTTCCATGGGCAAAGCCCAGATCTGGGCACTTGTGATCCAGCGATGCATAAAACGGCGAAAACCCTGCCCTTCCTGGAGTTTCTGCTCTCGCGGAAATAAACACAGTAAACTGGTGGGCTTCTTATGTCAGCTGGTGACAAGTGCCAGAAAAACAGAGGAGGGCGACGGAGAGGGGAGAGAGTTGCAGTTTTTAAATGTGGTCAGGGAAGGTCTCGCTGAGACGGTGATACTCGAGTGAAGATGTGAAGGAGACAAGGAACCCTCCATGCAGGTGTCTGGAGACAGGACACAGACAGGAGACAGGACACAGACAGGAAACAGCCCACGCAAAGGCCCTGAGGTGGGATCCTGCCTGGGGAGTTTAAGGGATAGCCAGAAAGCCAATGTGGCCGGAGCAGAGAGCAGGAGAGAGGGAGGCGGGGAGGCCAGAGAGGAAACCGGACCGCGATGCCCTGGGCACTCTGGCTTTTAGTCTGACGGATGGGCAGTCATTGGAGGGTCTGCAGCAGAGGAGGGACGAGATCTGACTCGTGTAGCAGGAACCCTCTGACTGCTGAGTTGAGAATAGACCAGAAGGCGAAGGCAGAGCAGAGAGAATTACGGGGCTGCTGTGAAATCCAGGAACACAGTGGCACGTCTCAGACCAGGCTGGTAGTGGTGAGGCTGGAGAGCGTCCGATTCTGGAAATGCAGTGAAGAATTTGCTCGTGGCTAGCGCGTGGGAGGTGAGAGAGAGAGACAGATGGAAGCAGTGACTCCCGGTCTCGAGCCTGAGCCAGGAAGGAGGGGCCTGCTGTCACCTGACCGGGAAGCTACAAGTTTGGGGGGGTGGGACAGCAGGAGCCCCATGTTGAGAATCTGCAGCACAGCACAAGGCTTGGCTTGGAGCAGCCTGGGGGGGGAATGATGAGGGACAGGAGCATGTCCTCGCAGAGCCCGGAAGTCAGACTCAGCCCCTGCGGGGGCTCTCCAACTGCAACATCTCAAAGTGGTTCAGAGCACCGAGCCTCAGGAGCACTCTCCATGCTCCTGGCCCTGGGCTGGGCGCGGCAGGAAGACCAGGGACCAAGTAAATTCTTGGCTTCCGAGTATTTAGTCTGAATTAAGCTACAGTAAGAAAAGCCCCTCAGAACTACTGACAAGAATAGCCACAAGTCATATGCTGAGTGCCAGGCAGGGGAGGAATGGAGCTCGAGCCCTGAGTTCAAATCCCAGCTCTGCTACTTAATAAGCTATGTGACCTTGAGCGGGTAACATAAACTCTCTGGGCCACTTTTTTTTTTTTTTCCTATTTATAACTTAGGAATGACATTAGTTCCTACTTAATATGGTTGCTGTGAAATTAAACAAGTTGATACCCATGAAACCCTCAATGCCTGGCACGTGGTTCGATAAATAAACTCTGTCAAGTGCTTCACACGTGTGCCGGCAGCTCTAAATCAGGGCCTGCAGGCTAAGTGCCACTTAACTCGGGTTTTTCTGTGTTTTCTCTCCAGCCTCACTGCTACCAATCAGCAACCTTCCGCGAGTTTACACAAGTCACCCCTTTCTCATGACTCAGCTCCCCTGATCAAATGCAGCCCTCACCGTGGCCTAGCGCTGATAACGCTCTGCCGTAACTGGCTGGTGTGGAACCAGGCTTTTCTCAGATTCGCCGTCAGTGATTCATCAGTCTCTCTCTGCCTTCCTCTCTCGTTTTTATTTTTATAAAAGTGGGACGAGCATATAGATGAAAGAGATGAGTTGTTCTATAAGCCTGATAATCTTAAAAAAAAAAAAGAAAGAAAGAAAGAAAGAAAAAAAGAGGGCCAGCCAGTGGTGTGGTGGTTAAGGCAGCTGGATCCCCCATGGCTGACTACACAATTCGAGCCCTGAATCCAGTGGCTTGAAGAATACACCACGTGCATGCCCCAAATCCTGAGATGAGAACGAAGGAGAAGGGACTCCAGGATAGCTGTGTCCCCACCCCCTGCTCAGGGGTGGTTTCTCACTTTCTCTCTCTGTCTCTCTCCAGCGATCGCACACGCTCAATATCCAATTTTTAAAAAGGAAGGAAGAAAGAAACAGGAAAAAAGGAACAATCTGTTCCCTCTTTCTATTTCTCTAGAGCAATGGTTCTAAATTGGTTTTTTTTTTTTTTTTGAGAGTTGCTCTCCAGAAAGACAGAGAGACAGAAAGCGAGAAATCTGCCCCCCCCCAGGGGGGATGACCCCGCCACAATCCCTTCTCCTCCATTCTCCTCTTGGGATCTTGAGCACACATGCCAGCGTGAGTTTAAGCCACCGGGTCCAGGACTCGATCCGTGGTCAACTACATGGGAGTCCAGTGACATGCCATTACACTAACTGCTGGTCCCACACACTGGGGGTAGTTTTGCCCCTGTGGGAATATTTGGCAATGCCTGAAGACAGACTGCCATGACCTGGGGGAGGCGCCACTGGTGTCTAGTCGGGAGAGGCCAGGGACACCCAGTCGTCTGCATGCACAGGCCAGTCCCCCACAGCAAAGAAGGATGTGGCCGCTAATGTCACCAGAGCAAGCGTGAGACCCTGCTCTGTGTCTTCAGCGGATACCGAAGCAGGGTGGGGAAAATTTAACACGCTCAAGGCCCCCAGTCAACAGCAAAGCTGGGAGGCTTTGCAAACTGTGGGCCGGGGGCCCCCACTCCAGGAGCCAAGAAGACAGGATTGTTGCTTCAGAGCCTGCTCCTTCAGGCTCCAAGCTGCGTGACATGAACATGAAGTGCATTGGTTAAAACTCTGAGCCTGGGACCAGCAGTTAGCGTAATGGCTGTGTCGCTGGACTCCCATGTAGTCGACTGCCGTTCGCTTCCAGGACCCGGTGTCTTAAAACTCACGCCAGGTGCGTGTGCGTGCGTGCCCAGGATCCTGAGAGGAGAATGGAAGAGAAGGGATTGTGGCATGGCCATCCCCCCTGGGGGGTGATTTCTCGCTTTCTGTCTCTCTGTCTGTCTGGCGAGAGCACGTGCCCTATAGCAAAAACCTCTCCAAGAAAAAACCTCTGAGCCTCAGTCTCCTCTTTTGTAAAATGGGTCTGATTTTCGGGAGGCTGACGTGACCTGTATAGTGAGTGCTTAGCATAGAGCCTGACACCTGCTACATCCTAAAGAGGGGGATGGGCTCTTTTTCCCCCAAAAATATTGTGAGGATCCAGGGAAGGGGATGATGACTACTGGTTTGAAGAATCTGGGAGGACTTCTCAGGGGAGGCGTTTGAGCTTGGCTTTGATGGTTGGCTATGATATGGAGAGGTAGGAGAGGAGAAAGGCTGTTCAGGCGGTGGGCATGGTCTGAGCCACAGCCAAGAGGGGAGAGGTGGGGAGTGGGGCAGGAACCTTGGGTCACCAGGTTCAGCTGCAGTGAGCAGTGCGACTGAAGCAAGGCTAGGAGGAGAGCCACAGGGGGCGCTGCTCTCGGATTCTGGACTCCGACCGGGCCCTCCCACGCACCCCTCCAGCAGTCCCGCAAACCTGCTTACAGAGGCACACAGCCCCCTGGCCGCCAGGGCCCTCCCCCTGCTGGCAGACCAGGCCCTGGCTGGCGTCGCAGACGTGGAGGTGGTCGCAGGGCTCCCCCAGCCGCCGAGCACAGACCCGACAGCAGCCGCAGCCGTCCAGCACCAGGGGCGCCCCCGGCAGGCATCGGGGTGGTGGCCAGGGGCAGGCACATGATGTGGGGCACAGCTGGGCACACACCTGAGGAGACAGAGACCTCGCTCAGCCATGGGGTTCCAAGGTGGGCAGTATGGGCCACAGCTTGGCCTCAGCCTTGGAGATCTCGAACCCAGCAGGCCCACGGTGCTCCCTGAGGCAGCAGGAGCCTGGGGTCAGGAACTAGGACTGAGGGCGAGAGCTCCTGCCCGACTCTGCCCCTTATTAGCCGCGTGGCCTTGAGCAAGCCACGTAAGCGCTCCGAGCCCCGGGTCCCTCATCTGTGAGGCGAGGGCAGTCGTGTCTACCTCAGGGGGCTGTCTGAGGAGTTTGTGAAACCACGGGCATCCAACCCTCGGCACCTGGCCTGACAGGCGACGGTTAGCTGGGGTGATCGTGACCGTTAATGGCCACAGAGGGCTCAGCCCAGCTCTCCAGGGCTCACAGAGAGGCACAGGCGACACACCAGACTGAACAGCAGGGGGCATGTTTTTCAGCATGGACACTATCTCAAAACCAAGGTATCGGAGTTTTTGATCTTTGGAACAATTCAAACGTGTTTCCCAGCCCAGCTGTGCACCAAATCAGTCAACAAACTTGGTAAAATAACGACCCCCAGGGTCCCTCGTGGGCTTACCAAATGAGGAGCCCCAGGGGTGGGACCCTGGAATCTGTATTCGAGCTGTCCAGGGGGTTCTGGAATGTGGTTAGGGTTTTGGCACTGCTGACCAGTCTAACCTGCCTCCCCCGCCAGGTACAGATGGGGAAACTGAGCTCCGCAGAGGAGGAAGACTTGCCAGACATCAGTGTGTTAGCTGCAGGGCCAGGCAATGCCAAGTCGCACTCCCCAGGAGGCCCCAGGGATGGGGATGGGGTAGACTTCTCCTGTAATAGGCAGGGTGGATGTGTCAACCCAAGCGACCCAAATGTCCCTTCCCATCCAGGGCAAAGAAATAACCAAACTGCACACCAGATGCCATGGGATCCTTGGATGCCCACTTGAAGACCAAGAGGTAGGTCCCCCCACAACAGAATTCAATATATTCCCAGAGGCCCCAGTGGTGGGGCCCAATCTTGAGTAGGATCCTTGGGAGATGAAAGGGCTTTGTCTAGACCAGGGAAGACTTGCTGTTTAGGAAGATGAGATTAATGACCTGATACCTCCTGTGTGGGCCTGAAGCAGGCACAGACCCCTTGGCCCTAGCCTCTGCCCAGCCCTAGTACCCCCGAGTCCTGCAAATCTGCTTCCGGTTGCCTGCAGATCCCAACCTGGCCACCAGGCGCCCTGACTGTCCTGTTCGTTTGTCTCAAACTGGCCGACCCTGACCGCAGCTGGTAGGGTTGCAAACTAGGATGCAGTGACTCTCCCACCTAGGACGAGGCAGAACATGCCTGGCTGCTTCATAAGGAAATGAGGTTCCATCTTTGCAGGAATTTCCGTTCTAGAGAAGATGCCCAGCCTTGCCCCTCAAGGTGTAGTCAGGGCCAACAGCAATAGCTGAACAAGCAAGGAGATTGCTAGAAATGCGATACCTAGAGGCCAGCAGGTAGTGTGGTAGTTGGAGTACTGAACTCCTACAAGGCCGACTGCAGTTCGAGTCCTGGACCCGGCAGCCTGAGAATCACACCAGGCGTGTATGAATGCGTGCCCAAAGTCCCCAGAGGAGGAGGGAGGAGAAGGGATGTAGCATGACCGTGTTCCCCGGGGAGGGGGGATGATATCTCACGTTCCCTCTCTCTGCCTCTCTCTCTCTCTCTCCAGTGAGTGCACATACCCTATCAAAAATAAAAGAAAGAAAAAAAAGAAAGAGAAAGGAAGAAAGAAAGAAATACAGCACCTAAGTCCCTTCTCTCTAAATAAATCTGAATCTGCATTCCAATAAATCCAAAAGTTTCACGTAAAATTGATCTGAGAAGAAATAGGCTAGACTCCTGGGTTTCCTTCCAAATCAGAGGTTCAGCTCCCTTGGTGTGTGGGCCGTGAGGGACCCTGACCAGAATGGACTCTCGCATCCCTCCTACCTGAACACGGGGCCCAGGAAACAGACCCTCTGCTGCATACCAACTCCACTGCAGGCCCTGTCTCAGGCAAGCATGGTGGGGGCTGGACTCTGAGGTCCTGACACCTGGAGAGGACATCTGTGGGACCCGTGATCACAGCTCAGAGCGACCGCACGTCACACCACGTGGATACCAAGCACTGAGCCGTTGCACTGTCGAGCCCAACCCTCCGGGGATGGCTTCATAATTTTGTCTACTCTGAAGGTGGGAAACCACGCTCACTGCTCACTGCCGTGTCGTAAGAGCCGGGCAGAGGCAGAGTCAGGATCAGAACCCAGGTCCCCGGGAATCCAAGGTCAGACTCTTGGTTACTACACCTACCACTTGTCCCCTAGGGGCTGTGAGGCCAGCTTAGCCTCTGCAACCATTTATCCATTTATTCTAGAAGGACAATGACAGTGGAGAGCCAGTGTTTGGGCATAGCCAAGGAGTAGGCCCTCCCCGCCTCCCTGGATCCCCGTACTCTCCCTAACCGCCTGTCTCTATGTTCAGGCTGTCCCATTGTGCCTCAGTTTCCCCAGAGCCTTGCTTGGTCACTGGGAGCAAGACTTGGTGGGAGGAGTACCTGACATGGAGTTCACTGGATGAGCGTCAAGATCGAGGTTCCCCCACTGACTTGCCACGTGACAGAACACAGGGCTTACCCGCGCCTGTGGCCTCGGGGCGCGGTGTTCGCCTCCACACTATGGAGTGGAGGCCGCCTCTCTGAGAGATGACGGGGATGGAAGGAGGCCCTGGCCAGCTCCTGCGCACTGAGACTTTGCAGGCCTCTGCCTCCAGCCCTGTGCACAGCCCTGAGTGCAGGAGCCGCGGCCTGGCCTGGAGAGGGCGCTCTGTCCCTGAGGGCTGGCGTGGCCTTGCATGTCCGTGATGGCCCCGGGCTTCTGTGCAGGGTGCTGCCCGGGGCCCAGGGACCAGGGACCAGGGAAGA
>NW_006159691.1:448973-456902 GCF_000334495.1 Tupaia belangeri chinensis
TTTTCCCCTTCCAGGGGCCAGTCTAGGACAACTTTCCTCTGGTCTTTTCTGATCCTGGGCCCCTTCTCCCTCCCAGAGCCCTGAGTCCCCTGCTCTAGCGCTCCAGCGACCCAAACCCCTGACCTCCCACCACCATGTCCTGTTCATCCCCTTGGGAATGCTGGCAGGGCTCTCAGCCTTCCCCCCATAGCTCCTGGGGCCTGGGGGAGAGGACTCCTGCCGTGCTCCCTACAGGAGCACAAAAACACAGTGACGTCATAGCTTGTGCTGGGGCCAACCCCTGTGGTTCTGGGAAGTCGGCACTGATGGGGATGACATGGCTCAGCAGCTGTGGCCTTGGTGCAGGCTGGGGGTGGGGTGGCACAGGCTGGAGTCCCCGACACGCACCATGTCTATCCTGGAGGGGCTCTACCACGCCCCTCTTCTACTGTTCCGATGCTTTTTTGCTGTGTGGCTTTGGGCAAGTTACTTACCCTCTCTGAGCCTCACTCGACTGAAAACTGGGGATGGTAATTCCTCACGGGATTCCTCACACCTTGCATGTTAGGCAAAGTGAGCCTCCCACAAGCCCTTTGACAGTGTCTCAGGCAGCACCGGGTGATGCCTCCTGCCCCCTCTAGCCAGCGTCAGCGAGTCACGTGCTGCTTGAGCACCCAACACGTTGTCTTCACAGCTTGAATTTGCCAATCGCCCACCCCAGTCCTGGCCCAGAGTCAGGTGCAGCACACCAGGTCTCGAGTCTGCTTACTGTGAGGACAGGTCCCTGCTTGGTAGAGGGGCGTGGGGTCAGAAATGCGTGCTTTAAAGTCCTTCTGGAGCCCTTGCCAGTCGGGGCTGGTGCTCCGTGTTTTGACAGATTGTCATGAGTGACTTCACCGAGGCCTCGTGAATGCTATGCCCACTCAGCTAGGAGGAAGCTGAGGCTCGGAGAGGAAGGGACCTGCCCGAGGTCACACGGCAGAGCTGGCACCCAGCTGGGAGCCTGGCTTGGGCACAGAGACCAGGCTGTGGTCCCTGTGGGCCCTGCAGGAAGTCTGCAGGGGGCCCTTGGCTGTGGCTTTACACCCCACCCCCACCACGCCTGAGAAGTCAGTAGGGGTTTCAGGGCTCAGGTCCCCCTTACCTTTGAGAGGAGGCCAAGGAAGGAGAAGGCCAGAAGGTGGGTCTGCAGCATGGCTCTCGCGTTACTGTGTCCCCCGCAGAGCTAGTTTTGAGCCTGGGAGGCAGGACCTGTGAGTCTTTATGTTCCGGCAGCAGTGAGGTCACTCCCAGGCGTTCACACACACACACACACACACACACACACACACACACACACACACACACGGGCCTTTCCATTCCTGCCTCCTTTTCCCATCCTCATGGTCCTGGTGATTAGCCCACTTACCTGACGGCGAGACTGAAGGCCACCAAGGGGTGTGTGTGTGTGTGTGTGTGTGTGTGTGTGTGAACCCACCCAGTGCCAGCACCAGCAGCCAGTGACGGGCTGGCAGGGGACTCTAAACCCCGTGGAAGGGGCCCTTAGCCAAAGCCGCTGCCGTAGCTGCTGCGGCCGTGCCCCAGACCCCTCTCCTCCCCGGGGGCTGTGGATACCAGCAGTGCTCAGCAAACACCCCTCTGCAGATCTGACCCAAGGCCCCCTAAACCCTATGGCCCGGACTCCGGGCAGCCTCAGGCCGGCCTGCGGTTTCTGGCAGAGGGATTGGCAGTCACCCAGGGGTGGGTGTGACCCAGAGCAAAGCTTTCCCTGGTGGCCTGTTTGCTTTTGGCAGCAAGGAGCCTCCCTCCGGCCCACTGCCTGGGCTCTGGAAAATGGCCCGTGGGGGAACAGCCTGAGCAAGCTGGACCTACTGTGTGCTGGCACTTGCTGGGTGCTACTGGATCAGCTGGTCAGACCATGTCTGCTTCGTTTACCTCAGCCAGCTCTGAGGCCACTTGAGCAGAGGCTGCAGGCAAACCCACCTATGGACAAGCCCCAGGGGAGATGACAGGGACGGCAGCTGGAATTCCTGGGAGCACTGAGTAGGCACCTTGGTTCAGACCAAGGGTGAGACACAGGTTTCTGAAGGAGGTGCCGTTTCAGAGAGCCTAGGAAAGAGAGTGAGAGCGTGCTATGTTCCAGGCAGAGGGAACAGCCCGTGCAGAGGCCTGGAGGGAGGTCATAGCATGACTGCTGAGGTGCCTGGTGGCACTGAAGCCCTCTGTGTATGCGGGGAGTAAGATCTGGGACATCGACCATGTCCAGCCACCTAGTTGGGGGAGGGGATGGGGGTTAAATCCTTAGGCTCTGTCTGTAGAATTTACCAAAGACAGCATTAGAGGTGCTGCCAGAGGTGACTGGGTAAGGCTTTGTCCCCATATGCTCCATCAGCACCCCGAACCTCAAAGTGATAGAGCTGGAGAACAGAAGGTTCCAGAAAGGGCAGCTTGAGGAAGAAGAGTACCTCGAGGGCCACCTGGTAACACAGTATGTAAACGCTTCACAGAGAGAGCCAGATCCCACATGGCCAACCAGGGTTCGAGTCCTAGCCCTGGAGGCTTGAAAAACATGCCAGACATGTGGTTCAATATGGAGGAAGAGGAAAATTGGAGGGGAAAGGATTGCAGCATGACCAGGCCCCACTGAGGGGCTCTCTCTCTCTCTCTCAGTCTCTCGTGCTTACATGCTCACACCCTCTGGCACCAAAAGGAAATAAAAAGAAAAAAAGAAGGAAAGTGACTTGACAGGCAAGATGCCCTCCTCGTTGTAGTCTCGGGGGACAAGGGACTGGAGATGAATGAACATTGAAGCCGAAGACGCAGGATTCGATCTTGTTTGGCAGGAAAGTGGCCGGGCAGGGGTGGAGCTCACAGACTTGGAGGTTCATGTTATTTGCTGGAAAAGCTGATGTTCCAGTCAGAGGTGTGCCTGTGGCTCTCACCCCCAAGATGGAGCCTTTTTAACCCTCTTTGTCATGCGACAGAAGTCTTCGATAACAGCCACGAGACGAAACCTGGGTCCTTCATGGAGGAGCTAAAACACGTGCTTGGCAAACGGAAGCCCTTTGTACTTCCGGGTGTCTCACTGCCTCACAGTTCACACAGGAACCGAAACTCCAGGTAGTCCCTTAGAACGACAAGGCGGAAGTACCTGTGTGGCCGCCGTCAGCGTCACCCTGTACCCATTGTTCACCCGAGTCTGCCCTGTGAAGGCAGAGGCTGCGATGCGGAGGTGAGATGGGGAGTTTGGAAGATTCCAGCTGTTAGGAGCTCGCGCTGAGAGCACGTGTGCCCCCACATCCATGCGCACTGTGCACACCTGCATTCCTTCAATTCTCCGTGTGAACTTCCACGGAGAACATGTGAAGAACAAAAACAAAAACGTGCTCATTTGGACCGGCCAGTGACATGATCGTTGAGGCAGCTGGATCCCACAGGGCCGACTGAGCAGTTCAAGTCCCGGACCCAGGGGCTTGAGAAACACATCGGGTGCTTGTGTATGCGTGTCCAAAATCCCGAGAGGAGAGTGGAGAAGGGATTGCGGTGTGACATCCCCCTAGGAGGTGCTTTCTCACTTTCTCTGACATCCCCCTAGGAGGTGCTTTCTCACTTTCTCCGACTCTCTCTCTGGCGAGCACACACCCCCTAGCAAATTAAAGGGAAAAAAGCTGATTTGAAGCTTGCATACATAATATTAAAATTTAACGGTTACCACAGTAATTGTTTGGAATTTGGACCAAGAAAGGATATTTTGGGGACAGGGTATTTTGTCACTGATGTTTAGATTTGCCGGCACACAGTAATAATAAAAAGCAGGCTGGCTTCTCATCGCTTTCATTTTAGCCTTAAATTCTCGATGCGCTCCCTGACTGCTGGCACCCAGAGACAGACGCAAACAGAGACAAAGCGAGAACTCACCCCCTGGGGGGATGGCCATGCCACAATCCCTTCTTCTCCATTACCCTCTGAGGATTTTGGGCACACATACACTTGTGCCTGGCATGAGTTTCAAGCCACCAAGTCCAGGACTCGAGCCATGGTTGACCAGATGGAAGTCTATCTGCTGCTCCCAGGGCTACTGGTTTTAATAACGACACAAGCAATTCAGTACTGAGTCCTCATCTGGATGAACCATACCTGTGCTAAACACCAGTGGTACAAAGTGCTGTTTCTCTCTTCTATTTTTTTTTTTTTTGGAAGATTCTTTTTCCCATAGGACTCATGTGCTCACTGGAGAGACAGAGAGACAGTGAGAGGGAAAGTGAAAAATTGGGAAAGTGATGGCCCCACTGCAATTCCTTCTCCTTTATTCTCCTCTCGTGATTTTTGGACAGACACATGCACGTGCCCAACATGAGTTTCAAGCTACCGAATCTGAGACTTGAACCATAGTCAGCCAGGTGGAAGTTCAGTGCCTCAACCACTACATCACCTGCTGGCCCAAAAAGTGTGTTTCTAAACCTCACAGTCTGTGCATCAATAAGGTGAAGTTCAGAGATGTTAAGTAACCTGCTTGCAGTCACACAGCTGGAAGATAAAGCCAGGTTTTTAGTGCAGGTCCAGAACCTGACTCTAGAACCCATCTCGTCGCTTGCGTTGTTGGCATTTACTTGTTCCTGCCCACAGAGCTCCCTGCGATATATATTTTTAAGTGGAAGAATAACATATGTACAGAAAAGTGCTTAACATTCATTAGTACTAAGTGCACACCTCAGCGACTCTTCCCATGTGTACACACCATGTAATCACCACCCAGATCGAGCCATGTTTCTGGAAGGTTCTTCTTGCTCCTTCCAAGAACATACCCTCTGCCCTGCAGGTACCCACTGTTCTGACCTCCACCACCACTGATTCGTCTGTCCTGAGAGGGCCAGTTTCAAACCACTTGATTCTTGAGGCAGGAGGAAAGCAGGAGGGATGGGGAGGGGTGCATGGGGAGGAGAGAGAGGCCCTGATCCCTATACGTGGGTGCAGAAGCGAGGCCCTCGCTGACGGTGGGGAGGTGTGGGCTGTGGCCTCCAGGGAGAGGACCGAGGGGCAGGTGAGCACTGAGCAGGGGCCGAGGTGAGCAGGCTTATCTGAACCAGAGCAGGGGCTTTTCTTGGAGCCTTTCCCTCTAACAGCTGGGGGCGGGGGCAGCGTGGGCAGGGGAGCCCTGTGCCTGGCCAGCTTGGGGAGCACATGGGCAACGTCCAGGGCCCTTGGGAATGGAGTACGAGCGATCGACCTACCATACACAGTTCAGTGTCCAAGGCAGTGGCGGAAATCGGACTCTATCGCCTCGCTGATTAGGTGAGGTTCAGGTCCCCAAAGTGCCCAGTTTGACACCAGAGGGATGTGAGGGTCCAGGGCACCCATGTGTCTCTGGGTTGCTGCTATTGCCCCCAAATAAGGCCCCAGGACATGGATGTCTGCTTTTTGCTTTACTGAAAGGAAACAGGCTCGAAAGCTAAAGGTCCTGGCTTTAAACCTGGCTCCCCTGCAACTCCAAAGGCCAGGACAGGGTGAGGTAAGAAAGGTCCCTTGGGGACAAAATCTGGGGAGGCTGTCATCCTCGAGTGCCAACCTTGCACTGGCACAACCCTAAGAGTAAGCACCTCCTTAAGAGCCAGGCGCCCAGGACGCAAGGCGAGCTCAGGGAGAGACTCCGCGTTGGTTGGCTGGCCCGCTGCAGATTCCCCACCCCGGGGCACGGCACGAGTGAGGGCGCACAGACTGCACTGTGGCCACAAATAAACCTATCTCAGGGGCTCAACCAGGGGAGGGTTACTTCTGGCTGGTGAGTGGTCCAGGGCAGGTGAGGTGGGCCTCCCCTATCTCTGAGCAGCAGCCTGGGTCTCCTCCCTGCTCACCCGCGTGGTCCCCTCACATCCCAGCATCCCCTCTGCTTGCTAGATCGCAAACTCGAGTCCCAGCCCGGAAACTGCATCTTATCAAGACCCCACCCTGGTCCTCAGGCTGCACATCACAAACTGAGTCCTTGCTCTGTAGCCTCCAAGGCCGCCTGGCAGGGAAAGGGAGGGGTGATGTTCCATCCCTTCTGCTTACTTTTCATTGGCCAGAACCCGTCAGGTATTTCTCAGAAGTTCAGCAGAACTGACCCTTAAGGGCATCCAATCTGTGGACCCAGCAGATGATGTAATAGTTAAATCACTGGACTCCTACATGGTCAGCGGCAGTTTAAGTCCCGGACCTGGCAGCTTGAAACGCATGCTGGTCTGGTGAGTGCACGTGTCCTACAGTCAAAACCTCTCTCTCTCTCTTTTATTTTTTTTAAACTTTTTTGCTATAGGGTGCGTGCGCTCACCAGAAAGACAGAGAGAGACAGAGAGACAGAAAGTGAGAAATCACCCCCCGGGGGGATGGCCACGCCACAATCCCTTCTCCTCCATTCTCCTCTTGGGATCTTGGGCACGCATGCACATGAGCCTGGCGTGAGTTTAAGCCACCGGGTCCGGGACTCGAACCGCAGTTGACTACATGGGAGTCCAGCTACACAGCCATTACGCAAACTGCTGGTCCCACCAAAACCTCCCTTTAAAAAATAAAAGAAAAAAGCCTCCCATCTGATTTTGGGGGGCAGGGGGTGATCAGGAGAGTTTTGACTACCATTTTCATTTCTATAATACTGATTGACCTGTTTTAATTGTCTATTTCTTCTTAGGCCAATCTTTCAGCATTTTTAAAATCTTTCTAGGAATTTATTCATTTCCCCTATGTTTTCAAATTTATAAGCATGTGGCTGTTCACAGTAGTTAAGTTACTTTCAGTCTCTAGGTCAATGCTATTCTCCCTTTCACTCCGTATTTTGTCATCATGTGCAAGGTCAGTCTTGTCAGGAGCCTAGAATGGCTTTTTTCTTCTCCAGTGTTTACTTCTTTCTCTTCTTTTTCTTAGAGGTTTTTTCTATATAGGGCATGTGTGCTCTACAGAGAGATAAAGAGAGAGAGAGAGAGAAAGCAAGAAATCACCCCAGGAGGGATGGTCACCTCCAATCCTTCTTCCTGGCATCTTGACCATGCACCCACATGCACCCGGAGTGAGTTTTAAGCTGCTGCTCTGGGATTCGAACTGTAGTCAACTCCGTGGGAGCCCAGCAACATAACCACTACCCTACCTGCTGGTCCCAGTGTTTACTTATTTCTTTCTCTTATGAGTGAGAAAGACAGAGAAATTGCAACCCCAACAGGATCTTGACACCATGGCCCACCCCCAGCTTCAGCCAGCCCTGGATCATGGGCGTGTGTGTACCTGGCATGTTCTGGGAGGTCTCCCTCTATGCACCCTGACCCTTCCCACGTGGGTCAGCCTTATGGAGCCTATATTTGACTGCCGCACCACTGTCTGGCCCCTGTAGAAATGACTTTTGGTCCTGTTAATCTCACATACTCTCCTCTCTCTTTTTAAAATAATTATTTATTTTTATTTATTATCATTATTTTTTAACTTGCTATAGGGCACATGTACTCATCAGAGGAAGACTGAGAGAGAGAGAGAGAGAAAGTGAGACAGAAAGCTGCCAGGTCTGGGACTTGAACCATGGTCAGCCATGTGGGAGTCTAACACCTTAACCACCACGGCACCTGCTGGCCCCTCCCACATTCTTCTCTTGTCCTCTAATCCACTAATGTGTTCCCAGGAGCCTTGTGGTTACAGGCAGCCGAACCTTATTCCAACCCTTGGACACAGTTAATTCCACGTGTTCAGCGAGGGGCATACATCCTGGAGGGGCCACAGAACGGGCCCAGCAAACAGCTGCGGTTTGCCTGGATCTGGGCTCCTGCCCCAGACTCTGCCTCTATGTCTCCAGACAGCTGCCTCCCTGAGACCCACACTGTGGTGGGAGGAGCCCATGGGGATTGCCGTGTGCTCAGTGGCCGGCCAGTGACCAGCCCCCAGCAACCCTCCCTGGCCTCTTCATGCCACACATTCCCAGTTTGGGCAGGAATG
>NW_006159691.1:457300-469067 GCF_000334495.1 Tupaia belangeri chinensis
TGATGATCCACATTCGCAGTTTGGTCAAGAGTGCAGAGGTCTGCTCCTGGCTCTGGGTCCCAGGTGCCATGTGATGGCTCCCTCTGGGACAGCTGTGGGGCTTGAACAGCTTAACACTTGGCTTGAGGCTGAGCTGGCAAGGATGAGTGCTCCGGGCCAGCACGGTCCCCACCAGACGGGGTGGAACGTGGAGCTTGCAGCACATGTATGTGATCGTCTTCACACGCCACACACGGGTGCAAGCTGGGACTTCCTGGGAATGTAGAGGTCCTTACCCGCTGGGTGAAGGGGCTGGCATGGGGCCATGCCAAGGATGCAGCTGGTGAGGCACAGGCAAGCCTGCTGGGGCGCTGGGAGAGGTCCCAATGGAAAAGGCTCTGGAAACTGGCTCGGGGAGTTATTTATGGGCGTCATGTGCCGAGAAAAGACACGAAAACTGGCACGTGAGCTGCTAGATACACGTGGTACATGCCTGGATCGATGAGCAGGAGACCCAGGCTCTAGTCCCAGTTCTCTTACTGTGCATTCTTAGATTAAGTTCCTTGATCTTTCTTGGATCAATCTCCTCATCTATGAAATGGGAGAGGGTGAACTCCATGTTTTCTGGGTCCTCCTGTCTCTAGGGTCTATGTTTCTTTGCATGAAAGCATTTCTGACAGCTCTGGCCTGGAGGAAGCAATGGGAGAGGGTCGGGAAGGCTGTCCCAGAGAGTCACAGGCAGGCTGGCTCCTAGAGACTCTGATGTCTGACTAATCACCAGAGTTTACAAGTTGGAACCAGTCGGTCAGTGGGGACTGTGCACCTGGGCTGGGGTGGCTTTGCTGTGGGCTAGACCTCTCTTAGAGGAGGAAGGTAACAGGAGCCCCTCTGTCACTCTGGATGTCAGTCTCTGGGGACTTACCTCTCACTGTCCAAGTCCCTACAACTGCATTATCTGTTGAATCCACCATCAGTCCGTCCACCCGACCATGTTTGGGAAGGTTCTGGAAACAATCCTTTCATCTATTGATCCTTCCATCCATCTATCCACTCATCCGTCCATCAAGCCACTCACTTGTCTTGGCTTCCATCCATCCATCTGTACGTCCATTCACCCACGTTTCCATTCAACAACCACTGAACGGAGTGGACCGTGCCCCACTAAGCAAAGATGAGAAGCTAAGGTCTCTGTCCATCATGAGCTCAGACTAAAGGGGAATATAGTGACCAGTGAAGAGCTAATTCCAGCATGGCAAGTGGGAAGGAGCCAGGTCCTGAGCGTGAAGAGATAGAGGAGCTAGTCAGGCCTGGAAAGAAGAGGTGGTAGCTTTGAAAGGCTTTCTGGAGGAGGTGACGTTGGAATTGAGTCTTAAAGCAAAAGTGAAAATTGTCCAGGCCAAGAGGCAATTAAAGCAGAGGGGCAGGAGAGAAGGAAGCCTGGGGGTTGCAGAAGGCAAAAGCTATTGAGAGCTGGGAGCTGAGTCTGGAAGAAGCCATGGGAGTCAGCAGGGAGGTGGGGGGAGAAGCAGCTGGAGAGGCCCTGTGGATGCTGGGGAGGATTGATGACGATAAGGGCAATGGGGACCAAGGCCCTGGGCATATCTGGAGACCATCTGCAGAGGCAGAAGGGCCCTGGTCGGCATCAGAACTCCAGGTTCCCGCCTCTCCTGTACCCTGGATGACCTCAGGCAGCCACCTCGCCTACTGGCCTCAGGTCCCTGGCTATGACATGACAGGTTGTCCTTTTAGCCTCTTAGGGCACTCCCAGCTCGAGGGCAGCCCTGAGTCACATGTGGTCAGCAGCACCAGTGCCCACGGGGACATCTGGCATGGTTTGAGGAGGGAGTTAATTGTTCCCATCCCCATGGGGTGAGAAAGGCGGGCCTGGGTTAGGGGGGCAGTAATTAGGAACCCCCCCCAGGGCTCCCAGTCATGGGATGGCAGGATGTGCTGAGAAGGAGGTGAGTCACCCGCCAGTCATCAGCTTGGGCCCCAGCTCCCCAGGTGGGGGAGGGGAGCCCATTCCCTGCTCAACACTGCCAGGGCCACCTTTCAAAATAGTAGACATTTGTCCAGAACAAAATCTCATACCAAACTCTAATATTTAACATGGGCCCCAGGATGGGCAAGCCCATAGCATAATAGTTGAGGCGGCCGGATTCCGTGTAGCTGACTGTGTGGTTCGATTCCCTGATCTAGTAGCTTGAGAAACACACTGGCCACATGTACATGTGTGCCCAGAATCCTGAGAGGAGAAATGAATGAGAAGAGATTGCAGTGTGTCCATCCCTCATGGGAGGGAGTGCTGTCTCGTTCTCCTCGTTCTCTCTCTCTCTTTGTCTCTCTTCTATGAGTGCCCTCTGGCCAAAAGTAAAAAGACCCCAAGAAAATCATTTGGGATGCAGCAGGCAGTAGGGCCCTCCGCTGGGGCAGCCCTGCAGGGCCTGCCAAGGACCCCTTGAGTTCAAGAGTTTGAAGGCCCTCATCCCTCAGGAGCAGAGACTGAGACCCAGAGACAGAGGGACTGGCCTGAGGTCCCACAGCACGTTCTTTGCTCTGCCCCCTCCTGGGCTCTGACTGTCCCCTCCCTGTCCTGGATGAAGCAAGCATCTTCTCCATTGTCCCCCAGCGGACGCCATGTGTCCAGTGCCAAGAGGCTGCCCTCGGCTCAAACCCACCGCTGCTTACAGTGGCACCAGAGGAGATGTGGGCTGACGCCATGCAGTGCCCAGGCATGTCGCCTGCTTGTCCTGCCTCCATCTCGGGCCTCTGTCCCCACCTCTGAGAGACTAGGGATGACTGGCGTTCCCAGGGGTGTCCACTGCCATGCGTGTATTTAATCCTCACAGCAGCCTCCAAGGCATGCATCGGACGGGGAAACTGAGGCACCAGGTGTTAGCGTGCCCAAGGTCACAGGGCCAGGAGGTGGCAGAGCTGGGATTTGAACCCAGGTGGCTGACCCTTGAGCCCCATCTCACTCACTGTCCTATACTGCCTCTTAGCAGACAGCCTAAAAGCGCTTCCTGGTCTGATGTTCAGGTAGTAAAATAGAGGTGGATCAGAGGGAAGGGGAAACTTGGTCCTATCCTGGCTCTGTCATTTACCAGCTGTGTGACCTTGGGACAGTCACGTCACCCCTCTGGGCTTTAGTTCCATAAAGGATCGTTGTGAGAATGAAAGGGCTGGGCACAGTGGCATTCAGAAGGTGGCATCCCTCATCACAATTAGCGTTCCTTGTGTCCACCCCTCCCATGACCCACCGTGGCCACCCTCTTGGGCCACAGCCAAGGCCTTTTCCTCCATCTCCGAGCTGCCTGGGTCTGGCTCCAGGAGAAACTGTTTCCTTAACCCCCTGCCCCTCGGAAAGAGACGACAGGGCAGGGTCCAGCCACACCCTGTCTCTGTCCTCAGAGCCCAGACCTGCCCCCCTCAGAGGCCAGTTTACCCCTGGAGACTCGGTGGCACATGGGCCACCCAGGCTGCAGTGTGGCCCCTAGATGGCTTCTGGAAGCCCATGGTGGGAGGGGACAGGAAGGCCCCAGCGCCCCCTCCCACCAGCCCTGCCACCCGCCAGCCCCGGAGCGAACACTTCATTACTGGAAGCCCGGCCAGGCCCGGGGTTGGAAGCGGCCGTGTTGGAGGAAACCACACAGGGGCAGCCAGACCTCGGCCCCTCTCGGCCAGCGGCCCACGGCCGACCACGTGGGCTGGCTTGCTGGGGTGTTTACGGAAACCCTGCCTGAGGTCGGCCCAGCTGCTAGGCTGGGATCCCCTGGGGCACCTCCAGGTCTCCAAGTGCCAGCGAAGGCTGCAGCTGGACCTTGTTTGCCTCCACAGCCCACCTGGGGAGAGGAGCCCAGGACAGCCTGAGGGGAGGGGATGACTAGTTCTGCAGCCTGCCCTGTGCTCCTGCTACAGCACCTGAGCTGGGACCAGGGACGAGGGACCAGGCCCCGTCTGGGGACATCGCTGGGAGAGTGGAAGAGGCCTGTATAAGAGGTCTCTGGAGCAGATGGCCTGGATTCAAATTCTCCTGAGCCCCACGCTGCCTGTAACTTTGGGCAGGCTGTTTTACTTTCTTGTGCCTCAGTTTCCCCATCTGTTAAATTAAATGGGAGTGATGAGCATTGTACAGTCTTCATAGGAATGTTGATGTGGTTAGGTAATTGTATACACACGCACACGTATTTAAATTTATTTATTTATCCCATGAGTAAGAAAAAGATACAGCATCCCAGCTGGGTTCCCTGTCACTGTCCACCCCCAGATTCAGCCAGCCCAGACCGTGGGCACCCATGGGCCCAGCCTACTCAGGGAGGTCTCCAGAGGCGAACCAGTAACCTTCCTATGAGGGTTGCTTTTTCCCACTATGCCACTGTCTGCCCCTAATGTTTCTGAAGAACTTAGAATAAACCTTGTCACAACCTCAGTGCTGTAATAGCTGTTTGGAAATCTTTTCAGGAGCCGGAAGGTGGCATGTTAGCTCAGGTGCTGGATTCCCACATGGCTGACTGAGTTTCGAATCCCAGACCTGGTGACTTGCTTTCTCACTTTCCTTCTCTCTCTCTCTCTCTCTCTCTGGTCAAATGAAAATAAATAAATAAATAAATAAATACATAAAATTAAATAGGTAATTCTTTTTTTTAAATAGAAGAAACCTTTTCAGTTTAAACATTGGCAGGGCATCCAGACCAGGGATGAAGAGCCGAAGGTTATGGAAATAAATCAGATTTGGCTCCTACCCCAGAGAGCTGAGGTTGGGGTGTGGGGGCTGGGGTGGGAGTAGGGTGACATGCCTAATTAGGGTCAGGATGGCAACTAGCTGGGTGCCACTTGCCTCTCCAGGCTGCGTTTGTGAGAGCAGGAACACACCAGCCCACCCCCCCACCCCCCCACTGCCCGGTGCTGGGCTCAGAGCCTGCCACAGTCAGTATTTGAGTGAGCTGGGGGATGCACAGACCAACACCTGATGCGTTTGGAGCCCTGGTGGGCTACAGGCACTGAGCGCCGAGTTTCTGGTCTATGGCCTCCTTCAGCCTTGGCACCCTGATAGAGCAGAAGGAAACTGAGGCTGAGAAAGACCAGCCCGTGGCCCCACAGCGGGCGAGCGACAGCTGAGACAGAACGGAAGTTCGAAGCCTGCGTTTTTAACCACTGAGCCACACGTCATCTCCTTAAATGCGGATGCAACATCGACCCGAGCAGCACCTCTCTGGCCCGGGAGCTCAGAGGCACTCCCAGCCCGACCTGAGAAGATCCAGAGGGATTGGGAGGCAGAGGGTCCGACCTGAGGGAAGACAAAGAGGCAGGACTACCCCTGCACCACTCTGGGCAGCAGGATCTGGGTGTAGAATTGCAAACTGGTATGCAGGGCTGTGGTGTGCGAATGGGGGGCAGCGACAGGTGGGGAAGCCAAGGACGTCTGCAAACAGCCTCAAATGCCCTGAAAACTGTTTTCTTCTTTATTCACGATAGAGCACATGCACCAGAGAGGGAGGGAAGAGGGGGCAGAGGAAGGGAGGGAGTCTGGTCCCACCGTAATCCCCTTCCTCAGTCCTCCAGTTGGATTTGGGGCTTTCAAGCAGGCACCCAGTGTTTCAGCTGACTGACTGGGGATCCGAAGCACAGGCGCCACGTGGGATCCAGTGTCTGGAGCCATGGAGCTATCCTGGTGGCAGGATGGAGGAGGAACTGCAAAGGAAGAAGGGAGGATGCAGGAAAAACCTTAATTCGCACAAAGAACAGGCCTCGGCCATGAGCCTGCTCCCCCAAAGCCAGGGGCACCGGCCTGTGTTCACTCCATTCAAAGTGATGTGGTGCGTTTGGGGCCTGGCGCAGAGCAGCCAGCTGGGAGCCCTGAGAGTCCAGCCCTGGGAGCCTTCCCTTCCTCTGCAAACCCCTCAAGGACCTGCTTTTTGGGCAGCTCCATTTTTACCACAGTGGATGTGGCAGTGGGAGGGGGCGCAGCAGGCAGCAGGGACAGGGTCACGTGCCCAGAGGCCCTTGGCAGCCAGGCCTCACCTCCAGCCTGCCAGGGAGTTCTGAGCTCAGACCTGCCGTACCCTGGGCTGAGATGCTGGCCAGGTGCCGTGAGGCATCTGAGTTCCCTCATTCACCACATAAGGACAGTACCCGGGCTGATGGCGGTGTGGTGGTCAAGGCAGCTGCATCCCACATGGCTGAATGTGCGGTTCAAGTCCTGGACTGGCGGCTTGAAAAATACACCCAGTACATGTGCATGCATTTGCAAGATCCTGAGAAGAGAATGGAAGAGAAGGGATTGTGGCGTGGTCACCCCTCCTGGGGTGGGGGAGAAGGTTCTTTCTCACTTTCCCTCTCTCTGGGAAGCACATGCCCGACAGCCAAAAATAGGCACCTCCTAGAGCACGCTCCATGAACTGAACTGAGCTCCGGGCGCTGCTACTCCCGCAGCCTGAAGACAGAGCTGCCTGGTCTGTGGAGGCCCTGAGGACAGCCCCGGTGGCCCAGGGAGCACCTGGCCCTCTCTGTCCTCTGGGCCCAGGACCTGACTTGCTCAAGGGGGTGACTCTCCCTGATGGGCATTGGCCCCCTGCCTGAAGCCATCTGTTTGTACCCCAAAAGCAGGAGGAGCTGTATTTTTGGGGTAGGCTATTTGGACTCTGCTCCTGCCTTTCATAACAGCACATCCTTGTACAAGTAATTTCCTATTTCCGGTGCCTCAGTTTCCTCATTTGCAAAATGGGCAGCATCCTCGTTCTCCCTCACAGGATGGTCGAGGAGATCAGACGGGATGCGGCACCACACCCACTCGCTGAGCCCTCGGGAAACCTGAGCAGCCGTTGTCACCAGGCTGCTGGAGGCACGCAACAACGAGAGGGACAGGAAGGACAGGAATAAATAACACCAAGCACGGAGCGCGATGGGAAGGGTGCAAGACCCCCAAAGGGGAGGAAAAAGGAGGCATTGAGAGAGACCCAGGATGGTCGACAGCTGGGCACGGGGGCCCGCGTGGGGCAGAGAAGCAGGGAATCTGAACGGTGTGACGGTGGTGCACTCCCAGAGGCCGGTGCGTGCACTGCACCCGTGGAGGTTGCACAAGATGCTGGTTCCATCCCTGAGCAGCCCTGGAAGCAAGGCCAGGCAGGCACCCACCCTCGGGCAGTGAGGGCCGAGCTGGAGCCCAAGAGCAAGCATTCCTGAGCTTGCTTCACCCTGCCCTGTGCAGGCTGGTAGAATAATGACCCCATTGGACAGATGTGAAGACCAGGCTCCCCCAGGTTGGCACCTCTCCAGTGTCACACAGCTGAGGAGGAAAGGGCTTTTTTTTTTTTTTTTTTTTTTTTGAGAGAGAAATTTTGTTATAGGGTGTGTGGGCTTACCAAAGACACGAAAAGCAAGAAATCACCCCCCGGGGGTTGGCCATTCTGGAATCCCTTCTCCTCCATTCTTTCCTCAGGATCTTGGGCATGCACACACACCCGCCTGGCATGAGTTTGAAGCCGTTGGGTCCAAGTCTCAAACTGTGATAGACTACATGGGAGTCCAGTGATGTAACCACTATTCCATCTGCCGGTCCCAGGAAGGGGCTTTCGAAGCCTGCAGTTCTCTGTATCTGGAGGAGCCACATTCCAGCCTGGGCTGTAAGGTTCTAGAACCCTTCCCAGAGGCCCAACAGCCAGGAGAGCTGTCTAGAACCGCCCTCCTTTGGCTGGTCTGGGCCCAGGGCGGAGGCCTGGAGCTTCCTTTCCACATTCCCGGGGGGTTAAGTCTGAGGACCCAGCTCGGCGTCTGTCGGCCATCACGTTCTCCAGAAGGAATCTCTATTCATAACAAACCCCAAAGGTCAGCCGTCTGGGAAAGCGCTCTGCCTCCACCCCAGGGCAGGACAGAGGGCCTAGGCTTTACAAGTCCACTTGAGGGCCAGGACTGGGGCCACCTGCGTCTGGCCAGCCCTAAGCCCCTTGCCCTCCCCAGGGACTCCTCTGCAGATGGTGTCTAGATGGGACAGGCATACGGAGAGGATGAATAAACATCCCCTAGAAAGACAAGTGCTCTGAACGCAGCCTGTATGAGCTCGAATCCCCCTCACCCCCTCCTAGCTGTGTGGCTTTGGGCAAATTACTTTGTCTCTGTGCCTCAGTTTCCTGCTCTGTAAAATGGGGATAATCATCATACGTACTGTTTAGAGTTGCCATGACAATTGAAGGAGGACCTACTTGTTCAACAGCTATTGATCAGAGGCCCAACAATCTCCAGGCAGAGAGCAAAACAGACAAAAACTCTACCTTCATTTTTTTTAAAAAGGAACTATCAGAATGAGTATCTTTACTTCAGAGAATGCAGGTGCACACACAGAGATGAAGCAAATACAGTCCATGTTAATAGCTGTCTCATCTAGGTGACGGGCGTTCATGATGTGTTCTGTGCTTTTGTGAATGTTTGGAGTTTTTTAATAAGTAAAAGGAAGGGAAAGAAAAGAGACAGAGATTTAGGGGAAAACAAAGAGGGAGGGAGACAGAGGAAAGGAGGAGAAAGGGAAAGGAAAGAGAGGACAGAGCACGGAGGGGAGGACGGCAGGAGAGAAGGAGATCTCTGCCCTTTTGAGACGTACAATCGAGTGGGGGAAATATACAAGAACTAACTCAAACCTGGGGCCTATCTGATAGTAAGTACTTGGGAGAAAAATTGAGGGATCCAGCATGCTCAGCGGGGTGGAGGGAGTTCCATCCTGAATCGGGTTCCCAGGAAGCCTGGCCACTTCTGGAGTCCAGACCTGGGTGCTGCCAATGTCTGGGTGGGACCTTCCGCCTAGTGAAAAACCCAGAATCCTAGACTCATTGAGATGGGGGGACCCTGGAGCTCTTGCAGCAGGGACAGAGCTCAGCCTGCAATTCAGATGGTCAGAAACTGTCACTAATTTATTTATTTTTATTGCCGGAGGGCACATGTACCCATCATGGGGAGGGGAAAGAGAAAGTACCCCTCAATGGGCTGTCATGTGCGATCCCTGTCGTCCTCCGTTTCTCCACCCTGTCAGGATGTGGGTGCATACACGACATGCCTAGCATGGTTTTTGTTTGCTTTGTGGAGGTTTTTGCCTTAGGGTGTATGCACTTGGTAGGGGGGACAGAGACAGAGACAGAGAAAGGAAATGTGAGAAACCACCCTCCAGGAGGGATGGCCATGCTGCAATCCCTTCTTCTCCATTCTCCTCCCCAGATCTTGGGCACGGCATGTGTGTCCAGCATGAGTTTCAAGTCACTGGGTCTGGGACTCGAACTGTGATCGGCCATGTGGGAATCCAGTAACATAACTGCTATACCATCAGCTGGCCCCATGCCTGGCATGGTTTTTAGGCCTGGATTAGTCCATTCTTCTAAACATGACACTTAACTGCTGTGCTATGGGGCTGGCCCTGTAATCTAGTTTGAATTTTTATTTGTCTGATAAAATGAATCCTGGGGGCTGGACAGCGTTAATGTGATGCTCAGTAAGGCTGACACGCAGGGGATGGTTCTGGGTTTACTTCTAGAGACCTCCCTGAGTACATGCACATAGCTGTGATCTGAGGCTAGGTCATGGTTTCAAGACCCTGTTGCGGGTGCTCTCTCTCTCTCTCTCTCTCTCTCTCTCTCTTGCACATGGAAAAAATAAACTCAAAAACAGTTGAGCCAACCCATGGCATAGTGGTCAAGGTGGCTGGATCCCACATGGCTGATACCGCAGTCTGAGTCTCAGACCTGGCAGCTTAAAGCACATGCCAGGCCTATGTGTGTGGATGCCAAAATCCCAGGAGGAGGGAGACAGGGGAGAAGCAACGGTGGCGTGGCCATTCCCCATGGAGGATGCTTTCTGGCTTTCCCTTTCTCTCTGTCTCTCTGTCTGTCACCAATGAGCACACACACCCTGTAGGAAAAATCAATTTAAATTAATAATAACAAGGTCGGCCAGTACTGTTAAGGCAGCTGGATCCCGCACGGCTGACTATGGTTCAGGTCCCAAACCCAGTGGCTTGAGAAACACACCGAGTGCAAGTATATGTGCCTAAAATTCTGAAAGGAGGGAGAAATGGAGGAGAAGGGATTGCGATGATACTGTCCCCCCATGGGAGGGTGCTTGCTTGCTCTCTCTCTCTCTCTGGTGAGTGCACATGCCCTCTGGCAAATTCAAAAGAAAAAACAGTAACTATACCTCATATGGAGGCTTTGTACATCCAATGGGGTAATGTGTCTAAATGTCTGGAACACAGTAGCTGCTCAGTTAGAACTGGGCTCACGTGCAGGCTGTCTCTGGTATTTGCAGCCCTTGGTCTTCATCTCCCTTAAGCTCAGATTCCTCGTGTTGAAGGTGAGGTTAACACTATTCACATCCCCCAGGGTTCTACTCAGGATGTTTTAAAGTCATCTTTACTGCTCTATGCCCTCACTGGAAATTTAACTCTGTACGCACAGGTAGAACATTTGTAATCACCCCTGTGTTAGTAATGGAGAACCTGGGGCTCAGAGACGTTCAGTGGCTTGCCCAAGGTCCCGGCACTGGTGAGGTGGTAGAGTCAAGATCTGAATCATACACTATGCTTCCACATGGTATGGATGTAAAGGACCTGGCACAAAGTAATTGCTCATTTTGTGTTTGAACTGCTACTTTCTCTGTCCTTGCCAACGGGAAGAAAGCAAAAATAATTGTATCACTTTCAGATTTTGCTTATAAAAATCTCAGCCACAATTCCTGCTCTTTTTCCCCATTTGCCTACTGAACGGAGAGGATTTCAAGTGAGAAAAGCACAGGGACAAAGTAGGAAGAGTCTCTGTCCCTAAATGAGCACACAAAGCAGAGCCCTCTGTCAAGACTCAGTGCACTGCAGTGTGAAAAAGAACCAAACATTTACGGTATAAAGCCACCAGAATTGTGGAGTTATTTGTTACGCAGCTGGTAGGACTTGAACTAGCCCATACACACACCCAGTCAATACTAGCCAAGGAGACAGAGCGCTTAGGCCTGGGGAAGCATGTGACTCACCCTTGACCAGAACAATTGCAAAGCTATTGAGAAGGATGGAGGCAGAAGAGGGGTGGGTGTCCAGTTCTGGTCTGGAGCTGAATCTCAGGCCATAGAAGGACAGGACCAGGGAGACAGTTGCCTTCCTCATGCGCTGATGCTAAGAATGACATAAATGGAGAAGAACTATACAGACATCAAGGTTTGACTAGTATGACCTTGAGGCCTTCTGGGTTTCTTATTCTCCCAGATCCAAATTGCTGTTTCAGAGCTCACTTTTAATACCCCTTTCCTGGCTCTACAACCTTGTGGGAGGTAGGGGACGCAGGGCTGAGAGTCTGAGGGGTTTTATTTGGGGGGGGGAGTTTTTGCTATAGGGCGTGTATGCTTGCCAGAAGGACAGAGACAAAGAGACAGAAAGCAAGAAATCGCCCCCCGGGGGGATGGCCACGCTGCAATCCCTTCTCCTCCATTCTCCTCTCTGGATCTTGGGCATGCACGCACACGCGCCCAGCATAAGTTTAAGCCACCAGGTCCGGGACTTGAACTGTGGTTGGCTACATAGCCATTACACTAACTGCTGATCCCGAGAGTCTGAGGTTTTGAGTTCCAGTCCAGCTTCCACTATTCTGTAGCTGTGTGACTCTGGGTAAGTGCATCACCCTTTCTGAGCTTCCTTAACAGTTATGTCAGGCAGTGGGGCTGGAGGCTCTTCCCCTGAGGACCCACATGAGTGTAGCATTTATTGACTTCTTCCTCATAGCAGTTGGTGGTCAAGGAGAGAGGGTTCCCCCCCATCCCCTCATTC
>NW_006159691.1:483033-516042 GCF_000334495.1 Tupaia belangeri chinensis
CCCAAGGCTCAGGCTCAGAGCTCTGTGTGGAATCTGGGCTCTCTTGCCCAGAACAGCTCCTCCTGATGCCTGGAATTCCACCATCAGTGACTCATGCCTTTGGGAAGCCACTGCCCTCACCCCACTGAGTAATAACAATAACAACCCCCTGTGGCTTTTCTTTGCTGAGTATTCTCACACTCACTGAATCATCTGGTCCCCTCAGCACACCCAGTCAGCAGGCAGTGGAGGTGAGGAAGGGAAGCATCAGATGTAGGAAGCAGCTGGCTGGAAGCTCCACAGTCCTGAGCTCTTGCTTCTTGGCCAGTGCCTGTTCCCCAAAATATTTCAGTGAAAAAGGCTAGCTGTGGGGGGGTGGTAGCACAGCCATAAAATGTGATGCTCTGCAAGGCCGACTCACATGGGAAGGTCACAGGTTCCTGTCCAAAGACCTCACAGGGTATACTAGGCACGTGTGTACCCGTGATCTAGGGCTGCTGAAGCTGCGGGTGGATTGCAGCCTCAGGATCCTGTTCCTGCCTTTCTGTTACTCTCACTTACTCAGGAAGTAAGTCTATACACTTCAAAAAAGGCTATCCTTGATTGCACACCCATGTTCATAGCAGCATTATGCATAATAGCCAAAAGGTAGAAGCCACCCAAGTGTCCACTGATGGATGAGTGGATAAACAAATGTGGTATGTCCATTCAGTGGAAGATTATTCAGTCTTAAAAAGGAAGAAAATTCAGACACATGCTACAATATGGACAAATTCTGAGGACATTATGCTAAGTGAAAAAATATCAGTAACAGAAAGAAATGCTGTATGATTTCACTTACATGAGATATCTGTCCAGTGGAGACAGAAAATGGGCTTGCTAGGGTTAGAGGCGGGAGGAATGGGGAGTTATTGTTTAATGGGTACAGAATTTCGGCTTTGCAAGATAAAAAAAAAATTCTGTGGATAAATGATAGCGATAACAGCACACTAAAATGAATGTGCTCAATGCCACTGAACTACATTTAAAAATGTTAAGATGATAATTTTTGTGTTTTATGTATTTTGCCAAAATTTAAATTTAAAAAGAAAATTGTGTTTCTAAGAGGAAGTTAGTAAGTCCTAGAAGTTTTAAGGACATGTAACTTAGTTTATCATGATTTGTATCAGTCAGAATAGGTAAGGTCATGGTGCTGTAACAAACAACCCCCAAATCAGACTCCAGAATCAGGTGCTTAACCAGTGCACCTTATTACCACTCATGCTTACTCTGTACCCTATGGAGCATCCTTCCTTGTCATTCTAAATGTCTTCCTTACCATCTAAACCAAGCCCAGAATAAGGCAATGGAATCAAACATATTCAACCTCGGGTGGTTGTGTGACTGTGAACAAGCCAGTTCACCTCTCAGAGCCTGAGTTTACTCATCTAAGACATGGGGACAATGGCAGACTGTGCCTTGAGAAGAGAATTCAAGGAGTGTGGAAAGAATTTAGCATGGTCTAGGGCATGCTATCTGTTGTGGGTGTGCTGAAGCCCCGTGCATAACTTGGCCCTCAGGCAGGAGCAGGCTAGGCTTCAGTCGCCTGGCAGGCAGTCCCTCAGCTTGAGCAGTCCCAGAAGAGACACCTTCGTGCAGCCAGCCCTGCGTCAGGACCTGGGAATGGGTGGGACGGGAGCCCGAGGCTGCGGAGACAGTTGTCTTGAGCCTGGAATACTTTTCTCCCCAATAATCTGTTTTCAATCTCTCACTCATTTTTTCCCCCTTTCAACCGGTCTTGCCAAGGAACAAGCATGCGAGTGTGCGTCAGCTCCCAGCCTGCCCGGCATTGAACCCTTGGGAATGTCTGCTTTGACTCGCGGAGCGCAGGGCCTGTCGTATACCATGTACGTTCCAGCCTCCACACCTTCACATGTGCTGTCCACAGCACACACCCCCCAAGTCCCAGCCAGGCCACAGCTGATCCCCTGTGTCTGTCTTGACCCCATTCATTTATCACCTGCCAGGATTTGATCATGAACCTTCTCCAGCCGGCAGCCTCTTCTCCCCTATGGGGCACGGGGGGTGGGTGGGCTGGGTGGAATGGCAAGGGGAGAGGAAGGGTCTTGCTTGAGCTGCCATCACCCAGGTTGGCTCTGAGCTCTCTGGACACAGCAGATACTTAAAGCTACTCTTTGCCGAGAGGGCTTTTAAAGCTGCTCTTTGCCGAGAGAGCTCCATGGAGGCAGCCATGGACACAGGGCCCCTCTCAGCCTTGACCTTTTTTTTTTCTTAATTTATTTATTTTATATTCATTCACTGAACATCATCACAGCATACAGTTTCCCATCCAGCAACACTGTATAGTGGCTTAGTCATACATGTTATTGACAAACAACTTTCCATTGTTTCATACATATATACACACACACACGCACACACATATATACGTATAGATATACATATACATATATGCCCCCCCCCATTTCTCACCCTCCACCGTTTCCCAACTTCCTCCCGCACTGTCTCTGGTATCTGCAGTTGCTTTCCATTCCTCCCCCTCCCCATTTTACTGATTAGCAAAATATCTTAATTGATCTAACTACTTTCAATAGCAAGTTCAGCTGATATGTAAATATCTGTGAACAAAATGTTTGACTTTAGGCATGAAACTGTGAGTAGAATGAACATACTATAAAATAGCGCCTAGCTGAGGCTATATAGCTTACTGTGGTCATTAAATAGGTATTTTCTTAATGTATTTTTTCAATTTCAAGAAAGGCAGTTTCAGCTTTAATAAATCAAAATTTAAAAATGTTAAGAGAACTTTTTCTTGAGACTTAAAGCCAGGAAACAGGTTAGGATTCTGTTCAAATAGTAGGTACATGGATGTGTTGACAATTCAAGAGAAAACAGAATCCTTATCTCTGGAGCACAAAGCATAGAAAAAGAACAGTATTGTTTTGGTCAAAAGTTGTAAAATTCTATTTAATCAGTTCAGTCTCATGTACTTAATCTAACTTCTGTTGTGGTCCAAGCTTTCTGTTTAAATTCTGGAAGATAATATTCAACTCTGGACTTGTCTTTATCATTAAGCTGGCCTTTTTCTTAGATGCTTTTTAACTCTTATTTCTGTGTGTCTGACTTTAGTTTTCTTGATACAATACTCCCTTCAGAATTTCTTGGAGAACTGGTCTGGTGTCAGTAAATTCTTTCAGGTTTTGTTTAGCTGAGAATATTCTCGTCTTCTCTTCCCATATGAAAGATAATCTTGCCAGGTATAGTATTCTTGGTTGAAATTGTTTTTCACTCAACACTTTGAATATTTTTTCCCATTCTTTCCTTACTCTCATTGTTTCTGATAAGAAATCTGCTGTTAGCCTGATGGGATATCCTTTGTAGGTAACTGTGGTTTCTCTCTTGCCAGTCTTAGTATCTTGTCTTTGTCTGTGGTTTTGGTCAATCTGGCTATAATGTCTCTTGGAGAAGATCTTCTTGGGTTGATTCTACATAGATTCCTTTGCATTTCTTGGGTCTGAATCTTTGACTACCTCTCTAGGCTTGGAAAGTTTTCTTGCAGGATTTCATGGAATGTATTATATTATCAATGCCATTATTAGTCTCTTCACCTTCTGGGATACTAATTATCTGGATGTTTGGATGTTTAATGGTATCTAGAATTTCTTGTACATTCTCATTTATTTGGACTATTTTCTCAGTCGTTGTGGAAGATTTTTTTAGGCCCACAATTCTGTCTTCTACATCTGAGATTCGATCTTCTGTATGATCATGTCCGCTTTTAATACTTTCAAGGGAGGTTTTGACTTCCTGTATTACAGCCTTCATCTCTAGCAGTTGTTTGATTCATCTTTTTTTTTTTTTTATGGTGTGTATTTCCTCTTACAGATCATGCAAGAACTTCCTCACCTCCTGGAACTCCTCAGCTCTGTTCTCCTGCCTCTTCTGGAGTTCATCATCTCTCGTCTCTTGCAGTTCTATTAGCTTTATCACTATGAATTTTCTACATTCTTTTTTTTTTTTTGAGAGATTTTTGCTATAGGGTGTGTGCGCTTGCCAGACAGACAGAGAGAGACAGAGAGACAGAAAGCGAGAAATCACCCCCCAGGGGGGATGGCCACGCCACAGTCCCTTCTCCTCCATTCTCCTCTCAGGATCTTGGACATGCACGCACATGCGCCCAGCGTGAGTTTAAGCCGCCGGGTCTGGGACTCGAACCGCGGTCGATTATGTGGGAGTCCAGTGACATAGCCATTACGCTAACTGCTGGTCCCAATATTTTACATTCTTTATCAGACATTTCCACAAGTTCCATTGTACTGTCTGTGGAAGAAGAGAAGTTATTCATTCCCCTTGGGCGGGGGAGGTATTATCTTGGTTTCTTATATTTCTTGTGCATTTGTGATGATTTCTAGTCATCTGATGGGTTATATGCTTGTTCCTAATTTCTAGACGTTCCATCTGAGCATTCAGAGGCATGCAGAAGGAGGAGATCTGCAATCTCTTTGCCATTCCATTTATATCCCTAGGGGGTGCCCTACCACTCGAGACTGGGGACTGGAGGCTGAATTATCAGTAGACAAGCTTCATTTCTCTTATTCCCTGAAAGCACTCTTAGCCTTGACCTTTAAGGATTGCACCTCTCCTGCTGGAGGTCCCTTGTGATACCGTCCTCAGCCCTCCAGAATACAACAGCCTACTCTAGCATCTTGCTGCCCGCCTCCAGCCAGCTCTCCTCACCCCTCCCATCGTAACCCACCTCTATCCAGGAACGCTCCCAGGGCCCTGCCCTACCTGTGGATGTGCAGACTGGCCACCTTCAGGCAATCTCTCCCTGGGGGCCATGGGGGGGCACCAAGAGCCATAGCTGCTCCCACACAGGCTCCTCCCAAGCCTACTCCGTGATGTCTTCACAGTCATCGAGGGGTGAAGACAGGGGAGAGCAATCTGACCCCTTGCTTTGTAAATCCTTTGCACACGTGATCTGGCCCAGAATTTCCCATCTTTCCTCTCTTCCATTTAGCATTTTGATATATTTAACCCCACAGACACACCCCTCACACATTGTTCTCCCTTTGGCTTTCAGGACTCATTACACCTTGAGTATTTTCTCACCTTCCTTATATAATAGATTCCACACTTTTGGGAATTACTTAAAGAGGTTTTTATTTCATTTTACTTATTATTATTATTATTTTAATTTGCTATAGCAGAGAGAGAGAGAAAGTGAGAAAGCAAGCTGCCAGGTCCGGGACTTGAACTGCAGTTGGCCATGTAGGAGTCCAACACCTTAACCACCATGCCACCTCCTGGCCCCTACTGTTTGGAATTTTTAATTGTGGTAAAATACACATAAAATTTACATCTTAACTACTTTTCAGTGTACAGGTCCATGGCTTTTAGTACACTCATGTTATCATGCAGTGTTGCCACCAGTTGCCTCCATAACTCTTCTTAGCCTGCCAAGTCGCAGTGTCTGCCAGTGCAAGTTACTACTTTTCAGGGCTGAATAGTATTCCACTGCATATGTACACCACAGTTTGCTTACCCATTCATCCATCGGTAGACATTTGGGTTGCTACCAGCTTTTGCCAGTCATGAAGGTGCTGCTATAAACACAGGTGAGCAGGTATGTTCGAGACTCTGCTTTCCCTTCAGCTAGGAATACACTCAGAAGCGGAGCTGCTAGGTGCATGGTGATTCTGTTTACAGTACCTGGAGGGCCCGCCGCACTGTTTTCTGCAGCAGTAGCAGCAGTCCGCATTCCTGTCAACAGTGTGGATGGTTCCAACTTCTCCACATCCTCTACAACACTTTGAATTTTCAGCCTTCTTGGTGGTAGCCATCAGAATGGGGATGAGGTGATGTTTCCAATTTTTTGCTATGATAAAAAATGCAATGGATAATCAGTTCAAGTCCCAGTCCCGGTGACTTGAGACACTCACTGGGCACGTGTGTGTGTGCTCAAAATCCTAACAGAGGGAGATTTGGAGCAGAAGGGATTACAGTGTGCCTATGCCCCATGAGGGGAGGATGGTAGAGGTGTTTCTCCTCTCCTTCACTCTCTGTCTCTTCATCTCTCTCTGGTGAGCACACATACCCCTAGCCAAAAAAAAAAAAAAAAGATTAAAATTAAAAACTATAAATTTTAAAAATATATACATATATAAGATCTGTATGTATATGTATTTGTGTTTTATATATAAATACAAATATATACACATATGTCTATATACATATATGTTTATATGTCATATATAAATATATGTATGTGTATATATGTATATATAAGATATACAAATATTATATATAGCTATATTATCTATAAAATATACATATTTATATATAAGATACACAAATATATATTTACCTATAGATACATATGAGTTCCAGATCCAGTGACTTGAAAATCATACCAGGTACGTGCGCATGTGTGGTCAAAATCCTGAGAAGAGATTGGAGGAGAAGGGATTGCAGCATGGTCATCCCCTCTAGGCGATGATTTTTCACTTTCCCTCTCTCTTGGTCTCTGTGTCTCCCTCTCTGGCAAGTATACACACCCTATAGCAAAAACTAGGAAAACAGACAAAATAAAACACTATCTACAAAAAAACACAGGTGGAAGGAATTTTTAAAATGATTTAACCAATCTATTCAAAATCTTTTCACTGGAACACATCACCCATCTGAAACAGTTATAAGTGCACTGCTGTTATCTGACATGTTTCCATAGTAACAACCGTACCTGGTTTCCGCTCACATCCAGCTCCCCTTGGACCAGCTACATCTCGGGCTCTCGGTGACCACGCGTGGCCACGGGTGCCACACTGCACAGTGCAGGTCCAGTGATGCATTCCTGGAGATGCGCGTGCACTCTCCACGCTGAGAGATGAGCGGCGGCCTTCTGCAGGTGGCGGACCAAGCTGCAACCCTACCGCCAGCATCCAAGTGCTGTTTCTCCGTCCCCTCACCTGTGCGACTTTGCCAGTTGATAGCTGCAAAGTGCCAGCTCAGGCCATATGGACTAGATACACGCTTCTCCAATCAGGAGCGAAGATGAACGTCTTTTTACATGTGAGAGAGCTACTATATTTTCTTTTCTGTGAGCCGATGGCTCATTCTCTTTTTTAAAAACATTTTTGGTAGAGGACATGTGTGTTCTTGGAGAGAGACAAAAAGGGAGGGACAGAGAGGGAGAAAGAACACCCCCCTCCATGGGGAGTGGTCATTTCACAATCCCTTCTCCTCCCTCCCTCCCTCCCTCCCTCCTCTCCGGAGTTTGGGCACACATGTGCATGCTCCTAGTGTGTTTCTCAAGCCCCTGGGTCCTGGACCCAACTGTGCAACTGGCCACGTGGGCTTCAGTCACCTTAACCACCGCACCGTGGACTGGCTCAGCTCACCTCGTCTTTAGACTGTTTGTATTTTCTGGGCCCCTGTCCTTTTCCCCAGGCCCCACTAGAGCCTGAACCTAAGTAGGGACTGGAGGCCAGATGCTGTGAGGGCCAGACCTCTGGCAGTGGGACTCATCTCTGAGGGCAGGCCACCCCCTGCTGGCCAGGCTGAGTTTCTCTTCCTCCCAGTGCCAGGCAGCCAGGGACTAAGGGGGCGGCTGCCTGTGTACTTGGGGTTCAGCCTCACCACCACCCGTTTACTGCAGTGTGACCCTGGGGAAGCAACTTCCCCTCTCTGGGCTCTCCAACTCCTCCCTTGTACAATGGGAATAATAACCATTCCTCTCTCGCGCAGAGTTGCTGGAAGAATGAACAGGTGATGGGACACGAAGGCGAAGGACGTGACACAAAACACGTGCTCAGTAAACGGTGGCTGGAATTCTTTTTTCTAATGAAAGAGAGGGAGGGGTGGGAGAGAGGTATTCCTTTCTTTCTTTCTTTCTTTTTAAGAGAAGTTTTTACTATAGGGCACATGCATATGCCAGAGAGACAGAGACAGAAAGCAAGAAATCACCCCTGAGGGGGGATGGTCACACTGCAATCCCTGCTCCTCCAATCTTCTCTTGGGATTTTGGACATGCACGCACACGCACCTGGCGTAAGTTTGAAGCCACTGGGTCTGGGACTCAAGCCGCTATCAACTACGTGAGAGTCCAGTGACGTGACCATTATGCCATTTGCTGGTCCCTGACAGGGTCTGCCATGCTGCGACCTCCTGTCCCAGCCTCTCAGTTAGCCAGGATTACAGACGTGCACCGGCAGACCTGGCCTGCTTAGGTCGGCTGGGACAAACTGGGCCTCCCGCGGTGGCACCCTCCTGCTTGTGCCACCATAGCCGAGCCTGGTCGCTGGAATCCCTGACATCCAAACCTGGGGGAGAGAGCAAAGGAGGCAGCCATGCTGCTGCATTGTCATGGGCCCGCCACCACCCAGCCAGCATCTAGACCTCAGTTTCCTCTTCTGTGGGAAGGCTGCCTCATTCTGCAGCAAGGTGCTCTGTCATACTGCAGAGTTGGGGGGCCTCATGCCCAGTTGACCTCAGGGCTAAGCTGGATAGGCCCTGCCCTTTCTACCACATGGTGCTGCATACTGCAGAGTGCTGAGCAAACCTCCATTCAACACCCGCCCCGCCATTTGGACTCGCCCTGCTGAGGGGCCTGCAGACGCCCTGGCAGGGGCCTTCTGGAGACATGCTTTCTCCCCAAGGAGCATCCCAATGAAGGGCACCCTGAGGATCACATTACCTGGGCACCAGCTCTCTGGTGGTGCCAGGCAGGGGGAGTCTTATCTGGGACAGTCTCGTCCCCTGCTGTAGGGCCTTTCCTTGTGTCTGACACTCAGCTCAAATCCGTTGTCTGCTCTGATCCCTTCCATGGCTCTCCATTGCCTGTCCTGTAAGTCCAGCTTCCTCACCCCGGCATTCCAGGTCACCCATGGCCAAGGTCTGGGCTATGTCTGAGGAGGGTACCTCTAGAGTGCAACTGCTTGAGAGGTGCTCTCTGAAATCCTACCCTTCCTTCAAGACTGAACACAAATTCCTCTCCATCCATTCATTCGTTTATTATTCTATTATACACAACATTTACTGGGCTAGCTGGTGGCGTGGCGGTTAAGGCAGCGGATCCCACGTGACCAACCACATGATTTGCGTCCCAGACCCAGCAACCTGAGGAACCTGCCAGGCACATGTGCATGTGTGCCCAAAATCCCAAAGGGAGGGAGAAATGAAGAAGAAATTGTGGTGTGACCATCTCCTGTGGAGGGCGGCAGGTGGGGGGGCTCTCTCATTTTCCTTTTCTGGTGAATACACTTCCCTCTGGCAAATTTTTAAAAATTACTTACTAACATAGGGACCAGCAGTTAGCGTACTGGCTATGTCGCTGAACTCCCACGTAGCGGAACGCAAAATTACTTACTAACATAGGGACCAGCAGTTAGCGTACTGGCTATGTCGCTGAACTCCCACGTAGTGGACCGCGGTCTGAGTCCCGGACCCAGTGGCTTAAACTCACGCTGGGCACGTGTGCGTGCATGCCCAAGATCCCAAGAGGAGAATGGAGAAGAAGGGATTGCAGCCCGGCCATCTCCCCTGGGGGGGGGGTGATTTCTCGCTTTATGTCTCTGTCTCTCTCAGTCTTTCTGGTGAGTGCACGTGCCCTGTAGCAAAAACCTCTCCAAAAAAAATTATTTACTAACACATACTTATCACCTACTCTATGAAGATGTTATTCTAGGCACTGGATTAGAAAGAGAAGGCCTTAGCCAATTGCAATTAAAATGTCTTACTTTAGGTTTGCAAATTTTATAAAGTGTGTGACCAGGTGAATGCGCTGGGCAGTTCCCTCAAAGGGCCTTGAGAGGGACAGTAAATGAGGCGTCTGCAGGTCGTTTGTCTCATGGTAAATAGCTTGTGTCCGATCTCGCACCAGGAAGACCCTCTCCCTCCGCTGAACACCGAGGGCTTGACTCTGGGCTCTGCCACCACTCAGCTATGTGACCTTGGGAAGCGTCTTCCCAGCCTCAGATTATTTATATATAGGGGTGATGGTGATAATGAGTCCCGTCTTGGAAGAGTTGTTGGAGGAACTAAGTTAGAGCAGGTGTAAAAGTGCCGCGCACGGTGATGATTGAGTGGCAGCCATTATTAGCGGCAGCAGCTGACGTCTCCTGACCCCTCCGGAGCTGCTCTCTTTGCCCCCTAGAGGGCGCCAGAACCGCAAACCTGCCGCCCAGGGATAAAACCGGCCTCCAGAGCTGCTGGGGTATAAGAGGTTTCCAGACCCCAAAGCAGCCCCCAGGCCGGGGAAGCACCTGGGTGGTCAGCGGGAGGGCTAGATGCCAGTGGTGGGGGTGCACAAGGACTGAGCCCCAAAGGATGGGAAGGCAGCCAGGTTATCACGCCCAAACCCCAGCGTTTGTCTCTGGCCGGAACAGTGTGGCCAGGAGAGAAGCCTGGCTTCTACAGCCAGTTCTCGGCATCTCTGTGTGACCTTGGGCAAGTGCCTCAACCCTTCTCGGGAAGGTTTCCTTTTCTATAAAATGGAGGCCTTGCTGAAAGAAAAAGCTTCTCTAGGTGGAGTTATGGCCATGATTACTTCTCTTGCTTTCCATCAAGTGAATCTGTTACAAGGCAATTAGCTTTTATCCCACCCATCACAACAGTAATGTATAATTCATTCAGATGCTTTACTGAGCGCCTCTCCATGAGCCAGTCCCATGAGAGTTTATGATTGGCCTAAATGAAGCCAGTAGTGGTGCTGGGGGTGTGGGACTCCCGGCGATGGACTCGTCTCCCTCCCCCAAGCCCTTCCCGCATGGCCAGAGCCTTGAATCACGCTGTCGTGCAGCCTTTGCAATGGCAGAGAAGACGGCAGGAAGGCATTCTAGCTAAGCACCTACTACGTGCCAGCTGTTTCATTTTGTCTTTCCCCTAACTCTGTGGGCTCCATGTGGGCAAGGACCTTGTCTATGTTGCTCTCCACTGCATTCCCCAGGCCCAGCACCGTACCTGGCACTTAGTAGGTCCTCAGCAGATTCTTATTTCCTGGTCACAAGAACTGTGCCAAGTTTGCAAATGAGGAGATCAGGACTGTCATAGATATTGTAAGGGTGTAAGGTGGTGCAGCTGCTTTTAGGCAAA
Organism: Tupaia belangeri chinensis; assembly: GCF_000334495.1. Lineage (NCBI taxonomy): Eukaryota > Metazoa > Chordata > Mammalia > Scandentia > Tupaiidae > Tupaia > Tupaia belangeri. The sequence goes on from NW_006159691.1 coordinate 494,104, forward strand.
CTCATAGGGACAGAAAGTAAATTGGTGGTGGCCTAGAGCTGATGACTACTGGTGGGTTTCTTCTGGGGATGACAGAAAAGTGTCAAAATTGATTTGAGTGAATATACTGAAAACCATTGAACTGTGCATTTTAAAGGTGAATTGTATGGTATGTGAATTTTATGTCAATAAAGTTGTTACAATAGTTTTTTAAAAGATACAAAGCTAAGAGCTAAGTACTGTTTTTTTGTTTTTGTTTTTGTTTTTGTTTTTTTTTTAGAGATTTTTGCTATAGGATGCATGTGCTTGCCAGAGAGACAAAGAAATCACCCTTCGGGTGGGATGGCCACGCTGCAATCCCTTCTCCATCCTCCTCTCGGGACCTTGAGCATGCATGCACATGTACCCGGCGTGAGTTTTAAGCCACAGATCTGGGACTTGAACTATTGTCAACTACATGGGAATCCAGTGACATAACCATGATGCCATCTGCTGGCCCCCTGGGCTAGGTACTTCTTAATCTTATTTATCTTTTACAATAACCCTATTAGTTATTTCCCTCATTTTACAGATGAGCACACTGAGATTCAGAACAACTAAAGAATTACCTCAAGGTCACATGGCTTTCTAGTGGCAGAGCTGTGATTTGAACCCAAGCCCATGCTCAATTGGAAGCACCTTTGTTGCCTCCTCAGAAGGTACTGGTGCCCCCGACCAGCTAGACAGCCAGCCATTCAGGACATGTGGGGCCCAGGACCAGGGCTCCTCTCTTCCGGCTCTTTATCTGGCCTGGTCAGCTGTGGTCAAGAGCTCATGGGCAGGGCTTGTTATCTGCCCTCAAGCCATCTCCCAGCATCTCCCTGCTTAGGGCCCCTCGAGTATAAACCCAGCAAGAGGGAGCTGGGGGAGGGGAGTGTCCTGGGGCTGGTTTTGCCAACAGACCCAACTGTGCCCCTCCAGGGTAGTGCTTGAGCCTGTCCTGCAGGCAGGCCCCAGGAATTCCCACCTTTACATACAGAAATAAAATAGATGTGCACAAAGATGTCCATTGCAGCATTGTTTACGATAGGGAAATCCGAGAAGAACCTAAAGGTCCCACACCAGACTGGTCGCTATGCAGCAGCATGTACAGTGGGATGGGAGGAAAATCCCGGGGGGGAAGAAAGCCTGCTGACAGGCACACGTGCTCAACGTGTTAAGGAGCGCAGACTCCCGTGGGCTGCCGCCCCTGCTGCCCTGACGGGCCCTGCTTTGATCCCAGAGTCCAGCCACATGAAAACGCTCATGGTCCCCCAGGTGCCCCAGGCACTCTCTCTTCTCAGGTGTTCCAGCTTGTGAAACAGGTCAGCAGGACCACAGCCATTCTGGAATTCAGAAAGACCTCTAAGGAGACCGCTCTGACCAGGTGCTGAGTTGGGGGATCTACCTGGGGAGAGTCAGGTGAGAAAACAGGAGTGTTTGAACGAGTCAGGATAATTTCTCAGGAGAAAATGATTGACGCTGAGTGTTCTGGAGAATGATGGCACCTGCTGGAATCTCGTACCTGTAAATACTGAGGACATGTTGAGCTTTCAGGACAGTTTGGTGGTGTTTGCTGACTGTCTCCCTGTAGCTGGTTACAGAAATAAACTCTTTTCCTCCAGCCTCTGCCTCTCATTTCATTGATCATGAGAAGAAGCGGCCGGACTTAACTGGTGGATAACGCTGTTCCCTCTGCCTGGGTTGCATTCCTTGCCCCTCCCTTGTCCTTCGCTTTCAAGCGGGCTCCCTCAGTTCAGCCTTCAGGTCTCAGCTGAACTGTCTCTTTGCTGGGAAGTACTCTCAGACGCTCAGGCTGGGACAGGCGCCCTCCCCATGCCCTCATGGCCCTGCGGTTCCCCATCGTGGCACCAGCCACACTGTGGATAGCTGTCTGTCTGTCTGCCCTGTATCCTTGATTCCAGAAGATAAGGACACACACACCAGGCCAGCTACTGCCATCTCAGTGTCTGCTCTCGGAGCGGTGCCTCCCAGTGACTCCCTTGGCAACACAGGAAGGGGACCATGACAGGCCGATTGTAGGACGCAAGCAGGCGCTGGCCCGGGTGGCAGCGGCAGCGGCAGCAGCTCCAGGGATCTGCTTCCCTAGGTCCATTGAGAACAGGTCCCTGTGTCAGAAACATTCCTCTACAGGGTTTCATTTTTGTTTGTTTTTGTTTTTGTTTTGTTTTTGTTTTTGTTTTTGTTTTTGTTTTTGTTTTGTTTTGAGAAGTTTTTGCTATAGGGCACATGCACTCTCCAGAAAGACAGAGGCAGAAAGCAAGAAATCACCCCCCAGGGGGGATGGCCATGCTGCAATCCCTTCTCCTCCATTCTCTTGAGATCTTGGGCATGCAAGCACATGTGCCTGGTGTGAGTTTAAGCCACCAGGTCCAGGACTCGAACTGCAGTCAACTATATGGAAGTCCAGTGACATAGCCATTACACCAACTGCTGGTCCCCTTTTCTTTTTTCTTTCTTTCTTTCTTTTTATACTACAGGGTTTTTAAGGAGTAAAATCAGACACTTTCATGGCAAGGCTCTTTCAAGGCCATGCCTGATCTGTCTGGTACCCACTTCTCAACTTATCTCCCCTCATTCTCACTCTCTCTGCTCCAGCCACACGAGCTTCTAGAGGGATCAGCCATGAATCAAGTGTATTCCTGCCTCAGGACCTTGGCATTTGCTCTCTCCTCTGCCTGGATGAATAAACAAGACCGATCCTTCCCGTCAGAGAGCTCAGAGTCTGGTGGGAAAAACAGACACATCAGCTGGTCCTCTGGGTCACAGTCCCCATGCCTATAAAACAGAAGTAGCCATCTGCCCGGCCTCTGCCCCTTGCAGGTCATTGTGAGGGTCCCATGAGGCCCAGGTGGAGCCTGTGCAGTAAAAAGTTGTTATTACAATAATCTCACTGACAGCTTCCTGGTGGACCAGGAAGGGCAGGGGCCAGGGAACAGGAGGACAAAGGCAGTTTCCTGCAGTGCCGAAGGCTAGGCCTGGCCAGATTTGGCAACCCTGCATGGAGAGCCCTGCCAGCAGGGGCCACCTGGCCTTGAGCAGGCACAGCTGAGGCTGGGCAGGGCCTCTATGGGGTCAAGCTTCTGGTGCTTGCTTATCTAGCCTTCCCAAGCCAGAAGCCCCTGGGCAGGCCTCAAGGCTTTTTCCCAGCGAGAGTCTCTCTCTCTCTCTCTCTCTGTTGGCCACAAACTTGACTAGCTTTCCTCCCATGGGGAGACCCAGAGACCGGGGTGGGGGGTGCCAGAGGTTCCAAAGAATCCATTATAGGGCTCCCTTTGCTCCCGGCTCCCTTGGCCTTAAGGACGTAAGTGTGTACATTCTTCACCTGGGTCCACCTGCCCTCCCCTATGGAGCCCTTTCACTCCTGTTCTCCCGCAGAAAGGAGGATAAGGAACCTTGCTGTTTGTCTGTCAGTTCACGTTCAGGAACTAAAGCAGCATGTGAAGTTGCTATGATTGTAATGACCACGGTTCCTCATTCCCATTCAATAGATGAGGAAATTGAAGCTTGAAGATTGTGCCCACGTGGATTCAAGGAAAAGAGGCCTAAAAATTCATCAGGTACCTAAAATATAATAGCACTTTCCAGTCAGGCTCTCATTTATTCTTCACTGCCATTCAGCAAGGTAGGCAGCTTTCTCTCCATTGGCTGAGGCTGGGCAAAGCGAGGTGCCAAGCCATCACACGCTGCACTGAAAAGAATGTGTGTTCTGCATTGTTGAGTGTAGGGAGCTATTGATGTCATTAGGTCAAGGTGGTTGCTGGTAATATTCAGATCCTTAAACTTCACTGACTTGATTATTTTGACTGGTCGATTTATCAAGTCCTAAGAAAGAAGGATTAAAATCTGCAAGTATTGAGATTTGTGCAGTCAAGTCATTATTCACAACAGCCAATAGGGAAAGGCAACTCAAATGTCAATCAATGGATGAATAGACTTTTTAACTGTGGTATATCCATAGAACGGACTATTATCGAGCCTTCAAAAAGAAGGGAATTCTGACACATGCCAGAATGTGCCTGAACCTCGAGGACATTATGCTAAGTAAAACTAGCCAGTCCCAGAATCACAACTACTGGGCAATTCCACTTACATGAGATACCTAGAGTAATCAAATTCATAGAAACAGAAAGAGGGCGGCTACCAGGGTTGGCCGGGGGACAGGGGTGAGAAGTTGCTTAATGAGAATAGAGTTTCAGTTTTGCGAGATGAAAAAATTCTGGAATTCTGTTGCACGACTGTGTCAATATATTGGGTCATTGGAAAAGTCATGACGTGTTTTTCTATGCAAAATTGTGTCATGACCTTTCTGACAACCCAATATTTTGCACTACTGAATTGTACACTTAACAATGGTTAAGATGGTAAAATGTATGTGTAGATTATCACAACTAAAAATGAATGTGTGTGTGTGTATATTACATATATATACATTTTTATATATTCAACTATTATAGTGGATCTTGTTTATCCTTTTAATTATATCAAGGCTTGCTTTGTGTATTTTCCAGCTTTGTTTTTGGGCAAATACACAGTTATATTAATAACTGTCAAAACTTCCTGACGAATTGACTGACGTAGACTGTAGATAAAATGATTATTTTTCTCATATACAGACTGGAATTCCCTAGTTTCAGCCACTTCATGTGGTGATTAAAAGCACGAGCTCCATAGTCAGAGGGTCCCATGACACCGCTTACATGCTACTAACCTAGGCAGACTATTTAATCACTTTGTAAGAGTTTCCTCATCTGTAACCTGGCTCCATAATTTTCCCTGTTTCCTAGGATTGCCAACACAGAGGAGAGTACACAGTAGCACCCAGCCTTGTTGGCAGTTGTGGTGGTCATGGTCATCGGCATTGTCATCCATGTATATGGGTGGTTGATAAATCTTTGAGATGATGGATGAGGAAGATGTTGGAAGTGAAGACATAGAGGAATCTTTAAGGGAGCCAGGTTATCCTGGGTAGAGACAAGACACTTAGAGCACTGCCTTCAAATGTCCGTGGAGTGATTAATATAATGATGTGGGAAGAAGCAGCCCACTAGTTCTGGGGCCCTTGGAAAGAGCAAGCCACCAGGAGGAGCCACAGGCCGTCAGTGGTCAGCTTGCAGAAGAACTTCCCACAGTCAGAACTTTGACCCATGGTAGCACAGGATTTGAGGAGGAGTGAGTTCCCCACCCCAGGAGGTGTGCAGAGCCCAGGTTCAGGCAGTAGCTGTCAGGGAGAGGATCCCGGCACTGGTGGGAAGTTGGGGGCAATGACTTATCATGTCCTTTCTTTGGAAGGCCCTAGTCACTCTGGATGAGGGTCCTAAGATTTGTAATCATTTGGCCACACAGCCAGTTAGGGCTCATAACATAATAATAACATAAGATATTATTAAACATGTTAAATTATATAAAACATACTTGTTAAAGAATTATTTATTTTATTTTATTTATTATTTAATTTGACCAGAGAAAGAGAAAGTGAGAAAGCAAGCCACCAGGTCCGGGATTCAAACTGCAATTGGCCATGTGGGAGTCCAGCACCTTCACTATCATGCCACTTGCTGGCCCCATATAAAATATACTATTAACATTACATTTATGCTATATCATTATGTAAATTAAAGTTACATCCATTGGCTCATCAGAAAAATGATGACACATTTTTGCATAGAAAAACAGAAAAATATGCCATGACTTTTCCAACAACTCAGTACATTTACATGATACAACTCTATAATCACTTTATTCCTACATTTTGATTGCATTTTTTTAGGCTAACCTCTTCATATGGCATTCATTTTGTAATGTCATTATCTCTAGGAAGACAAAGAAAATAATTTAATCTTCGGCACAGTTGACTCCAAAATTTCTATTGCTCATATTTAGAAAGGCTGCTTTCAGCGTCACAATTTCTTATTGGTGGTGTCATAAGATTTTAGGGTTGTGGCCAGATTTAGAGGAACCACTATCCAATTTCTTTCATAAAGGAGCTGGAAGATTTTGGGACTTTCAGATGGCTGGCCCGTGGCCTAGTGGTTAAGGGATCTCGTCCCACATGGTCCAGTGTGCACAGTTCAAATCCTGACTCTGGTGGCTTGCAGCAACATGCCAGTCATGTGTGCATGTGTTCCCCAAATCAGGATGAGAAATAGAGGAGAAGGGACTGTGGCATGACCACACTCCATCGGGGAGTACTTTCTCTTTCTTCCTCTCCCTCTGTCTCTCTGGCAAGTGCACACACCTTCCAGCAAAATGAACAAACAACCCTAAAAAACGATTTCAGGGCTTTCGTGTTTCCTTGATTACTGAATTTAAAGATTATTTACACTGGGATCACCTATTAACCAGTGCATTGTCAACGTTCTCTTTGTAATGGTGTGTTTTGAGCCCTTCCCCCACACTATGCCGATATTCAGTGACAACTTCCTCTTAGATCCTGAAAAATGTCACAGTAATCCCAGCCATACCGGAAAGGAGGAAAAGCGTGACAGAGAGGGAAGTTGGAGTGGAAGGAGGCAACATTCTTAGTCAACTGCAGTGAAAATACATTACTTTGGCAAATTCTGCAGAAGCATGTGACCTTGAGGGAGGGGAAAGGCAGTACTCAGGCCCTCCTGGGTCATAGGAAGGCCCCTGGCAGGCGAGGACTCGAAAGTTTGATCTCATGTCTTTCAGGAGGAGTCTGGCCGACGCACCTGCCTCTCCCCAGAATGGCTTCCTCCCCTGCCACCCCTGGTGGATGTGGCCAATGGCTCCTTATCTCTGCTCAAGCATCGCTTCTTCCAGGAAGCCTCCAGAACGGGTGAGCTGCCTCCCTCCCCCGTGACCTGCCCCATGATCGGTCATGAGGTTGGAAGCCATGTCTTTCTGGTTCACTCTGTGCCCTCCGCAGACTTTGTGCAGGGCCTGATAACGTCGTAGGACCTCGGACTTGGAAGGCTGGAGTGGCTGCCGGGGTCACACAGATGGTAACTGCCACCTGAATGAATGAATGAACAAAGGAATGAATGAACTCCAGTTTCTCAGGCCCAGACAGAGAAATTTCACTTCTTGCCAGACGCCTTCAGAGCCCTAGAAGGCCTGCTTCCCGTCCTCTCTCCTAGACAGCCAGTCGAGAACCTTAGGCGGGGTCTTCTGAGCCTGCAGCGGAAATGTCCCTCCGGTGCCTGCATGTCATGAGTCGTGTGGACCTGGGTTTGCACCTTACCAACTGCAGAGCTTTGGAAAGTAGGCTTTACCTCTCTGATGCTTGACATCCTCCTCTGTATAATGGGTCTAATGACCACACTCCTCCCCAGCACAAGGGGATTTCAGACCGTGTTAGAGAAGAAAATCACTAGCCTGGAGACAGTGTGTTTGGGGGAGGCTTCATCCTGTGACTTAGACGTGAGCAGCCTTTTGCTCCTCTCCACAGGCCGAGTCTGTCTCACCACCCTCGACCCCCGTCCTTGGGGTCACACCAAGGCATCTGCTGATGCTTCTTTGCTGCTCTCAACCGAGATGAAGGACGGTTTGTTACAGCAATGCGACATAGTTCCCCTCCCTCCTCTTGCTTTGAGGGGGGCGGGCCCACCTCTGTCAGCTGCAGGGCGAAGGCCAGCACACACCCGCAGAGGTCAGAGGGCGACTGCACCTGAGTCAGGATCTCCTCAGGGGAGGAGGAGGCGGGTCTCTGTCACCACACATCTGCAGTACCCAGCATGAGTCCTGGCCCAGGGTCACACTCAGGAAACGCAGGCTGAGGACTAGGGTGATGTCACAGTGCCTCTTGCCCCAGGGTAATCAGCCCTGGCTGGCTGTCCGCAGGGTGACTGGTGAACAGGTGGCTGTGCATCTCCTGGGCATCAAATGTTTCTAGAAATTTCTCTATAAGATTGGTGTTATTATCCCCCCTCACAGAGGTGGAGACTGGGGCCCACCTTAGACTCTTCCCCTTAATTAGCTATTCTTTTTCAGTTAAGAAATTCTTCTCTGTTAAAATGTAACACTAAGTCAAATACCTCTACTAGTTATTTATTTATTTATTTAGAGATAAATATTTTTGCTAGAGGGTGTGTATGCTCACCAGAGAGACAGAGAGACAGAAAGTGAGAAATCACGCCCCCCCAGAGGGAATGGCCATGCCACAATTCTTTCTCTTCTGTTCTCCTCTCAGGGTTTTGGGCATGCACACACACATACCCAGCGTGAGTTTAAGCCACCAGGTCCGGGACTTGAATCATAGTCAGCCATGTGGGAGTCTAGCACCTTAACCATTAAACTACCTGCTGGCTCCTACAATTTAGTTTTTAAATCTAACACTATTTTCTACCCAGGGGTAAAAAGAAGTGTAAGCTTGTCAAGGGAAGGAATAGTTTTTCACTCTATCTCCATTCTCACTGCCTACTGCAGGCCCTCACATGGAACAGGAGTTCAGTAGGCGTTTGTCAAATAACTGTGTGAATGAAAGCAGCTGCCTCATTGGCCCTTGGCCTGCCCTCACAGAGTTATAGCTCATTTGGATGAGATGAGACCAATTAATCCAGAGGCCCCACACTGACAGCATGGTTAAAATGTAACACTAAGGCAAATACCTCTACTAGTTATTTATTTATTTATTTAGAGATAAATATTTTTGCTAGAGGGTGTGTATGCTCACCAGAGAGACAGAGAGACAGAAAGTGAGAAATCACGCCCCCCCAGAGGGAATGGCCATGCCACAATTCTTTCTCTTCTGTTCTCCTCTCAGGGTTTTGGGCATGCACACACACATACCCAGCGTGAGTTTAAGCCACCAGGTCCGGGACTTGAATCATAGTCAGCCATGTGGGAGTCTAGCACCTTAACCATTAAACTACCTGCTGGCTCCTACAATTTAGTTTTTAAATCTAACACTATTTTCTACCCAGGGGTAAAAAGAAGTGTAAGCTTGTCAAGGGAAGGAATAGTTTTTCACTCTATCTCCATTCTCACTGCCTACTGCAGGCCCTCACATGGAACAGGAGTTCAGTAGGCGTTTGTCAAATAACTGTGTGAGCATATGAGTGAATGAAAGCAGCTGCCTCATTGGCCCTTGGCCTGCCCTCACAGAGTTATAGCTCATTTGGATGAGATGAGACCAATTAATCCAGAGGCCCCACACTGACAGCATGTGGTCTAGATGGCTCATAAACAGGTGCTGTAAAGTCTACACCATATCTTTTTAGAATTGGGATTATTTGCTAATATTTAAAAATGAGAAGATTACACATAAAATCTCAGTTTATGCAGAAATTGACTACATCCTTTCTATCTGATCCCAGCTAGGCTACCTCCCAGCATCCCTCTCAGTTAGTTGGGACCATGGGACCACATTTTAGCCAGTGGAATGTGGGTGGAAATACTACGTGCCATTTCCTGCCCATCCCTGAGACTTCCCTCACGATCCTCCACATTCTCTTCCCTATCGGCAGACCAGATGCAGAGGATCTGGGGTGAGTTCCAGGCCTAGGAGGTGACACAGCCACCAGACAGAACTCCAGCTCCTCCATGGCTGAGCAGAACCCCTGCTGACTCACATTGGTCTGTGGTGGGAACAGGAAATAAGGCTTTATGGCATGAGGCAACTTCAAAGTTGTTTGTTACAACAGCCTATGCTGACTAATACAGGTGGACTTTTAAGAAGTCTGTAGGAAAATGGATTTAGTTTGAGTTTATTTTGGTGCAAAAAATTTTGAAACCCATGCATAGTGTTTTTATAGTATGCATTTCCCACTGGAGTCTTGTAGCAGCCTAGTTGGCGTTTTCAAGCTACCTGATTCCTGACCCCAATCTGCCTGTCTCCTGGAGTGATTTTTTTTTTCCCAAGAGTTATTTATTTATTTACTTTTGGAGAGGTTTTGCTATAGGTCATGTGTGCTTACCAAAAAGACAGAGAGAGACGGAGAGACAGAAAACAAGAAATCACCTCCTGGGGGTGGGGGTGGGGGGATGGCCATGCCACAATCCCTTCTCCTCCATTCTCCTCTCAGGATCTTGGGCACAAATGCACCTGGTATGAGTTTAAGCCACTGGGTCTGGGACTTGAACCGTGGTCAACTACATGGGAGTCCAGCAATGTAGCCATTACACCATTTGCTGTCCTTATTTATTTAATTTTATTTATTCATTTATTTTAACTTGACCAGACACATACACACAGAGAGAGAGAGAAAGCAAGCAAGAAAGCAGGCCACCAGGTCCAGGACTCAAACCATGGTGGGCCATGTGGGAGTGTCCAGTGCCTTAACTACCACACCACCTGCTGGTCCCCATGGAATGATTTTATTTTGCAGCTTCTGGTCAAATTCTATCCCTCTCTCGAATATACGGAGACACTGAGGCACAGAGAGAACAAGAACTAATGTGTCACAGTGAGTCAAGGGCAGAACTCAGACTTGAGCTGAGGTCTCCTAATAATTTTTGTTTTCTTTTTTTCTTTTGTGAGATTGAGAGAGAGAAGAGAAAGACCAGCCCTGAAGGAACAGAGTCCCACACTGTGACCCTGCAGCCGGCTAGGCTCATGGGTGCTCACCCAGTGTAACAGGTTGACCTGGGAATTGAACTTGCCATCTTCCACATGGATCTGGCATCAGTGCCAGCATGTTACCACTGCACCCCCAAGCCAGCCAAGTCTAACTCTTACCCCAGCGCTCTTCCTCAGAACATTTCTTTTTTTTTTCTTTTTTTTTTTTTAAGTTTTGCTATAGGGCATGTGTACTCACTGGAGAGAGAGACAGAGATAGAGAGAGAGAGAGTGAGGAAGCACCCTCAGGGGGGTGGCCATGCCACAATCCCTTCTCCTCCATTCACCCTCCTCTTGGGATTTTGAGTATGCATGTACACATGCCTGGTGTGTTTTTCAAGCTACTGGACGCGGGAATCAAACAATGCTGTCAGTCATATGGGATCTATTGCCTTAACCATCACGCCACCAACAGGCCCCAGGATCTTTCTTACTCAAGAGCAGAGTATGTTTAATTAGGAAGGGAGAAAAAGAGTGTGATGCTTAAAGTTTAGGACCCTCTTGGGGTGGAAAGGGAGCTGAATCCTCCTGAGGGAGGAACCCCAGATGGTAGAGGGGGTCAAAACAGGAGGTGAAACCGCGACTTCTCTATGATTCCACAGTTTGCAGAAGACTTGCAAGTGCCCATCAGGCAACGTAAGGCTCCGTCCCGAGGGGCCAGGCCGAGTGTGGAGCCTGAGCTCAGTCCTCCTCCTCTCTTCCCTCTTTAAGAAATCCCCTCCGGGGGGTGGGGGTGGGGGGATGGCCATGCCACAATCCCTTCTCCTCCATTCTCCTCTCAGGATCTTGGGCACAAATGCACCTGGTATGAGTTTAAGCCACTGGGTCTGGGACTTGAACCGTGGTCAACTACATGGGAGTCCAGCAATGTAGCCATTACACCATTTGCTGTCCTTATTTATTTAATTTTATTTATTCATTTATTTTAACTTGACCAGACACATACACACAGAGAGAGAGAGAAAGCAAGCAAGAAAGCAGGCCACCAGGTCCAGGACTCAAACCATGGTGGGCCATGTGGGAGTGTCCAGTGCCTTAACTACCACACCACCTGCTGGTCCCCATGGAATGATTTTATTTTGCAGCTTCTGGTCAAATTCTATCCCTCTCTCGAATATACGGAGACACTGAGGCACAGAGAGAACAAGAACTAATGTGTCACAGTGAGTCAAGGGCAGAACTCAGACTTGAGCTGAGGTCTCCTAATAATTTTTGTTTTCTTTTTTTCTTTTGTGAGATTGAGAGAGAGAAGAGAAAGACCAGCCCTGAAGGAACAGAGTCCCACACTGTGACCCTGCAGCCGGCTAGGCTCATGGGTGCTCACCCAGTGTAACAGGTTGACCTGGGAATTGAACTTGCCATCTTCCACATGGATCTGGCATCAGTGCCAGCATGTTACCACTGCACCCCCAAGCCAGCCAAGTCTAACTCTTACCCCAGCGCTCTTCCTCAGAACATTTCTTTTTTTTTTCTTTTTTTTTTTTAAGTTTTGCTATAGGGCATGTGTACTCACTGGAGAGAGAGACAGAGATAGAGAGAGAGAGAGTGAGGAAGCACCCTCAGGGGGTTGGCCATGCCACAATCCCTTCTCCTCCATTCACCCTCCTCTTGGGATTTTGAGTATGCATGTACACATGCCTGGTGTGTTTTTCAAGCTACTGGACGCGGGAATCAAACAATGCTGTCAGTCATATGGGATCTATTGCCTTAACCATCACGCCACCAACAGGCCCCAGGATCTTTCTTACTCAAGAGCAGAGTATGTTTAATTAGGAAGGGAGAAAAAGAGTGTGATGCTTAAAGTTTAGGACCCTCTTGGGGTGGAAAGGGAGCTGAATCCTCCTGAGGGAGGAACCCCAGATGGTAGAGGGGGTCAAAACAGGAGGTGAAACCGCGACTTCTCTATGATTCCACAGTTTGCAGAAGACTTGCAAGTGCCCATCAGGCAACGTAAGGCTCCGTCCCGAGGGGCCAGGCCGAGTGTGGAGCCTGAGCTCAGTCCTCCTCCTCTCTTCCCTCTTTGGAAAAGGCCCAGGTCCTTGATTGCTAAGACTCACCGACCAGAAGCAGGAGCCAGTTTTCCATCCAAGACAATCAAATCTCAAAAGAAATGAATTTGCAAATTAATCCCATGTCTGAGTCCAGAGGGCTGGAGGATGCTTTGGGAAGGTGGGGAACTGGGTTCTGCGGAAGCCTCTTACAGTGGTAGAGGAAGGGATAGGAGCCTCCCCAACACCCCCTTCCAGCCCCTTCATCCCCACAAACAGCCACTGTGATAACCCCCGAGCCATCGAGCACCTGTGGACACATGCACCTGCTGGCGCACTCAGAGGAAACACACCCGTTGGAGGAGACTTCCTGGATTTTCCTGCGGGTGCTATAGCATCTGCCTTAGAGGTATCTGTAGACACCAGGGGGGCTGCCGAGGGGCCATGAGGGGCCACAAAGCCTCATTGGCTCTGCTATCTCTCCTGCCCAGACCAGATGACTGCCCAGGCCAAAACCTCCCCTTCCCCTCCAGGAACCCGCTGGCTCCCCTGGGTCAGGCTGGGGGCAGCCTTTGGAGACTTACGTCTGCAGCCTCCCCCTCTCCACTACCACCACACTCAAAGGAACAGGGAGCCGTCACTAAATTGAGGGCCTGGGTAGAGAAACAGGAAAAGAGAGTGTCGCTCCAGTCTTCCAAGATTGCCTAGAGCAGTTGAGGCAGAAAGGCCCTACAAGAAAACTCCTGGAGCCCAAGGGGAGCCCAAGCTTCCGGTACAGAAGCTCTGAGTTGTCCTCCAGAAACAATGACATGGCAGTTACAACAGGTGTGAGTGAGACAGCAACCACAGCGAACCCTCGAGCCCTCGCCCAAATCTGCTGCACTTCAGAGATGCAGAAGTCTCAACAGGATGATTTAAGTTTAGCAACAAAACTCAGCCTAACCTGAACGGATGGAGGATACTCAAATATGATTTTCTGCAGAATATTAATGTGTCTAGTTATAGGATGCTAACCCAGGCACCACTGGTGTGTTACATAACCAGGGTCCTGTGCTTTCTCAAACCTCCAAGTCCCCCAAATCCCAAACTTCTTGGGGCCCGGAGACATCAGGATTCTAGGTAAGCTTGCTCTATGATGGTTTTACTCTATTGGGTTGTAGGAAAAGTCATGGTGCATTTTTGCATAGAAAAACATACCTATATCATGACTTTCCAGATGACCTAGTAAGTGCATCAACTAAGTTCATGCTCTAACTCTGTGGGGGAGTGGAACTTGTTATTATCATCTCCTATTATCTTCCCATTTCACAGACAAGGAAATCGAGGCAAAGAAAGATGAAGGGACTGCCTGAAGACACAGCCAGTTAATGTTGGGGCTGGGGTGGGCCCAGGCAGCCTGCTCAGAGCCCACACTCTGAATCTCTCCACCATCTGCCTCGCTTCAAAGTGCTAGGCGAGATGGGGGCGGGGGTGGGTGGAAGGAGCAGGAAATAGCCATTTTTAGCTGAGTGGGCCACGTGCGAGTTGTTCTCCCAGGGTGGCCAGCCCTTCTGGCGAAACTCCTCAGGCAGTCCCTGCAAACCAGGATGGTCGGCTGGCCTAGTCCCTGGCCTCTTCTCCTGTGAGCAGTGTCAGAGTCATGGTCCCCTATTTGTGATCCGACGATCTGAAGATGCATATCATCCCTACAGCGTGGCTTCTTAGCAGGGTCTTAACCAAATCAGGGTCCCCACAGGCACTAAGCCAAGACATAGGAAGGAAACCCCGAAGGAAACGCTGGTTGCGTCAAATTCACTGAGGGTGTGTCTCCATCCAGCACTTTCCTAAGAGGTTTTCAAGGTCAAGTGCAAGTCTACAGGCTTCTCCCTGCGTGTTTATGTTGGACTCTGCTGCAAGTACAACAGAAATATCACAGCGGGGGGAGATTGACTCTGCTCTCCAATTTAGAAAGGACTCCTTCTCATGCCCAGCTTTGAATTTTTAACCCACGGAAGCCCAAAGTCCTGAAAAAGCCACACAGTGGATTCATTTCCACTTGCCGGCCTGGCCCTATCCAGGTGCACAGAAGAATGAGCAAGGCCCCTGTGCCTGAGAAGCCAGGGTAGGCTGCAGAGGTGGGACAGAACTGCGTCCCGGGCTCTAGGAGGGGAGTCCTGTGTGCTGAGGACCCCAGGGCCTCCAACTGAGGAGGGAGCAAGGTGGGCTGGGGACACCCCACAGTCTGGAGCGCTGAGGTCCTCCCAGTCAAGGACTCAGCTGGAGGCTGCTGGTTAGATGTGGCGAGTTGAGTGCCTTTATTTGTTTCCACTCTTCTCTGAAACTCCAAGGTAAACGACACAAAGGAAATTTTTAAAAATGCACGTCTGTCTCCTGGAACAGAGAAAGCGTGTAAGGGGACAGCAGATGTGAGGGACCAACAGAATTCTGGAAGCTGGGGGGCAGATGGTGAGTGGGGACTAAAAAGAAACTCCGGAGGCTGGGCCAGCTTCCTGCACAGTGGTAACGCACTGCTCAAGGAAAGCTGGATCCCACATGGTGACCACGGTTCAAATCCCCAGTCCAGTCAACCTGAAGCATGCCAGTATGCTTGGAAGTAAGTACTCAGGAACTGGTGGGCCAGGGAACTGGAAGAAGGGGATTATGGTGTGACCAGACCCATGGATGGTGTTCCTCTCTCTCTCTGACACATACACACACATGCACACACACATACACACATCCCTTCATACACTCGATCATGAAAAAACGGAGGGGGAGAAAAAAAAAACTCAGGGACCAAAACCTGGGTGCTCAGAGCAGGCCATGAGGATGCATGCAACTTGTAGAACTCAGACGGGCTCAAGGATTAGAGGGACCAGCACTCTGCCGACCAGGAGGTAGAGCTGAAAACAGCAGGGCTGGCTGAGTATCAGTCTGGGGGACAAGTGGACACTCAAGATCCCTACCTCAGCTGGCCCAGGCGGGACATGACCCCTACCCCTCATAGCAGAGGCCTGCTCCCTGGAGAGGCTGGGGAAGGCCATCCAGGAGGATGTCGGCACGAACTCAGCTCTGGGCCCGGCATGTGGAAGGTGCTGGGAGGTCGGGCTGTCATTACTGTACCCAGATGGCCCCCTTCTGCCCTGTTGTCTATTATTCGTTTTTAGATTTTTGCCATAGGGCACATGCCCTTGCCGGAGAGAGACAGAGAGAAAGGGAAAGTGAGAAATCACACCCTAAGGGGGATGAATACACCACAGTCCCATCTCCTCCACCCTCCACTTGGGATTCTGGGCATGCACGCATGGCCGGAGTGTTCCTCAAGCTGCCAGGTCCAGGACTTGGATCACTGAGTCACCCACATGGGATCCAGTGCCTGAACCTCCATGCCACTTGCTGGGCCTCTGTCTTGCTCTTATTTTCTTATTTTGATCAAAATGAGGCACAAAGACAAATGAGATAACAGAGGTGACAAAGCAGAGGCCATCTTCCTGCTTATGCTCCTCCCACCCCCACACTTCCTCCCCGCCCAGCAGGCTCTTCAGGGCAGCAGAAACAGCTAGTTGCCTGCCAATATAAACTCCTCCTCTTTAGTAATGGAACCTCCTTTTTTCAGCTGGGTACCCTGCCTCACAGCTACAAGACACTTCCCAGTCTCCTTCACAGTGGGTCGTGACCATGTGACTATCCGAGTTGAAGTTGTGAGAAAATCCAGGGATCTGGATCTTTAAGAAAGGGAAGCACCAGCTGTTTCTTCCCTCGTTTCACCCTGCTTTCTGGGCACAGATGTGAAGGCCGGTGCTCCAGCAGCCACACTGGACAAGGAGGACAGGGGCTGCAGGCTAGCAAGGGCATAGCAGAGATGGAAGGGCCATCTGCATGGAGTTGCCATAGCCCCCCCATACTGCCTGCCTCTGAACTTCTTTTACATAGCAGAGAAATAAACCACCTTGTTTCAGTTTCTATTATTTGGGGATTTTCTGTTAGGAGCAACTGACACTAAGCCAAGTGGAGGGACACCCTCTCCCTTGTGTTCTTGCCTGTTTAAGCTCTCAGAAGATTAGAATCAGGAGAGATCTTAGCTGTACCGAGTCCACAGGGCCAGGGCCAACATCTGGCCCACAGATGCTTTCTTTAGCTCATACAAAGATTTTTTAACTAGGAGATATTGGAACACATTTTAAACATTAAACTTGGAGTTTCTGGCTTTTCTTGAGTCCCTGGAGGATCCAGCGGTCCTGGAGTCATGTCTCAACACAGGAGCATTTAAACGGGCATCTGCTTCCTCCCCGCCATGACCCCCACCTCTTGTGAGGATTCTCTCCTCCTTCTGTGGGCACGCTGTGGGTGAGCCATAGACCAGGCACATCTACAGGTTGTCCCCGGAGCCAGCTGTACACAGTCAGACTTGTCTAGTGACTGGGCTACGTTCTGAGAAATGTCACTAGGGGGTTTCACTGTGGCACAGACATGACAGAGTGCTCACACAAACCCGGGTGGGACAGCCTACTACCCAGGGTTCTCCAAAATTCAGCAGCTTTCGCGGGCACTAGCAGCCTCAGCACTCACTTTCTTCTGCTTTTTTCTTTTTCTGAGAGAGAGATTTTTGCTAGGGTGCATGCACTTGCCAGAGAGACAGAAAGCAAGAAATCACCCCCGTGGGAAGATGGCCACAGTCCCTTCTCCTCCTTTCTCCTTTTGGGATTTTGAACGTGCAAGCACCATGCCTGGTGTGAGTTGAAAGCCTCTGGACCCAGGACTCAAACCGTGATCGACTTTGTGGGAGTCCAGCGACTTAACCATTATGCCACCTGCTGGTCCCTCACTTCTGTTATAGGTAAAAGAACAGCAGTTCTTGACTCTCTTAAATCACCTAAAGCCAGCAGGAAAATCAACCTCATTTGCCAAGGGCAGCCTTTTCTTTCAACATGGTGAACACGCTTTTTCTTCGGCCATGATCATCGTGGTGCTGGGAGAGATACGCTTCAGTGTCCTGTCTTCAATTCGGTTCATCAGAACTTCCTCCTCGTCTGGTGTAGGCCCTTCTCGAGTGTTGTTAGTCTCGCTGCCGTCGATGAAGCGGATGCCATGAAAGCTTCCATCACTGCTCTTGTTCTTCAGGACCAGAGCTACGGTTCAATGGGGCGTGCCTGACGGACGCCCAGTAACCGCCGCTGCTTTTCCACCTTTGTGGTCCTTCATCAGTTTCATCTCGGTTGCAGGTCAGTTGCTCAACGCGGCCCAGCGTGAGCAGTGGGGGCCATGTGCTTAGGAACTTGGTGAAACAGAAGTTCCTAAGAGAACTTCTAGATCAAACCAAGAGAAAATGACACAATCAAGAAATTTGGTAAGCATGCTGCTGCTGACATAACACCACACAGTTTTACAGCTAACCGATTTTTATATAAGTACAAGGAGTACATTCTAAAATGATGGCAAAGCATGTAGTCTAATAAATGCATAGACCAGTTGCATGTTCTCGTGGCTGGAGAGAGAGAAAGAGACAGATAGAGACAGAGAGAGGGAAAGTGAGAAATCACTCCTAGCGGGGTGGTCATGCTGCAATTTCTTCTTCTCAATTCCCCTCGTGGGATTTTGGGCATGTGTGCACATGTGCCCAGAGTGATTTTGAAATCACCAGGTCTGGGACTCAAACCACACTAGGCCATGTGGGAATCCAGCCACCTTACCCACCACATTGCTTGTTGGCCCCATAGTCATGTATTTATTGCCACCAAGGACACACTGTACATAATCGTAGGTGCGGCACTTTCCCAGGTCTGGGAGCACAATCTGTTTCCACCAGCATCACTGTGAACACGCGTGTGACACACCGCTCTCTGGTGTTGCCATGGCCGTGACATCACTAAGAGACTGGACTTTTTTTTAGCTCATTATCTTAAGAGATGGGACCAGCAGATGGTGTAGCAGTTACATTGCTAGAACCCCCACATGGCCAGCCACAGTTAGAGTCCTGGCCTGGTGGCTTGAAAATTATGCTGGGCGCATGTGTGTGCATGCCTAAGATCTTGGGAAGAGAATGGAGGAGAAGGGATTGCAGTGTGGCCATCCTCCCAGGGGGTGATTTCTCACTTTCCCTCTCACTATGCCTGTCTCTATCTGGCCAGTGCATGTGCCCTAAGGCAAAAACCTCTAAAAAGAAGTTGAAAGAAAAATCTTACGGGACGACCTGCATGGATGTGGTCAGTGGGAACCGCCTTACATAGAGCATCCCTGTATGTGGCCTTCCTGTGAGCTAGCGTGTCTGCGGCCTGTCCCTGAGCTAGCCTGCCCCTGAGCTAGTGTCTCTGTGTTGGACTGTGGGGAAGTCATGACACACTTTTGCCTAGAAAACCAGAAAAACATGTCATGACTTTCCCAATGAACTATTATTACCCCCACCCTATGGATGAGGAAGGTAAGACGCAGAAGGGCTCGCCCAAAGCTGCAGTCGTAAGCGGTGGGATGAGACTTCAGCTCATCTGCACTCTAGCCTGCTCTGTCAGCATTTCAGCTTGCAACCCTTGACGTCCCAGCCCTTGGCTCACGGTTTGCAGGGGAAGACGCTGAGCCAAGGGAGAGGAAATCCTCAGTGACATTGTCATGCCGCATCTGATGGCTGGGGCTCACCTCTGGTGAGCCGTATGCAACCTCCAAATCCTCAGGGCCTAGTGCAGTCAGTCTAGGGAGCTGTGTGCTACACAAGCCCATGTCCCAACCTGTCCCTTGGAGTCAGCAGAGCCAGTATGCAAACCCGGCTTCTCCCACCCCGGGGCTCTTTCTCAGGCCTGGCTGCTGCCCCACCTGACCTGCACTCTCCCGGATGTCCAGAGGCCACTGCCCCACCTAACTTGCACTCCTCTGGATGCCCACCGAGGGCACTGCACTGGCTCCAGCACACTCATCTGAGCCCACCTCCAGCCTTGGCTCCTCCCCCAGCAATGGGGTTAATCAAGGCACCACCCTCGCAGGGCCGTTGGGAAGCCTAAAGGAGATTACGCATGTGCCTGGCATATGGGTGCTCAAGAAATAATAGCCACTGCTATGACGCTTCCTCGTATGAATGCATGTGGTGAGGAGGGGTGCATCATTGCCCTCAAGCAGGGACCTGCCCTTCTTAACAGATCTGGACAGGAGACCCTGCTCAGGGGAAGGCTTCCCATAGGTCTCAGGCACTCAGGACTAATGACCTGGAATTGCCCTCTTTACATTCTGTCGTTTCCCCAGTAGGTCCTACTCTCCACCAGGCTCTGGGCTGGGCTGGAGATCCAGAGAGAAACGGAACCCGCCCAGCTGACTGGTAAGGCCAGACAAGGTCGCAGGACTCTGAGGAAGACAATGACCAGTCTGGCAGGAAGACATAGTCCCACTGCAGCAGGGAATTCTAGATGTCGCTGCACTCCTCTCCCTGTCCCCCAGCAGTTCAACCTAGCTTCATGATCCAGCTGTGGCAGGCTGTGATCTGTGCCCTCTGAGCCTGGCTCCCCCAAGCCCAAACACTCCTTAATACTCTCCTCCGATTGGCTGGAATAAAGATGACACCCAGGGCAACCTGAGACCCCCAAGTTGCAGACTCCTCCCGGGAAGGACTGAGTGTAGGGGCCGCCCACCAGGATTTGTTACACTAAGCAAGAGCTCCAAGGGTAGCCTGTTTGCGTTTGTAACAAGCTGTGTGTTACAGTCGAGGTTTACCCTGATACTTTGCCTTGAAAGTCTGAATTGTGTCGTTATGTAGCCTTTCCCCTCCCCAACTTGAACAATTACATTGGGTGCTATAGTACATTGTCACAACCTAGGGCTTTGTGCAACTAGAGATAAAACTCCTGACCCATCAGATTGCCCTGCCATTCACCGGTTCTCTGTTTTCATTCATTTTGTTGTTGTCGTCGTCGTTGGCTGGAATGAGATCTTGAGCCAGAGTTTTCAGGAAGGCTGTGTGAGAGTTAGGAATCCTGCATGTGTGAGAATGTCTCTGCTGTCTTACACATGAGTGACATGCGGTGTAAGTAATGTGCCAGGGGGAGGGCATCTCTCCCATCTTCTCCAGTTCTCTGTAGACATTGGCACACTGTGTGTTGCCATGGAGAAGCTCAAGACCAGCCCGTACCACCCAGGATCCTGGCAGGAACGAAGCAACACACTGAATTGAGCAATTAAAGAAACTTTAATAAAGGAATGACTTAAAAGCCAAGCAGCAGTAGCTGTCAGCGTCCTCACCTGACCGTAGGTTCCTGGGCAGAGAAACCCGAGCGTCAGTGCCCCGCCCCCTTCTGCCACAGGTACTTTCTGGCACGAGAGCAGGCTTAGCCAGTTATGTTGCTCAGACTAAGAGTGCCAACAAGTTCATACTCTGGAAGCGGCCAGAGAGGAATGGGTCACCAGATCCCTCAGCTTCCTCCCTCCTGAGCTAACTCTGAGTGAGACATATTCCCCACCATCTCCCAGCGCCCCAGAAGGGCTGGGCTCCAGGTACCCAGTGTGGTAACCTGCCATGCTGGCTTCTTCTCCTTGTGTCTTATTTCTGCCCCCGCCCTCCGGCCCTGTGTTGCCTGGCATCCTCGTCCCAAATAAACTATTCACGTTCACACTCAAGACTTTTTTTTTTCTTTTTTTTTGGAGAGGTTTTTGCCATAGGGCACATGCACTCACCAGAAAGACAAAGAGAGAGACAGAAAGTGAGAAATCACCCCCCAGGAGGGATGGCCACACCGCAATCCCTTCTCCTCCATTCTCCTCTTGGGATCTTGGGCCCGCACGCACACGCGCCTGGCATGATGCCGGGGACCAGCCTCGGCGGGGGTGGGTTGGCTCAACGGAGGCGGCGCTGGAAGGAAAGGAAGACTAAGGCCTCGTGCCTTTTCATGCACGTCCTTAGCTGTTAGGAATCATCGTGCCTTTTTATTGAAAATGCGATACATGCAAGTAAATGGGAGAGGGGCTACGTGTACTAATTATCAATGCATAAAGTTTTAACAATAGAAACCATTCAGGGTTTGATTAAGAGCAGGTCTACTAATCATCGATACAGTTCAACAATTGTTTGATTGATAAAAGCAGGTTCCTGGTAACTTCAAGCAGTGCAGTTTCAGGAAACAGTTCTAGCAAGCAGAGTTAACTATCAGCTGATATTCAGCAGCAGCCGTCTTATGATTACTAAAAGAAAATATCAAGCATAGATATTAGTTCTTATGGATTTTCATAAAGAATGATACTTGTATAATTCTATAGGGATCTAAAACTTAAGGAATCCTAATATATTTACCTATCCTGAAGGGGTGAAGTTAGTGTTCACTTGATGAGAGTGGGGATACAGTCTTTTCAACTGGTGGTGAAGTGACTAATAAGTTAATGAAAAACTTTAAAATGGGTTTATGGTGTTGTGGATACACTTGTGTAGCCTATGGCACCACTGTTATGTATTTTGTTAGAACATTA
>NW_006159691.1:516252-520222 GCF_000334495.1 Tupaia belangeri chinensis
CCCAAGCGGGGGGGGGGGGCGCATACAGTAGCGGCCTTGCCAACTTACTGAACCGACTGGAAGCGATGCTCAAAGGTCGAAGGGCTCAGACGGGTCCTGGAGCCCCACCGGGTTGGACTCCTCCAGCATGAGTTTAAGTCACCACGTCCGGGACTCAAACCGCAATCAACTACATCGGAGTACAATGACATAGCCATTACACTAACTACTGGTCCCTCATGTTCAAGTCTTGATTTCAGGCTCTGCTTCCTAAGAAGTCCTAACCCCCACACAGAGTTTAGGGCGAGCAGCAGAGGGTGTGCAGTCCTCTGGGGCTGACTAGTGATGAGAGGAGCCATTGCCTTTCCACTAAGGGGCAGGGGGAACCTGGAGAGGGATCACTACAGAGAGGGCAGTCTGCCAGGAGCCCTGGCAGCTGTGAGGACTCCCAGTGACTGCAGGGAGGGAGACGGAATGATCACCCTTTCCTTTCTCCACTGTCAGTCTCCTGCAGGTGCCCCATCAACACACACAGCCAGGAACTGGCGGGAAGGCAGCCAGTGGTGGTATCCACAGCAGTGAGGCTGCACCCGCTGGCAGGACAGTGCCCCAGGCAGGCGAACAGGATCCAGCACGTACTTTCCTTTGTATTTGACCTGCTTGGAAAGCATAATTTTGCTCGTCTAGGATCTGGGAAAAGACTTTTCCAGGTGTTAGGATGGAGGAAACCGAGGTGCAGAGGCCAGAGAGCTGAAGTAGACAGGAGCCAGCATTCCCATTATCTACTGCTGCTTAACAGTGTACCCCCAAATGTCATGGCTTAAAACCAGTTTTATTTTATGTCACCATTTTGTCAGCAGACTGGGCTGGGCTCAGCTGGATAAGTCTTTGATTCCACGTGGCATTGAGGTTTCCAGCGGGTGGCTGGGCTGGCTGGTTCAACAGGGCTTCACTAATACATTTGGTGTTTTGGTGGGGAGGCCTGGAAGGCTGGGCTTAGCTGGCTGTTGTTGGGTGTCTATACAATGACCCCAGCACCATGGTCCCTCCAGAGAGGACGTCCTGCAGGCTCTGAGGGGGGCTGCGCTGCTTCCTGTGACCATTATGCACCTGCAGGTTCCTCACGTCTGCAGTTCTAATCCTGAACCTCTGAAGCTCAGTTCTGTCAGTCACATGAGTGACACAGGCCCCCAGCTGCAAGAGGAAAATTAGATCTGTCTCTCAATGAGAGGCATGGCACAGGATCTGTGGTCACCTTCACCCAACTAGCATGTCACCCAGGCTGACCAGTGTTTCAGGAAATGCTGGGAAATTGGCTGACATTGGACAGGGACCCGGATGCCATGACAGAAGCTGGGGAGCAGTAATGAGGTGGACAGGGAAGGTTCTAGGGTTAGATTCAAATTCAAATCCCAGCCTCACTACTTTCAACCCTCGAGCCAAGAAGGCCACCTCTCTCTGAGCTCAGTGTCTCATTTGTAAAAGGGGGAGAACAGCGTCTACCTCCCAGAACTATAAGAAAGAAAGAGGATGGTGCTTACAGAGTGCTTCCCCCAAATCCTGGCTCCCAGTGTCTCAGTACACGGTGGCTATTGTCCATCTGGAGCAACGTGGAGAAAAGGCTAAGACCGAGCCCCAAGCTCCATGTAGCAGAGGCTCCGCTCTGCCCCGTGCACTCCCCAGCCCCACCACAGCCCGACCCAAATGCACCTGCTCTTATCCCCTTCGGATAGCTGGAGTCGGAGTCCCCATCTCCCATGCAGAAGTTACCAGCATCTCCTACCTGGGAGGTTGCAGTCACCTCCTTCCCGGCCACCCACCCTCCCTCTGGTCCCTGTGAGGCTGTTCCACTATGGCAGGAACCTCAGGCTTCTGAGGCTGCCCTGTGTACTTGGGGGATCCTGTTAAAATATAGATGATGGCTCAGCAGATCGGGATGGTGTCTGAGAGTCTGCACTGATTTTTTTTTATTTTTTAATTAAATTTTTTTGTGTATACTTGCCAGAGAGAGACAGAGAGAGGAAAAGTGAGAAGCCACCCCTCGGGGGAAGATGGCCACGCCACAATCCATTCTCCATTCTCCTCTTGGGATTTTAGGCACACATGCACATCCACCTGGTGTGATTTTCAAGCTTCCAGGTCTGGGACTCGAACTGCCATCGGCTATGTGGGAATGCAGTGCCTTAACTACCATGCTGCCTGTGCCCTAAATCTGCAGGTTTTTTTCTTTTTAGAGAGGTTTTTTTAAAAAGAATTATTTTATTTAACTTTATTTATCTATTATTTTGTAATTGACCATAGAAGGACAGAGTGAGAGAGTGAGAGAGCAAGAGAGAGAGAGAGAGGGAAAGTGAGAAAGCAAGCCACCAGGTCTGGGACTCAAACCACGGTTGGCCATGTGGTAGTCCAGTGCCCTTAACCACCATGCCACCTGCTGGCCCCTAAAGAGGCTCTTTTTGCTATAGGGCGCATGCACTCGCCAAAGAGACAGAGCAAGAGAAAGCAAGAAATCACCACCCCTGCCCCCCCACCCCGGGGAATGACTATGCTGCAATTGCTTTGCCTCCATTCTCTTCTCGGGATTTGGGGCATGCACACACACACACTTGGCATGAGTTTTAAGTTACCAGGTCCAGGACTCAAACCACAGTCAGCTATGTAGGAGTCCAGCGACGTAACCATTAGGCCATCTGCTGGTCTCCCAAGCCTGCAGTTCTAATCAGCTCCCATGTGATGTTGGTACTGATGATTGCTGGGCCTCACTTTCTGTAGCAAAAGATGTTTTCGAGACCACAATTTGAGCCCACCTCTCCTGTGCTGACTTCCCAGCATCCTCTGGGGAAGGTCAAGTCCTCACTGTGTCCTCTGGCCTCTCACAGTTTGGTACTGGCCTGACCCCCAGCCCCTTGCTCCCCGTTCTTCCACACTCACTCCCCGTTTGATGGAATGGTAATGTATTTATAATGTATGAAATGAAGGCACCGCCCACCCAGTGCTGCGATGTTTCAGTAACTTGGGTGTCCCGGAACATACACACACACACACACACACACACACACACACACACGTCCTCCTCCCCGCCTCCCTGTTCTTCTCCACTCACCTTGTGGTTCATCTCATATTTATGCTTTCTTTAAAATCTGTCCCACCAATGCATGTAGAACAGATTTTAAAGAAATCTGTCTAAATACACAGTTTTCTGGTTTTGCTTTTATACAGAAGTTGCCCTGCAGGGTATGTAGTTTTCTGTTCTTTCTCAGCTTGATCTGTTGTTGTCTGTACCTGATGCTCCTTCAGTCTCACGGCTGTGCCTTCGTTCCTGGTGAGAGCATTCCAGGTCACTTGCCCTCCTGCTTGTGGACCGGCATCTGGGCTATTTCCGGTGCTCTCCTTATCACAACAGCCCAGCGTGGACATTCTGCGCAGGTCTCTGCCCGCTCCTGGACAGGTTTCTCAAGATAAATGCCTAGGAGGGGATTTACTGTGCACTCCCTCCCACCCTGTGCTCCCTGGTTCTTTTCACTCCCAGGTCCCCAGGAGTGCCTCACTAATGTCCTCTCTACCTGGCTGTCCCCTTCCGCTCCACTCCACCCCTACACACCCCAAAGCCCTTCACCTGGTGAACTCCCGCGGCTCCTGCAGCGCCCTCATTAAAGCTCCCTAATTCATCACTTAGGTTGCGTGGTTGTGCGACGAGCGTCCGTGTCGCCCAGGAGAACGCAAGCCCCGCGAGGCTCCGGATGCCCGAAGGTCCCCAGCTCAGCAGGAGCTCGGAACTGGCACACAGTAGGTGTCCAGGGCTCCTGCTTAAATGTTGCTGGAGGGGCCAGGAAGGAGGCAGAGCGGGACGGGGCGGCTGGGCCTGTGTCCACAGGTGGGGTCGGTCGGGCGTCCACGGCCCGGGGTTCCGGGCGGCGGCGGCCTGCGAGGACTCGGGTCCGGAGTTGCAGGAACCGCGCGCCCGGGCCCGCGGGCGGGGCGGGGGCTCCGG
>NW_006159691.1:520242-529276 GCF_000334495.1 Tupaia belangeri chinensis
GCAGAGACCCGCCACCTTCGCGGAGGAGCCGCGCGGGACGCACGCTCGCAACCATGACCCAGGCGCCCGCCTTCGACAAGCCCAAAGTGAGCGCGGGCGAGGGCTCCGGGTCCGGGGTGCAGCTCCTGGTCGGCCCGGGGGTAGGGGGGTGGGGGACCCAGCCCCGGGCGCCCACGTCCTGAAGGCAACCAGGGTTCCTCTGGGCGCCTTCTTCCTCGGGCTCAGGCTCTAGCCCGCCTCCAGACTGTTTAACAAGGGACCATGAGGCAGGGAGAGTCCAGAACCCCAGACATCCCTGGCTGCCTCCGGGTTCTGCTTCTGCCCCCACTTGGCCCCTCTGCAACTCAGTGTCACCATCTGTCAAATGGGCCCCGCTGTCTAAGCCCGCAGGCACCTGGTGTACAGGGCGCGTACTGAGCGCTTGGTGACCGGAAGCAGCTTTCTTTTCCAACATTGTGATGATTTTGCCAGTGTCCAGAAGCCCAGGTTTGTGGGTGCGCCCATGGGAAACACCCTGGGGCATGCCAGAAAGGAGAGGGACGGAAGCGTGGCAGCCCCCAGGCCTCACTGGGGTAGAGGGCCTGGGTGGGCCCTGGGCCTTGGGTCCTAGTAGAGTTCACTTGAGGCCAAGCTACAGCCAATGGCCCCAGGAGAGACCCCCGCTGTCTCCACCCTCCAGCTGTGGTGTCCTGGGAACCATGGGGTCAGGAAGGGTCTGGGTCCTCTTAGTCTGCTTGGGAGCCAGAGATTCTGTCCTGGGAGGGGAGGAGCAGGGTCCAGAAGTCTACCGAGCAGAGTAAAATGCCAACAGGGTAAGAAACTGTTCCGGGGGACAGGGAGGGGTGTTGAGCAATCGGCCTTAACTTACCCCTCTGAGAAGTAAGTGTGATGACGGAGACATCCACTCACTGCTGAGAATGCAGTGAGTGAGAGGGGAGTGCACGAGGGACTCAGAGCAAGAACGTGCTTGCTGGGCCAGCCTGCCTGCTAGGAGGGCGAAGCCTGGACCCCACTACTGATGGGGAGAGACTCGGCGGGAGTCAGAAGCGCTGGGGCAAGCCCTCCTGTCCACTGCTCCACCCACCTCTCCTCCTCAGCGTGTCTGCATGTCTGGGCCTGCCACTTGGTGCCTTTTACTTTTGACATGTTTCTTTTTTCTTTAAAGTGTTCCTCTGTCCTTGGGCTGGGAAACTACCTTACCCTGATGCAAACCCGAAGGCCCCTGGCTAGGATGCCATGGGCCACGTGGAGATAAATGACAGGCAGCCCTGTTCTTGTACCTGCTCTGGGCACCAGTTTATCCTTGATACTTCTAATCAGGAGGCATGATAATATCACACACACACACACACACACACACACACACACACACACACCCCGCTTTGGCCCTCACCCAGGCCTCTTAGCTGACTTATGCTGGTAGGTCATTTCCCCCTCTGGGCCTGTTTCCTCACCTGAGGAATGGGGCAGCACCTGCTCATGGGTGTCTGGACGCTAAAAGGTGATGCCCAAGAGTGAAGGTGGAGTGTAACCTGCCTCGTATGTGAAGTGTGACCAGTTTCATATTATTGCGAGGAGGGCCCTGGCCTCAGCTGACAGGAGAAGCAGAAACGGGCGTGGATCTCAGAGCCACTGTGGCCAGAGCCAGCTCTGCCTTCCGTGAGTGGGACAGATAATAACCGTTAGTGTCACTAGCAGAGGCTCTGGGAGTGCTGACCATTCTGGGCCAGGTATTGTTCTAAACATGAGCTGCACAATTCACGCGATCTTGGCAATGACCCTGCGAGGTACTGACAGCATTCCTATTTTATACTAGGTTGCCGGAAAAGCCATGACATATTTTTCTATGTTTTTCTACGCAAAAATGCATCATGACTTTCCTGACAACCCAATAGATGAAGAAACGGCACAAAGGGGTTAACTAGGCCCAAGGTCATAGTTACGAAGTAGACACATGGGGGTTTGAGCCCAGGAAAGTTTCCAAATCTCATGCCCGTAACCATCTTTCTAAACTACCTCTGCAGAAGCCATAAGGGTAGAGGGGCCAGTGCCATGGGCATAGATACCCCCCTCTCCCCAGGACAGGAGCCTCTGTTGCTGCTTAGCTTCTCTTACCAAGGCCCAGGCCTGGCCAGCTTCAGGAAGGCAGACCAGGTGCTTTTCAAACTTCAGTCTGCGCACAAATCACCTCTCAGTGTTCTGAGTCTGGTTCAGAAGGCCTGAGAGGCTAACAAGGGCCTGGCCCTGCTAAAGTTTGAGTGGCAAGGCCCAAGGTAGCTGCCACCTGGATTGTGTCATTCTTACAAAAGTGTCCTCGGCACCTGGTGGGCAGTGCAGGAGGTGGAGAGGAAGGTGGAGGACCCGGCCTTGGCAGGGCTGGATAGCCCCATGGCACGTAAGCAGGCTACATCCTAGTGTCACACCCAACACCATCACGTGTCTGTCATTTAATCATGATAACCAGTAGCGCTGGGTGGCTGTGGGTACAGGTGCCTTCAGAGTGTTAGCCACAGACCCCTCTGGATGGCTTGACAAGGCCAACGTCTTCCTCTCCATTTATAGGTGAAGAAAGAAGCGTAGAGAGGAGGAGGAACTTGCCCAGGGCTACAGTGCAGAGTCTGGAAGCTGTAGATTAGTGGTCTGGGGGCCAGGGCAGCACAGTTTGATAGTTTTGTTTATTTTAAGAGAGATTGTTGCTATAGGGGAGAGACAGAAAGAGAAATCACCCCCTGGGGATGGCTACACCACAATCCCTTCTCCATTCTCCTCTCAGGACTTTGGGCATGCACATACACACGTGCCTGGCATGAGTTGTAAGCCACTGGGTCCAGGACTCGAACTGTGGTCCACTACATGGAAGTCCCGCTGCATAACCATTATACCATCTGCTGGTCCCAGCAGTTTCTAATATTGCTTCCCGAGGCAGCAGGAGTTGGGGGCAATCACCCATCTATTCTCTCTTGCTCATATTTGAGTGTTTGCTGGGTACCAGGCACTATTTAGCGACTTTGCATGGATTAGACCATGTAATACTCACAACAGCCCTCCAAGGTAATTATCTTTATTTACATTTGAAGAAACTGAGTCTAAGGGAGGGGAATGTGCCAAAATCACACAGCCAGAAGGCAACAGATCTAGACTTGAACCCAGGCCTACCTAAAACTCAAATGGGTATTGTGGACTGTTTGCTGCTCAGCGAATTTGTCATTCTTACTTTGTGCAAAATAAATAAATAAATAGTAAGTGGCTATGCGGGAGTGGAATTTGGGTGGTAGTGTGGGCCAGTGCATTGACTTCGAGCTTTGACCAGACTGAGGTTGAATCCCTGCCTCGCCTCTTAGCAGCTATGAGGCCTTGGGTAGACAGCTCCTGAACCTCAGCTTCCTCATCTGTAAACTGGGATGATAAAACCAATGTCAGGTGGCTCTGGGGGAAAACTAACATGCCAATGTTTGTTTTTTGTAAAGCACCAGTTGGCTGCAGCAGGCCCTCGGGAGTTTCCTTCCTGGGGGCTGCAGTGGACCCTGGGAAGCCTCCCACCTGCAGTGGCTCTCGCTTCTTGTCTTCCAAACACAAAGCCCAGTGGCTGCATCTCTCTGGGCTTTTAGTGCCTCTCAGTTAAGAGGGCCACCTGTTAAAACCCAAAATGCCCCTGGGAAGTCAATGCTTTACCTGTCTGACTTGCATGACAGTTGGCGGGGAGGGGAATAAAGAGACTGGGTTTCACCAAAGCCTTTTCTTAACAGAAGAGGAAGCGAAAACCAGAGAGGGGAAGTGGTCTGTGGTCACCCCGGAGGCCGGGAGGCCAGCAGCTGCCTGATTTCACAGCCAATCTCAGGGTAGGCCGGGCCCTGGGACCTGTTCATCTGTGCAGGTATAGGGTATATTCTTTAATGTATATTTATTTATTTTATGAGTGAGAGAGAGAGACAGGCACCCCATCCTGAGACAGAGTTCTCATGCCACAATCCACCCCCATACTTAGCCGGTCAGATCATGGGCATAACTGGTGTGCTCAGAGAGATCACAGGACTCAAGCCCAGGACCTTTCCCGTGTGGGTCCAGGGTGTTACTGCTGCACCACCACCTGGCCCCCCAAAGTGAGGCTTGACTCTGCTTTCACCCAAGTTCTTGGGGGCAGGCTCGCCCTCACCCCATAAGGCTCTGTAGGTACTTGTAAGAGTCCAGGGAGAATAGTTCCTCTGGTCCTTGTGCCGAGCGAGGTAGAATGGCCACAGGATTTGACCTGGGCACCTGCCAGGGACCCACCAGGGACAGGCTGCCAGAGTCCAAGTCCTGATCTCCCACTTACCAGCTAGGGGAGCTCGATCGAATGAGCTGAGCCTCCGGCTGCCTCAGTGTCCCTCTGTAAAAGGGGAACAACACCCATACCCACCCAACAAGCACCGAGTGCAGGCCTCCACAGAGCAGGCCCCCCCAGCTGGAGCTGCTGTTGGTCGGGGGATATTCTTGTCCATTAACCTTCCTGTTCAGACTTGGCCTCCCAGCCCCAGGCCTTGCCATGTGGGGTGAGGAGATGCATTGGAGCAGCTGGAGCAGCGGAGACTCTGGTTTTAGAGCCCAATGACTTCCCTGCTGTGCTGCTCATTGGCTCCTGCAGACTGAAGTTGAGAGTCCTTCATCTCCAGAGCCTCAGTATTGTCACCTGTGAAATACAGATCATTGTGCTGAGTGGGTGCTTCCTGGAGGTAGCCCCACAGGGCTCCCCACAGAGCAGTCATGCTCTGCTTCCTGAGACCTCTGGGGAAGCTCCCAGAGCAGCAGGTGCCCCGTCAGGCATCAGTCAGCAGGAGACACTCAGGGACTACTCAGTTCCTTCCACTCTGCACCTTGGGGCTGAAGAGGCTGAGTACAGAGGCCTTCCTGGAGGAGGTAGGGCTGAAACAGTTTGCCCAGGGCTGCTCTGTCTCCTGGCTTCACCCTGAAAGCCAGCCGAGGAGCCATGGGGCATGAGGTACTGACCCCTGGCCTGCCCAACTCATCGCCAAGAGCGAGGCTATGGAAGGGAGGTGACATCTGGCTGGCAGTGGGCATCTGTGGCTTGTCCAGGTTCTGGCCGTGGTGTTCAGCCCTGGCTGCTGTGCCTGTCTGCTTCCCCAGCAGGCCCAGGTGGAGAGGTCAGCCCCTTCCTTGCAGCAGGGAGAGAGCCTAGCATTGCTGACGCAGGCCAGGGAGAGGAGAAAACAACCACGCAGTCACCCGGCACGTGCAGCACGCATTTTGCTGTGCTGGGTGCTGTGCTAGGCACACAGGGCACAGCGTGACCACCCAGGTGAGGCCCCTGCTCTCGGAAACTGCGCATGGGGGAGACCGACATGGTAAATGAACAAGAAAGTCAGTGGGATGAAGGCAAGAGGGAATGCTGGGGGGGGGGTGGCTGGTGAGCCTAGGCTCAGTGGTCTGCTCTGAGCTACTTTAGGAGGTAACAGCCCTGCTCTCTCTCCGCAGCTGTGCCTGCAGGTCTGGGAGTATCTAGCCCAAGTCCAAGACCTAGGTCTTGTCCTGGCTGTGCCACCAGCACACTTAGAGACCTCGGGCGAGCAAATGCGTGTCCCTGGCTCTCACCTGTCTGGCTGGCTCTTTCCGAGAGCAGGAGTTTGCTCAGTGCATTTCCCCAGGGCCTTCAGAGTTCCTGGTGTGTAGTGGGGGCTGAGTAAATGCCTGCTGGCAGCTGAGGGTGCTTCCGGTACAGATCAGCCCTATGGAGAGCTCCTGTCCCTCTGATCGACACTGGACCAGCTTGGAGTCAGGGTCACGGAAGGCGAATGCAGCAGGAGGGATGTAAGACTCCTCTTCAGAGAGGTCTGGAGGCAGCACAGGCTTGGCATAGGGCCCAAGGGGCGGTGTGGCCTGTGGGGACTTGGGCTTATAGGAGCAGGGACCTGGGTTCCCGCCTAGCTCCACCACCAACCCTGGGCAGGTCCTGAACTCCTCTGAGCTCAGCTTGGCAAGTCCATTTCCCCTCCTGCCACATGGGCTAATGGGACCTTGCCTAGGGGTTAACATGAAATGGAGAAAGGTCAGCAGGTGGTGTAGCAGCTATGTCGCTGGACTCTCACATGGCTGACTGCAGTTTGAATCCTGGATCTGGTGACTTGAAAATCACACCAGGCACGTGTACATGTGTGTCTGAGATCCCAGGAGGAGAATGGAGGAGAAGGGATTGTGGCATGGCCATCATCCCTGGGGAGTGATTTCTCACTTTCTCTTTCATTGTCTCTGTCTCGCTCTCTGATGAGCACACGTGCCCAATGGCAAAAACCTCTAAAAAAAAAGAGAGATGAAATGGAGAAAGGGTCTCCGATAGCAGGTAGCTGCTGGTGCTGTTATCACTCTGGCTGTGTTGTTCGTGTCTGAGGTGGGGCCCACAGAGGTGATAGAGGCTAGTGGTTAGGAGCTCAGGGATTAGGCCTGAGGCCCAGCCTGTGGCCTGGCGGTAACACCAGTGCCCTGCAGTGCCAGAAGCCAGATGATGACATGGTCTGGATCTTGGATTGGCCTGGAAAACATGCTGGGCGCACACACAGGCGCCAGGATCCCAGGGAGCAGGCAGCTGGGGGAAGGGGACCAGAGCATGACGGGACTTCAGTAAGGCTGCGCGGGCTCGCTCTCTCCCGTGGCGCGTACGAGTTCTCTATCCTTAAGGGAAGAAAAACTCAGACCTGGGTTCAGATTTTGAGTCCATCAAACTCTGTGTCTTTGGGCTTTTTTTTGAGCCTCGGTTTCCCATCTGTAAAATGGAAGCGCAGTCCCCACCTTCTTGGCTTTAGGAATGAAATAAGATCATGGCAGCAGGTGTTCTAGCACACAGAGACACTCACAAGTTAGAGGCCAGGAGAGCAGGTGCAGCTGGGTCCGAGCTCACACCGTTGTCATCGGGGGGAGTCTGGCAGCTCCTCCTGGGTTGTTGCAGCCTCCTGGAGCTCAGTAGGAGGAGGTCTGCTCCAGCCTGTGCTGCCTGTGGGGAGGCTCTGCCTCTGCTCTGCCCCTGAAACTTATCAGGCAGCCATGAGATCTGCAGCCTTGGGAGGCTGGGAGGGTGGGGGTCTCCCCTCCTGCTGGCTCTTAGCCCCACCTCCCGTGCTGCACCTCCTGCTTCTGAGGTTGCTGGGAGCACATGCTGGTCACCTCCCAGGACAAGGCAGTGGCCTCCAACCTCTCTCCCCACAGCAGCCAGGAAAAGTTGTTACAAAATGACTCCCCTATTTAAAACGCTCCCCGCTCCCCGTGGAAAACCTGCCTCTGCGCCCTTCCTACCTCCCCACCCCTCTCACCCTCCCACTTCTCCCTGGCCTCATCCTCCGCACCCCACCAGCTGTTCCCTGCTGGCTTCCTGCTACAGACAGTTAGCGCGTGGCCTTCCCTGGGCCCAGAACCTTCCTTCGTTCTTCTCCCTGGGCCCAGAACCTTCCTTCTTTCTTCTTCCTGGCTGACTGCCCCTGTTTGTCTCTTCCTCCAAGTGGTCTTTTCTGGACCCTTTCTGAGATGACTTCCTCCCCCCATCTCCGCTCTTTTCCTCGGGCCCAGGTGGGTGTGTGAGGGCCGTTGTGAGCATCGCCAGTTGTCACACCAGATCAGGGTGCCCCGGAGCTCTTGTGCTGGCATTTAAGTGCTCCAGCCGAAGTAGCCATGCAGACCCCCCATGCCCACCCTCAAGGGGGCAAACAGCCTCAGTGCCACCTTTCTCTTCACTGGCTAGTGACCCTGCTCTCAGTTTCCAAGGCCGGACCTGATTTTCTTTCTTTATCTCACTTTTAATTTGAAGTGCCAGAGGGCATGCACACTTGCCAGAGAGAATCAGAGATAGAGAAACAGAGAGAGAAAGCACCCCCCACAGCTGTGGCCACAGTGCCTTCTCCCCGCCCTCCCCACCCATCAGGGCGCATGTGCACACACCCTGGCACATCTCCCGAAGCCGCTGGGGCCCGGACTCCAGCCACGGTGAGCCATGTGGGCTCCAGCCGCCAACCACCAGGCCACATGGCTGGCCCTGGACCTGGTTTCCTGTGTTTCCCCCACACACCTTCTCAGTTACCTCATGCAGCTCTTCTGTCTTCCCCATCAATGTCGAAACATGCCCAAGTCATTCCCACCATCAAGAGAAGCAGGATTCTTTGGCCCTACATCCACCTCCTGTCCCTCCCAGGCGGCTTGGTCTCCTTTGAGGGCAATACTGTTGAAAGCGCTGCCCAGACTTTCTCTGTGTGAGTACTCCGCTCCGCTTCTTTCTTACCTTGTTCCAGTGTGGGTTCTGCCGCTTCCCCCAGGCCTGTGCAATGGTCCCTCCAGGGCAGTGTTTCTCCACCTGGTCTGCATGTTTAAAATAAATGACAGTGGATTCAACAACAACAAATAGAACAAACCAAAAACCGAAAACCAGCCATGCCTGGGCCCACCCCCAGATTGTGATTCACTGACCTGGGGTGGGGCCTGGGTATCTCCCCAACGGCTCCTAACACAGGGTGCACCTGTTTTCCTGCTTACGCCCCCAGCCTGGGTCCCTGAGAGCAGCTCCAGGCCCCAGATCCATCAGCACCTTCATGTGTGTTTGGTTGTCCAACGGCATCTCCATTGTATGTGGCCCAGCCCAGACCAGCCGGGCCTCACCCCTCCAGCCCTGCCCATCTCAACTCCTTCAGCACTTGGTCCTCTCCAGGTTCCTGTCTTGGACTGTGGGACTCACTCCCTTCCAGGCCTTGCCTCGACATCTCTTCCTGTCCTCCTGTTTTCCTCCGTCCACCTCTCAGCCCTGCCTAGGCCGGCATCAGCTCTCCAAGCCTCCACAGGCCTAGACGTCCTCTCCCTCTAGCCAGCTTCAAACCCTGCAATGGCTTCTCGGGGCTCTCTGAGGAAAGCCCAATGCCCAGCGTCCTGTGAACCCTGTGTGGGTGGCCCTGCCTGTGGCCTCTCCAGTCCCATGACCTCTCTCTTTTTTGACCCCTGTTCAGTTCCTCTCATACACCCCATCTCTCTGGCTGCACGACCTTCACATGTGCTGTTCCCTCGCCTGGAA
>NW_006159691.1:529472-542618 GCF_000334495.1 Tupaia belangeri chinensis
TTCCTGCCTCCCTCCTACTCCTGCCCTGAGCTGGTTTGGCGTTCACCTTGTGAGTTCCAGGGAGCCAGGGCTGGCTCTGCAGCTGGGACTGAGCTCGTTAGTTTGGTACCTTCTGGGGACCCCGTGTGCTCCCCGAGCGTGGTCTTGGTTTGTGACTGCTGTTATTGCTGCGATATCTGTGGAATCCCCACCCCTTCCTGGATTGTTCGCCGCTGCAGGGATGGCACTTGGTCCCTTTGGCCTCCTCTGGGCTCCTGATGCCCAGAGGGGACTCCGCAGCTTTTTGTCAAACGAGAGACTTAGCTGGCATGAATGTAGTGGCGGCTCTACGCCGAGCGCACCACGTGCATCAGCATGTTTAGTCCTCACGGAGCCCCAGGAGGAGGGCATTGTTTTCCCAGTACTGACGTGGACACTGAGGCACAGGAAGTGAAGTGTCTTCTTCAAGGCTGGGCAGGGAGAGAGCGGAGGAGCCGGGATCCCAGCATTCCAGCTCTAATTGCATGAAGCTCTAACCACACGCAAGCCTGCCTCTCCGGATCCTCCCCACAGCCCTGGGAGGGTTACGGATAAGGGAACAGGCTCCGCGAGGTGAGGTCACTTGCCTGAAGTCACAGAGCAGACTGGCAGTTCATGGACTGTGAGATTCAGTGTTCTTAATGCTGAGCATATTTTGGGACCCCAATAAACATTCAGCTGGGTGGGAATTGAAGTCCTGATGTCAAGGAATCCAGCTAACGTGACCCCCAGCTGGCGAGTGAGCAGTGAGTACCGCCCTGGTCCTCGCCAGCTGGACGACCTCAGGGAGGGTCTGATTACTCTGAGGGGCTGCTGAGAGGAGGGCTACATGTCTCTGTTCCCTGCCTGCCCCCCGCTGTCCCCACCCCCGGCCCTGGGCTGCATTCTCTCCATTGGAGCCAGCTCGCATCTGTCCTTGCGGGATGCCCGCAGCCAGTAACCTCTCCTCTCAGCCACGGTGGCCGACTTTCTTACTCAGGGCTCCGCATCCTGGGGGGGCTCTGCATCCTGGGGGGGCCCCATCCTGTCAGTCGAGAGTTTTCTTCCTGGCCCAGGAAGTTTCCTCCATGACCTGGGACAGGCTGATGGCAAAGTCCTATGTCCCACTGTCTCCCGGCTCTGGCTAAGCTTCTCCTAACGGCCCGTGGCAAACATCCTACGAGGCCGGGGCTGTTTCCCTTTCCCTTGGTCATGCGTCCCCATGCCCGAATACATGGCATTTTTGTTCGTTTGTTTGTTTACTTTTGCCATAAGGTGCTTGTGCTTGCCAGAGAGAGGGGAAGTGAGAAGTCACCCCCGGGGGACGGCCACACTGCATTCCCTTCTCCTCCATTCTCCTCTTGGGATTTTGGACATGTACACACACATGCCCAGTGTGATTTTCAAGCCACTAGGTCTGGGACTTGAATTGCACAGTCAGCCATGTGGGATCCAGCACCTTAATCATGCCATCTTTTGGCCCCCTTACCCTGCCTTTTTTAAAAAATCCTTTAACAATTGTTTTCGGAGAAGAAGATGTGTATCTCATTGTTTTTCAGCTGAGGAAATAAGGCTCAGAGAAATCACGTATCGTTTCTGAAGTCGCACAGCTAGAGACGGGCAGAGCTGGGGATCAAGCCCCATAGGCTGTCTCGGAACCCCTGTTCCCACGTTGTATGCAAAGTAGTCTTTACGTGGCCTAGGCCTGAAGAGGTAACAGCCAAGATGGCCAGGGATCCAGCTCTTTGTGTAGAGTACGAGAAAGAGCTCCTGCTGCCAGTTCTGATTCACGATAACATGCTTGAGCAATGCCTGCTTTCAAAATTGAGCCTGGGCTGGCCCCGTAGTCTAGAGGTTAAGGGAGCCGGATCCCACATGGTCGACTATGGTTTAAATTCGGGCCCCAGCGGCTTGAAAAATACACCTGGTGCACATGCATGTGTGTGCTCCAAATCCCCACAGGGTGGAGAGATGGAGGAGAAGGGATTGCAGCATGACCACACCCCACTTGGGGGGGTGCTTTCTTCCTCCCTCTCTCTCCCCGCTTCTGTCTCTCTTTGGCAAGAGCTTGCACACTTTGGCAATAGGAAAAGAAGAACACAGAGCTCGATTTTTGAAATGCATTGCGGATATCCCCTAGTTCAGGAAGTCTGCGTCAATCCTTTTTGTTAAAGTTGGCTTTTGTGCAGTGAGTTGGCTGAGAGCCCAGATGCCTGCTGGGTGGCTCCGTAGTTCCTATGGACCCTGGCTCGCCTCATGGCCAATGAGTTTGGGCTCTGGAATTGGCTGGGGTTGGAATGCTAGTTTCGCAGCTCACTGGCTGTGGTTAAAAACAAAGGCTCTGAGTTAGGTTCCTTCTATTACTCGGTAGCTGTGTGGTCTTGGACAAGGCGTTTAACCTCTCTGGATCTCAGTGTTCTCAGCTGTGAAGGAGAGAGAACAAGTGAACCCTTCCACAGATGAGAATTAAGATGGCGGGTGGGAGGGCTTAGTGACATCTCTATGGTGAGTGTCCAGGAGTGGTGACGAACAGTGGTCGTGGCTAATGGGAGCACTGACCTTCGTTTGTTCCTCCGGTATGCGCTCTCTCTCAGTCCTGTCTCTGTCCTCTGCCCCCTTGCAGGTAGAACTGCACGTCCACCTAGATGGAGCCATCAGGCCCGAAACCATCTTATACTACGGCAGGTGAGTCCATGGCTGGATGCTCTCCCTCCCAGGATTGGGGTGGGGCCGCAGCTCCCCCCTAGGCCCCTGCAGAATTCCAGTGTCTGCTTCTTCCTACATCCCTGTGGGAGTTGAGCCAGCCCCAGCCAGGAAAGGTGGGCTATGGGGACATGGAGGCCTCACCTCGGAGCAGGAAGCCCAGATCCAACGACTGGGCCTTCTGGGCCTCAGCCTGTTGTCCTGCTGTCCTGTGAGCTAGGCCTTTGCCTGCCCTGGTACACACAGACAAGGATAGACAGTGCAGGGCGTCCCAGGGCTGAAGCAGTCACCATGAGAGCCCGAGGCAGGTGATGTCCCATGCAGGATGTGGGGGACCATGGGCTCGAGTGTTGGGCTGAGACCTCTAGCTGCCTCAGCCCCCTTAATACCTCCTCGCATGGAAGAGGAGGCCATGCTGCCCTCATTTTACTGAGGAGGGAGCATGCTCAGAGAGGCAAAGACATCACCCAAGCTTGATAGCAGAATCGAGGCTTGAACCTGGGGCTGTTGGAGCCCAAGGCTTTTACTACACATAGTGGTGATAGCCTGCTGAGAGTCGTGGGTGAGTGGCCCCCATTGCAGGGCCCATGCCTCCGCATCGTTCACATGAGAACACACTTCTTGGCCTGCTTTTGGGGATGCCATGGGCTGAGGAAACCTCCAGCCCCCCCGAGGAAGGTCCGTCCTCTCCCTCTCAGGCCTCAAGGACTCAGAGCAGCTGCCCCCTTGGGCCCAGCATTTAATAGTAGGGACTCAGGAGACCAGCAGGTCTGGATGCCCCATTTCCTCTGTGACGTTGGCCTGCATAGACTGAGGGCAAGAGGAGGGCCTTCCTCCAGAACTGACCTGGAGACAGGGGCCCCTCCTCGTCCCCCTAGCCCCAGCAGACCAGCCTTCCTCATGTTTGCCCAACGCTCATTTCGCTTGCAGCTGGAAGGACTCGGCCTCTTCCTCACTGCCTTGAAGTTCAGCTCTGGATCCAAATTTGGACATTTGGCTTCATAAACTAGCATTCCCTTCATTTTTAGACACTTGTGCCTTGGGAGAGAATGAGTGATCCTTGGGAGTCTGTCCTCCACTCCCAGGAGTGGCCCTTCCAACTCCCCAAAAGGGCTCCTGCGAGTGCGCTTAGGTCTGTCTTGTCGCACTTCCGGGGAGCCTTCTCTTCCCCAGGGAGCTGCCATGGGTCTCTGCAGTCGGCAGTGTGATAGGTGCATTGGCGCGCGCTGTGGGCCAAGCACACCTGGGAGCTCCTCCAGGACTAAGTCGCTGGCTCCTCACAACAACGCGAGCAGGTGGACTCAGTGCTGTTAGTGCCCCCATTTTATAGACAAGGAAACCTCACAATATATGAGGTAACCTGCCGCCCCGTAAGCACAGGAGGGGGTTTGAACCCAAGTGATCTGGCCCCAAGTCCACAGCCCTGCCCATTACCCTGCCAGTTAGGGTTCAGGGGCAGTAATGCCATGGAGTGCTTAGCTCAGGGCTTTGCACACACGGAGCGCTCCGTCACTGATAGGCACCCACTGGCGGTGTTATTAGTCACCAAAACCCCTGGCGCTGCCTAAGTGGGGTGACGCCTCTTGGCTTATCTCTGCCCGTCCTTTGCCCATGTCGGACTGCCAGCTATTGCCGTGGGGCCCCCAATGAGGTCGTTGGGGTGGAGCCCCAAGATGCGATCTAATCGAGGACTCGTTAAGGGGTCATAGAGCGCTCATTAGTGAGATTGAGGCTGCTGGCATCCAGGGTGGGAGCCGGGAAGGCGCCACCAGCCTGGGAGGGCTTGTGGGATCTCCGCCTCTCACATCACCTAGGTGTGCCCTGCGGGGAGGGTATGGCAGGTGCCAGCTGGAGTTTGCCCTGGGGTCAGCAGAACCAGATACGGGTGCCCACGAAGGCAGGTCAGAGTGGGGCATGGCTAAAGGGGGAGGAGGAGGGAGCCTGCGGCCCTCCTAAAGCCCCATCCAGTCCCCCGTTTCTGTAGACTCTTCCCCTCTTAGCTCCTGTGAGGCTGCCCTTCCTGGGGGCTTCTCCTCCCTGCTTCTCAGTCTCCTTCAGGACCCTGTCAGTTCCTTCAAAGCACACCCATCACCACCCTATCTGAGCCACCACTGTCCCCTGCTTGGACCATGACAGAGGCCTTCTCACTGGCCCCCAGCATCTGCTCTGGCCTCCAGTCTGCTCCCTGGAGCGCTGTAGTTGGCAGCTATCTTAGAACATGGTCTACCTGCTCACGGCCCTGCCTGACCCCCTCCAGCACCCAGACCTCAGGTCACAGCCAGAGTCCCCATGTGGGCCCTAAAGCCCTACCATGCCCCTTAATCACTCTGACCCTCTACTGCTCCTTGCTTAGTCCACACTGGCTGCTTCCCAAACACACCGACCTAGTAACACACAGCTGATGGGTGACTTGCTCAAGGTCGTATGGCTTTGAGGGACAGAGCTGAAACTCAAACCCAGGCCAGGGGCTCTGGAGCCTGCTGTCTTTCCTGTGCGTATCATTGGTTCCTCTCTGGTCTCCAAAATGAGGATATTTTCTGTGTTCTACTGACAAGGACAGAGAGGGCCTCCGAGGGGCAGCCCCTGCAGGATGACATGGGGAGCCAGATGGACTTGGATGCCCACAGCCCGAGCACACCCTCCCTCCCTGGGCTCTCCTGTGGGTATGTCGTCCACGAAAGTGACCAGACAGCACCAGGGCAGCGGCCGAGGCCACCTGGGCAGGAGGGTCACCAAGAGCAGAGCTCGCCCCCGAGGAGCCTCGGCTTTGCCCGCGCTTGGCGGAGGGGCCAGGGCAGCAGGAGCGCCCCTTTCTGCCTTGAGTTTGTGCCCCAGGCGGGAGCTTTCCAGCTCCACGGGAGCAGCTCTGGGGGCCACGTCTTGTGTGAGATGCCAGAGATGTTATGTCCTGTCACACCCAGGGCGTGAACTCCTGGCTTCTGTCCCCCTTTCCCTCTGGGCTCCTCCTCATGCAGTAACCAGAGGAACATTATTGATCGATTGATTGTCCAGCGGGGACGTGTTCTTGAGGGAGAGTGAGAAAGGGGGAGTGTAAGAGAGAGACGGGGGTAAAGTGGGAAAGCACCCCCTCCCCTGGGATGGCCACTCTGCAAACCCTTCTCCATGTCCCTCTCCCACTGGATTCTGGCCACACACGCACATGCACCCTGTGTTCCCAGGCCATGCGTCTGGGGTATGAGCCGCACTGCCAGCCACGCGGGATCCACTGCCCTGACTACCATCCACCAACTGACACACCAGAGGAGCTTTTAAAAATCTTTCTGAGAGAGTTTTGCTATAGGACATGTATGCTCACCAGAGACTGGGAGAAACAGAGACAGAAAGCAAGAAATCACGCCCCGGGGGGGAGGTGGTGGTGGCAGGGATGGCCATGCCGCAGCCCCTTCTCTTCCATTCTCTTCTTGGAATTTTGGACACACACACATCTAGTGTGAGTTTCAAGTCACCAAGTCTGGGACTAGAACCATGGTTGGCCATGTGGAAATCCAGTGCCTACCCACTACGCCACCTGCTGGCCCCAGAGGAGCTTTTTTAAAAGGTGCCTTTTGGGAACAGACGACGGCACAGTGGTAATACAACAGGACCCCCATGCAAAAGGTCCGAGTTTTGTGTCTCACAACCTTCCTGAGCACACTGGGCGCCCGTGATCTGTGGTCGGCTGAGACTGGAGGTGAGCCATGACGTGAAGACCCCATTGGGTGCTTGTCCCCTTATTTCGCCCTCCCCACACACTCTCAAGAAATAAATGAATAAACTTGGGACCAGCAAATGGCATAATGGTTATGTCGCTGGTCACATAGTCAACCATGGTTTGAGTCCCGGACCTGGCAGTTTAAAACTCATGCTGGGTGCATGTGCATGCCCAGAATCACGGGAAGGGAATGGAGGAGAAGGAATTGCAGTGTGTCCATCCCCCCAGGGGGTGATTTCTCAATTTCTATCTCTCTGGCGAGCGCACGTGCCCTATATAAAAAAAACTCTCTCTCAAAAAAAAAATAAATAAATAAGGAAAGGAAAAAGGAAGAAGTGAATAAATGTTTTGAAAAGGTGATTTCCTACCACTCCTCTGCTTAAAATCTCGCAGTGGCTTCCCAGTGTGTTTGGGAAAAGGCCCAGCCCACTAGAAGCTAAGTCCACGCCTGGCCCAGCCTTCCCTTTAGTCTCTTTGGTTTAGCAGCTGCAAGGCCAGCAGTGACCCCCAGCCACCCACCCTTCCACTCCCCTCGCTGCCTCCTGCACACAGCCTTGGCTTCAGCCCTGCCCTGCCTGGCACCCTCCTCCAACTCTTCTGCTTAAACGTCACCACCTCAGAGAAGCCTTCCCTGGACGCTCTGCCTAAACTGCGTCTCTGTTGAGAGGGTCTCTTTTGGTGGCTGTTGGGGGGAGCTGGGGAAGAAGGGTCTAATGGGAGAGATAACTGAGGAAGCAGGATCAGGAGGCTGGCTGATGGTGGGCGGGGAGATGGCAGATTCGGTGGGGGGCCCCTGTCTGGGTGGGGCAGCTGGGTAGATGGGGGAGCCATACTTGGAAATGTGGAACCCAGGAGGGGAAGGGAAAAGTTGCCTGCGTCTCACGGGGTGCTCAGATGCGGGGGGTGGCCTCAGTCGCCTGCAGATGCTGGAGTGTAGACTGAGACGCAGCCACTAGGGCCTCTGGATCCTGGGCCGAACCATGACAGGAGCTGAGTTTATCTGGGCAGATGTGTAGCAGGCAGAGGTTGAGTCAGGATGGTCAGAGGGAAGAGGCCCACCAGGAGGTGGTGGTCCTGGGAGCTGAATGAAGACCCCTTGGAGGATCACACAAAGCCAGTCTGGGGGGCCGAAGGCTCACGGGAGCCGGAGTGTTGGGTGTCCTTGCCTTTCTCCTCCAACTCCCAGAACTTCCAAAATGCAGCATTTGGCCACTGTGTGGGCTCTGCAAGGGCCACTGTTGCTGGGAAGGTGACTTTGGGGCAGGCTGGGGGCAGGGGTGGCCCCACCTGGGTGGGGTGGTCAGCAGGCCCTGGGCGTCCAGCCTCTGGGAGTCAGCCCATGCCAGGAGCCATCTCCCCCACCGTGCCTTGCAGGGATTGGGGCCGGGCGGCGCCATCGTGGCTGGCCGGTAGCTGGTGGGCGCCATAGTGGCTCCTTGGCAATACCTGCCAGCCTTCCTAGGGACTGGGGCTACCCTGTGCGGAGGGCTTAGGGAACAGGTATTTATGTCAAGAAATATTTTCCTGGGGAACCAGAAGTTAGCGTAATGGCTATGTCGCTGGACTCCCACGTAGTCGACCGCGGTTCGTGTCCCGGACCCGGTGGCTTAAAACTCACGCCGGGCACGTGTGCGTGCGTGCCCAAGATCCCGAGAGGAGAATGGAGGAGAAGGGATTGCAGCGTGACCATCCCCCCTGGGGGGTGATTTCTCGCTTTCTGTCTCTCTGTCTCTCTCTGTCTGTGTGGCGAGCGCACGCGCCCTACAGTGAAAATCTCTCTCAAAAAAAAAAAAGAAATATTTTCCTATTTTAATAGCAAGCCGTTAAAGGATTAAACCCTGTTTGATCAAACATCTGTTTCTCCGGCAATCTCTTCCTATCTCCTGTTCTTGCTTTGTGGGTGATTAGACCTCGGAACTCCCGATTTAATCTTTTGGTTTTCGTAACAGTTTGTTCCTACCCTATATCTTCTTGTCTTTTTGTTCTACTTCCTGGAGGATTTCTTTACTTTTATCTGAGCCTCCACCCAGCCTTCTCCCAGCAGGGGCCGGGCAAGTCGCTCTGATGTACCAGACAGAGGGTGGAGGGACATCCTGACGCCTGCCCCCACCCCACCCCGAGACCCCCTGGCCAGGCCCTCTCCTGGGGCAGGCACTGTCTCCAGGTGCAGCTGTGTCTGTGTGCTTTGTGTCTTTGGGC
This sequence comes from Tupaia belangeri chinensis, assembly GCF_000334495.1. NCBI lineage: Eukaryota > Metazoa > Chordata > Mammalia > Scandentia > Tupaiidae > Tupaia > Tupaia belangeri. Next base: position 538,084 of record NW_006159691.1, read on the forward strand.
TCCCTGATGTTGGGCATCTTATCCTGGTTTGGGAGCAGATGGGGCCAGAAGGAGTCTGGTCCTGGTTCCCAGTAGCCTGGGCTTCAGATTTCCCATCTGTCTAGCGGGAGGATTTGGATGGAGAGATCTTCCAGCCTGCCCCGTCAGGCCCTGGGTCCTGCCCTGGGTGGGTCTCCCACCTCGCTGTTCCGTTCCTAGGAAGAGAGGGATCGCCCTCCCGGCCGACACAGTAGAGGAACTGCAGACTGTCATTGGCATGGACAAGCCGCTCACCCTGCCGGGCTTCCTGGCCAAATTCAGCTACTACATGCCTGCCATCGCGTGAGTTGTCCCTCCCCTCTGGTCCTGGGGCAGCCTCAATCCCTGTAACCAGGCCCAGGCCTGTCTCAGCCCGTGGGGGTTGCTCTGCTCCTCCCCTCTGTGTGAACTAGAGCAAGTTTCCAATGCCCAAAAGCCTCAGTTTGCCCTTCTGAAAGCTGGGTGTGATGTACCGACATTCCTTCCATGTCTATAGAGAAGTGCTAGAAGATGAGAACTAAGAACACAGATCTGAGTATCAAACTCTTTCATGAAATAACATGACATTGGGGCCAGCAGATGGCATGGGGGTTAAGACGCTGGACTCCTACATGGCTGGTCATGGTTCGAGTCTCAGTCTTGGGAACTTCAAATCACACCAGAGAGACCAGCGGATGGCGTAATGGATGCTTATGTCACTGAACTCCCATTTTGTCAACTGTGGTTCAAGTCCCAGGCCGGGAGGCTTAAAACTCATGCTGGGGGACATATATGTGTGTGCCCAAGGTCCCAAGAGGAAAATGGAGGAAAAGGGATTGCAACGTAGCCATACTTTCTGGGGGTGATTTCTCACTTTCTGTCTCTCTGTCTCTCCAGTAAGCACATGTGCCCGATAGCAAAAATCTCACTCTCTTAAAACAAACAAAAGTAAACAAGATCACTGTGGGCACATGTGTGCATGCCCAAAACCCTGAGAGGAAAACGGAGGAGAAGGGATTGCAGTGGCTACACCCCAGTGGGGTGCTTTCTCTCTCTCCTTCTCTCTCTCTGGCAAGTGCATGTGCCCTGTGGCAAATTATTACCCCAAACAAAACCAAGTGTTGTGCTGCAAGCACAGGCCTAAGTGAAGTTGTTGCAGTTTGAGGTATTTGCCCCCCAGTAGCCTTTAGCTGTAGGTATCAGAGAGGGTGGCTGCCTAGCTGGGCTCACACAGCAGGCCAGGGTGGGGAGGAGGATTCAAGGCCATTTCTGAGTCCCAGGTGTTTCCCCCAGTCCAGAGCCCCCGTGGATTCGCCCATCTGTTCTCATCTTCCCTCTTCCCTGCACACACCATTCAGGAAATATGTGACTAGTGTGTCCCAGGCACCGTCCTCAGCTGAGAGGTCACAGCTGTAATGGGACAGTCCCCTCTTGGAAGCTTCGTCCTAGTAGGAGAGGTGGAAAGTTGGCTAGGAAGGAAGCCATAGGGCACGGAGGGACTGAAAAATGTGTGGGAAGTGGAATAAAAGTCTGAATTTGTTTGCTTCTTTATTTTTGAAGAGAGGTTTTTGCTATAGGGCGTGTGTGATAGCTGGAAAGGCAGAGAGAGACAGAAAGCAAGAAATCACCCCCGAGGGGGGTGGCCACGCCGCAATCCCTTCTCCTCTTGGGATTTTGGGCACACACACGCATACACCCAGCACGATTTTAAGCCGCAGGGTCCAGGACTTGAACCGCGATTGATTACGTGGGAGTCCAGCAACGTAACCATTACGCCATCTGCTGGTCCCAAGTCTGAGTTTATTTTGATGCAAAAACATTTTGAAGCCCACGCATAGCTGTTTCATGATGTGCTGCCCCATGAACTTTCTGAAGACCGTCTTGTTCATGGTGTTGAGGCCACAGAGGTCAATAAAGTGCTAGGCGAGGGATGGGGAGTGGAGGGGGGCTGTCCTCAGATAGGCAGTTTGGGCGGGGCCTCTCTGAGGAGGTGAGGCTGAGCTGGGCCCTGGAGGGAGGGTGGGAGACGGGGAAGGACTTCTGGGGGAAGAGCCTGCCTGCAGGGGGTGGGAACGAGCCTGACTGTCCTTGGCAGAAAGATGGCCCAGGTTCCCTCAGAGAATAGTGAGGAGAAAGATGCTGGGGAGGAGGACTCAGGGCTCGGGCCTAAGGCCTACCACCTTCGTGATGGGAAGCCCTGCGGCTCAGAGGGCAGGTGTTGAAGACGGCTCCAGCTGCTGCCGTGTGGACAGTTACGAGGCAGGCACAGGACAGGCAGCCAGGCGAGGTGACTTTTCAGGGGGTTGGAGGGCGGGAACTGACACGTGAATTGGAGGCAGAGCTGTCGTGATGTGCCTCAGCTCTGTCATCTTCTCCAGCAGAGGCCCGGAGCTGGGGGCTGGCAGGCGAGGGGCCAGGGCCAGGGCCAGAGTGGGTTTGAGCTGCCAAGGACGGGGCAGCCTCCTTTGTTCCTGCAGCTCCTCAGGGACCTGGGGAAGGCTGTGCCCAACCCTCGTTCCCTCCCCAGGGGCTGCCGGGAGGCCATCCGAAGGGTGGCCTATGAGTTCCTGGAGACGAAGGCCAAGGAGCGCGTGGCGTACGTGGAGGTACGCTACAGCCCGCACCTGCTGGCCAACGCCAAGGTGGAGCCCATCTTCTGGAACCAGGCCGAGTGAGTAGGGCCCTGGGGAGCTGTGCTGGAGAGGGGGCGGCCCAACCCTGAGCCCGGAGGGCAGGCTGTGGGTCTCAGACCCCAACCCAAGCAAGACCTTGGCCTCTCAACCCCCATCTAGTCTGTGGCCTCAGGCAGATGCACTTGACTACGACCAAGAGATTCCCACCCCTCACCTGGGTCCCATTTCCACCTTGGGCAGAAGCCTTGGGCTGTGCCTTGTAACCCGTAGCTCTGGACATGGGGCTGCCATCCAGGGGTGTTACTTACTTAGCCCGTGACTTCCAGGGGTCCCGCCTGAACCCTGTAAGTAAAGTGAGTTTGACCCGTTTGTGCCCCCAGTGAGTGGTACCACTGCGCCCCACTTCTGAGCACAATTCTGACACACTGGAGAGCAGGAACAGCAGGCAGGACCCTCCATGGGGGTGGGAGGGCAGTGTCTACACCACCACACACCTCCCTCTGGGATCCGCTCTAAGTCAGCTGGAAGGGGTGTTCTAGGCTTGGGGCCGCCCCTGGCAGTCTTTCCGCAGAGGAAGTGGGTCACTGGGGTGGGGAGTTGCACTCCAGGGCCGGCTTTTAGGCGCCCCTTTGCCTCAGGCCCACTCTCACTCCTTTTTCCACACAGAGGGGACCTCACCCCGGATGAGGTAGTGGCCCTGGTGTGCCAGGGCTTGCAGGAGGGGGAGTCCGCCTTTGGGATCAAGGCCCGGTCCATCCTGTGCTGCATGCGCGACCAGCCCCGTAAGTCAGATGGTGGCCTGCCCTCGCTGCCCACCTGGCCCGACCCGCCCGGGCCTGGCCTGGCTGAGCCGGGTCCATCCCCTGCACCTCACCCCGATATCCTCTCAAGCCTGAGAGCAGGACCTTGGGACACCTCGAAGTCACCAGAGCTTCCTAGGCAGAATCAGAACTCCCTACCCGCGTGCTTCTCCCCTGCCAGCATGCTTCTCCCCTGCCAGCATGCTTCTCCCCAGGGAGCCTGGGCCACAGTCACGTGACCTGCAGGAAGCTCATATCCAAAGAAGGCTGAAAAATGGAGACAAACAAGATCTGAGCCAGCTTCTGACCAGCCCGAGGGCTTCCCTTGAGACCGTGTGGGCCAGTCCTCCCCTGCCTGGGCCCAGAGGCTGTGACAGCTTTCATTTCTGAGGTTCTTGGGGCCTTCTGTCGCCAGTGCTAACCAAACTCCTAAGGCTTGAGCGTCCTGGTTAGGAGCTGCGTCACGTGACCTGGGCCACCCCTCCGGCTCCAATTTGCGTGGACACGTGACGACTGTGCTTGCTGCCTCCTCTCCTGCAGGAGCAGTGAGCAGCACAGCCAGGGGCCAGCCCGACTGCAGGGCCCACTGCGCGGGGCTGGTGTGCATTTTCCCTGCCCTCGCAGCGGCCCGGGGGAGAGGTACCCGGCGAGGAAGCTGAGGCCGAGAGCTGTGAAGCCTCTCGCCCCTCAGTCGGGGAGGCCCAGGCCCTGGCTGGAATCTAGGTCCCAACGTCTTGCTCATTCACGTTTCCTAAGCTCTAACGACATCACTGGCTACGGCTACGAGGTCCCCGCACGTCAGTGGCACGCTCAGACTCCAGCCTGAGCTGTTCCCTGTCGCATGTTGACTGGGTGCCCATTTCATGGTCGGCTAGGTGGGGAGAGCCCTGAGAACCTCGCATTGTCATCTCCCGATCGCGGGCCCTGCCCTGGGCACTTCCCACATCTGGCCTGGGCCAGCCTTCCCATGGCCCTGGGCAGCGGCTGGTGGTGCTCCCTCTGAGATGGGGGAAACTGAGGCACTGGGCAGAGCAGTTTGCCAAATGCCACGTGCCCAGGACACGGCAGCCAGGGCCTGAAGGAAAGATGCTGGACCCACACCTGA
>NW_006159691.1:543352-549581 GCF_000334495.1 Tupaia belangeri chinensis
TCGCCCTGGGGGGAGACGAGACCATCGAGGGAAGCAGCCTCTTCCCGGGACACGTGAGGGCCTACGAGGTGGGTCCCATGAGAAGGAGGGGTGAGGCCGGCCACAGCTGAGCCTGTGCCCACTGCAGTAGGAAGAAGTCACACAGATGGGGAGCAGGGGCTCGTTTGAGCCATGACTCGGTGTGTGACCTTGGGCAAGACTGCCCCTTCTCTGGGCCTGTTTCCTCTAGTGGACAACTGAGCTGGGGCAGGCCTCTCTTGGGTCCCCTCCGGCCGAGTGCACTTCCTATGGAAGGGGCGTAGCGAATGGCAGTGTCCCTTGCTTGGGTCCGAGCTTCGTCCCACCTGCCTGTGTGCCCCGGTCACGTTAGCTCTTTCCTGGGCAATGCTCCCCCTCCCCCAAGATGGGCGTTGCCATAGTTAGGGTCACAAGCCATCTTACAGGGGCCCGACACGGTGACATAGTGACAGCTACCACTTGGATGACTAGGTGGGGGCAGGCAGGCTCCACACATATCGGAGCACCCAGCCTGACCACGGTTCGTGTCTGCCAAACCTCAGAGCCTAAGCGGCGAAGGTAGGCCTACGGCGAAGGTAGGCCTACCCACCTGTGACCTGCCCTTCCCTTCCAGGAGGCCGTGAGGAGCGGCGTCCACCGCACTGTGCATGCCGGGGAGGTGGGCTCCGCAGAGGTGGTGCGAGAGGTGAGGACTGCTGACGAGGGGCCCCTTGCCCTGACCCCCAGCCCCAGCGTGCTCGGCTACACTCTGCCTCCCTGCAGGCCGTGGACAAACTCAGGACGGAGAGGGTGGGGCATGGCTACCACACCCTGGAAGATGAGGCCCTTTACCAGAGGCTGCGGCAGGCGGACATGCACTTCGAGGTGACAGGGCCAGGGAGTGGGGAGGAATCGCCCTGGTTGTGCCACCCCTCCGGGACAGAGAGGTAGAAAGCCAGGTGGGTCAGAGCTGCAGGAGCAGGTGAGCCACGCGGGAGAGGCGTGGGCACTAAGCCGCTAGGTGGACAAAGACGGGGCTGACAGCCCTGGGATTCAGTGCCAAGGTTGCCTGTGCCTTGTGGCAGGAAGGGTGCCACACAGGTGGCCCTGGTACCAGGGAATGAGGAGGAGGCCAGTAGGGCCCAGGGCATCTGTACCACCCACGTCTGTCCTTCCAGGTGTGCCCCTGGTCCAGCTACCTCACAGGCGCCTGGAAGCCAGAAACGGAGCATGCAGTCATTCGGTGAGGCCTGGTCCTTGGGGCCCACTCGGTTTTGCTCAGGAAAGGTAGGGATGAGGCAATGCAGAGACAGGGCACCAGCCACACCAGGTCTCTCACACACCACCCCTTACCTCCTCGGGCTGTAGGCGTTGTCCTCCTCTTACATGTGGGGCATCCGAAGGCCAGGCGTGCTATAAGCTGACCGTGGCCACCCAGCTGCTAAGCATAGTGATTCAGCCATAGCAGCGTGGCCAGCTCCCCAACAAAGACACCCACGCCCATTTCCCCGGCTCCGCGTCCTGAGCATTAGGGAGACAAGGCCCTCCTCCCCGCACGTCCTGCCGCTGGCACCTGGCCCTTGGGCCTCTGGGTACCCCTCAGGCATTCCTCTGAGCACCAACTTGAAACTTTTCCCAGGAGGGTCTGTTCCACCCTAACCTGCTCCATCCCCACACTCTAAGCAGGACTGAGCACTTCCGTTATGTGACCAAGCTGTGGGAGTGGCATCGGGCCTTGGGAGGTCAAAGCTACCTTCAGACAGCAAGACCTTGGGTGACATGGTCAGGCCAGCACTGGCCTGCCTGTCAGGCTGACGAGCAGGAGAGTGGCCCCGGGCTCTCCCGTTCCAACAAGGGGCCTCAGGCTTGCCTCAGGGACACGGAGGGGCAGCACCTGTGGGCCACAGGGTGGCGGCTCCAGGAGGCATGAGGGTAGACAGCCCATGGGCTGGAGAGATCTGAGTCACCTGCAGAGATGGCGACTGAAGGAAAAGCAGTGGCCCTAGGAGATGGTGGAGCAGGGCTTTGGATAGAATCCAGGACAAAGACTATTTTTTCTTTAAAGATTTGCCATAGGGTGTATGTGCTCGCCAGAGGGACAGAAAAAGAGAAAGGGAAAAGGAGAACTCACTTTCCAGGGGGGATTGGCCATGCTGTAATCCCTTCTCCTTCATTCTCCTCTTAGGATATCGGGCACACACTCACGTGCCCGGCGTGATTTTCAGTGACAGTTAGGGACAGGCAGAGAAGTAGGAGGAGAGCCCAAAGCCCAGTGTCAGAGAAACCTAGGGAAGGGGGTTCAGAAAGCCAGGGTGTCAGCTTCTGCTAAACCAGTCAAGGAAGGTACAAGCTAGGATGGACCCACTAGATTCAAGCAGATGGTGGTTGGGATGGGGTGGCAAGAGTGTTTCCATGGGACGTTGGCAGGCCCAGAGCCCAGTGGGGTGGGGCAGGGTGCCGTCCCCTCTCCCCAGATGCTGGCTAGGAGGGGAAGGCCAGAGCGAGTGGGTGCTAGAAGGGATGTGGCTTTCTCAGTCTCCCAACCCCTTCCCCCTGGCTCTCATTCCTGCCTTTACCAGGCTCAGGACTGGCAGGATACGAGTCACATGGTTTTGGACAAGTCGTCTGAGTCCTCTAAATTTGCTTCCTCCTTGTACCAAGGATAAGTTTGCCACGGGGGTCAAAGGAGGTGAAAGCCTATGTGCACGGACTGTGCATCAAAGGGGCTCTTCCTGCACCCCGCCTTCCTTTCAGGTTCAAAAATGACAAGGCTAACTACTCGCTGAACACAGACGACCCGCTCATCTTCAAGTCCACGCTGGACACCGATTACCAGATGACCAAACGGGACATGGGCTTCACCGAAGAGGAGTTTAAGAGACTGGTGAGTGGGTGTGTGCCATGCTGGCCTTGACTCCCGGCCCTGGGAGTATGTGAGGCCTGTTGGTCTTGTCCAGGCCCTGGAGCCTCTGGAGATGAGGAGCGAGCCTGCCTACAAGTCTGAGACAGGCCAAGTCTAGACACTTTCCAGAAAAGACGGCTTTGTGCTGATGGCTGATGCAGAAGCAGACTCTATTATTTTGTAGACTGCTGTAGGGCACGTGCGCTCACCGAAGATGGGGGCGGAGAGGATGTGAGAAGGCACCCTGTGGGGGTGGCCATGCCGCAGGCCCTTCTCCATTCTCTCGGGACATGGGTTGCACGTGTGCACACACTCGGCATGATTTTCTTTCTTTCCTTTTTTTTTTTTTGAGAGGTTTTTGCTAAAGGGCGCATGCACTCGCCAGAAAGAGAGAGAGACAGAGAGACAGAAAGCGAGAAATCACCCTCCAGGGAGGATGGTCACGCCACAATCCCTTCTCCTCCATTCTCCTCTTGAGATCTTGGGCATGCAAGCACATGCGCCCGGCATGAGTTTAAGCCACCAGGTCCAGGACTCAAACCGTGGTCGACTACATGGAGTCCAACAACATAGCCATTACACTAACTGCTGGTCCCAACTTGGCATGATTTTCAAGCCGCCAGGTTGGGACTCCAGCTGTGCAGTTAGCCACATGGGATCCTGCTGCCTTAACCAGGCCTCTGGGTCTGCTCAGTGCTTGCTGCGGGGGACCTGGGATAAGTCCCTACCTGAGAGCTCCCCTGCCCATGCTCCGGGAAGAGGCTGGACTGTCACTAGATTGCCAAGGGCTCCCGTACTTGCTCTCTGGTCCCATGTTGTTCCTCATCCTGGCTCCTCCAGAACATCAACGCAGCCAAGTCCAGTTTTCTCCCTGAAGATGAGAAGCAGGAGCTTCTCAACCTGCTCCACAAAGCCTATGGGATGCCGTGTTCCGCCTCTGCAGGTAGGTGCCTGTGTGGGCTTCTGGGCTGTCCCCTGGCCCCGGCTCCAGCCTGGCTCTCCGTGGGACGTCTAGCAAGATGCCCTTCCTCTCTCAGAGGCACCAAGAACATGTGATGGCCCCTGGGCCCTGGCTGCGAGCAGCCTACCAGATGGGTTTGCCTCTGTACAGCTGCTGCCCTAAGAGGCTGGCCCAGTGGGGGGACTTAAGCCCAGTCCCAAAGGTCTGGGCAGCCTGGGGCATCTTCTCCATGGCTGTCCAAAGCTAATGGCACGGAGTGGGGCCCCTGGCTCTTCTTCCCCCGTGTGGCCTTGGCAGGGCGGTCCCTTTCTCTGGGCACAGCCATGCCACCCATGGAAGGGAGTTCTCGCAGGCCTGGTGTTCTGTGACTTTACAGTGTCCTGGGTACTGCCAGCCAGTTCCTGACCTTCCTCTTCTCTAACAAGCAGGGCAGCACCCCTGAGACGCCGCCAGAGCTGCGAGTGCTTGCCCTGAGGATCGAGTTTTCGCCGCTGTGGAGTCACGCAACACTCTGACCTTTATCCCTTCAGGAAGACTGTGATTTCAACAGCCTCTGATGCTCTTGAAGCCCGGGTGCCTGTCCCTGTACACACACCCGGCAGGCCACCTCTCCCCGGACCGCCACTCCTGCTGAGAACCTGGTGCTCAATAAAGCAGCCCATGGCTGGTGTGTCGTGCAGCTGGTGTGTGGTGCTGTAGTCTTGGTGGGCAACTTGGGTGGGAAAGGAAGGAGCCCCTGAGGCCCCAACTCAGGCAGCCTGTTTAGCATCGGGGCCCCTGACAGCTCCGGGCTGAGAGGCCCCACAGCCTGACCTCCCCCCGGAAGGAAAGGGCTTCTGTTAAAGGACTTTAAATGCTCCCTGGACACCTAGTCTCCTCCTCCTGGTTTTAAGAGGAAAACCTTCCTTTCGGTTCCTGAAGCCGCAGCCAAGGTAAGAGAGGGAGGGACGGAGGAGCCGTCAGTGGGCCGAGGAGTGGCGCTGCCTCTGTGGACACTCGCCGCTCTCGGTGTCTCATTCCACGGAGGCCTGGGGCAGGGATGACCAGCCCCAGCCAATGGTGCACTTGGAGGAAACAAGGCCCAGTCCCTGCTGCTGCTGCTCACTGGGAAAATAATCGTAAACCAGTCACACAAATCGTCAGCATTTATTTCCTGGGTCCTAGGAGGCATCTCGGTAGAAAGGGCAGAGTTGGTCAGGTGGTTTGGAGCCCAAATCCCTTGCCTAGAAATGGATCTGTGAAGCCCCACGAGGGCGCCATGGCTGCAGTTTAGCTTAAGTAGCTTTCCAAAGAAATGGGAAGTGATCGTCAGCTCCCTCCCCCTGCTGAGAAAGGTTTACAACTTTTTACAAATTTAAACAGTGTTTTAGAAAAGGGATAAGGTCTTGACCCAGAGGGCTGAGGTTGGAGAGGAGGGGTCAGTGTTGGGACATGATCCCTGCACGCTGCCCGTGACAGGAGCGTCCCTGTGTGGGTGCTCACCCCGGGGGCAGGGCCTGGCCTCGGAGTCCCGGCGCCAGCTGAATACGTGACAGCCTGTGGTTACGGTGTCTTCAGCGTGCTGGGCACGGTGAGGTGGTGGCTGGTGGCGGGAACACAGAGCCAGTGGGTGTGGGCTGAGGGCTTTCCCGGGGCGGGGCCACAGAGGCCTGGGGGCCCTGTCAGTCTGGCCTGGCTTGCCTGGGACATGGGGCTCAGAGAAGAGGCTGCAGGACCAGTGCCAGGGGGTCTCCTTCCTGGGAGGGGATAGCAGGTCTCTCCTTCCAGCCTCAGGTCGAGGTGGTGCCGTCGCTGCTCTCGGGCTGGCCACCAGCCGCCTTGTCTGCGGAGCTCGCCTCGGCCTGTCCTTCTGGAGAGGAGAGAAAGAGGAGCGGGTTTTTCTTGGGCATGTATCCAAAATGTGAACCACAGAGGGGGTCTGGAAGGGCCCAGCCAAACAGGTAACAGTGGGTAAGCCCTGGGGCGCAGGACAGGAGCTGGGGGCGGGGGTGACACTAGCCCAAAGAAACTCTGGCCTGGTCCGGAACACCCTGACTGACAGTGGAGACGCACGTGTGTTGCTAGCAGAAGCAAGCTGAGTCGATGCCAGGGCAGGGCTCAGGTGGAGGGCTGTGGAGGGTCAGTGTATTTGTGCAGGTCCCCGCGGGGAGGGGGATGTGAAGTCCCAGCACGGAACAGGTGCTCAGCGAATAGCAGCTGTTCTCCTAAGATAGCACAGGACCTCGAACGGGCCAGCCCGGGGTGGCCATATCAGGGCCCGTGCGGACTAATAGCACATCCTAGGGGTGGTGCCTGTGTATGGGGCGGCGGGGTGGCCCAGCATGCATCTGGCAGCCTCCACCCCCCCCCCCCATCTGGCGTGCCGAGAA